>NC_057861.1:245474796-246074796 GCF_019393635.1 Dromiciops gliroides | reverse complement strand
ATCCCTACTAATTTTATATGCTTTTTTTCCATGTCTTCTCATAAATTTGCTAAAAAAGAGTCCAATAAATTGCTAAGGTTGTTTTTCTTGAATTCTCTTGATATCCAAAGAGATTAATGGAAGAAACAGACTATCCCCTGGTTATCCAAAACTCTCTCAATAAGACCAACTCATCTTCTTTTTACATTGTTAGTCCTACATAATTTCTTATTTATGCAATAGGATATGTGTTGCATTATGGTCACATCATCACTCTATTATGATTAGTAATCATCAAACTTTAATTTTTACCACAGTTTTATCACATTAAAACATTGTTGGCAGACCACCTCTTATTCGGTTACTTCTGCTCAGTTAGCAACAATGTCATACCCACTAACCTCATGTGTCATCAAGGATTGGCTCTAGATTCTCTTCTCTTTTCTCTACATGCTCTCACTTGTTTACTTCATCAGCTCCTATATATCACCTTGATTATGATGACTCCTAAATCTATTTAGCCAAACCTTCTCTCTCGTGAGGTCATGCTCGTGAAATGAACTTTCTATTAGATATTTTGAACTGGACATACTCCAGGTACTCAAACATACAATGTGCAAATTAAGATATATTTACTTTCCCTAAATCCTTTTCGCTTCCTAACTTCTCTATTGCACTAGAAGCAATATTGTTTCAATCACCATGTTTGATTCCTTAATGTTTAACTGCTCATTATCACTGACCTAAATATCTTAACAATTATGAAACCTTGTTTTTGTTTAAAAATATTTCATATCTAAGTCTTCCTAGCTATTCACCCAGTATCTCCACTGCTTCAGGTCTTTAGCACATAGAATACTATTTAGTCTTCCTACTTCAAACCTTTCCCCATGCAAATGTATCTCTGCACAAATGATTTTCCTAAATTTCAGGCCCAATGTAATGATTGGAATGACGCCACCTGCTGGAGACTTACTGTAGAAGAGTTCCGCCCATGAAGCGAAGGTCTTTCAGGGCAAGACCAAGAGTCTTTTCTTTGGCGTCAGGAAGTGACGCGGGCTAGTGGGAGGAGGAAGGAAGAGACTGGCGCTCAGTCTCACTCTCTTTTCCTGAGGATGCTGGTGGAGAGGGGAGCTAGAAATGTGCTCTCCCTTTAATAGATAGGAATCTAGGCCTTTTCTTCTCTCGTTACCAAACTCTTATTCTCCTCAATAAATGCTTAAAAGTCTAACTCTTGCTAAAGCTTACAATTTATTGGCGAACACTCATTAGATATTTTAGACAGTTTAGCTAGAATTTTAGCCCTTAACACTGACCATGGAAAAACCTTCCCTCTGTGACCTCATACTAAATTCTATTGGATTATTATTACTCTAGGAACAAATATCAACTAAAATATTATATATCTTGACAATCTAGCCCTTTTCTATATTGCTAAACTTCTACCATATTTTGCCCTTCCATATTCTCTCTAATAATATCATAGTGCCATACTTGCTGTTCTGTAGACATAATCCTCCATTTTTTAGCTGGGATTTGTAATATATTTGTTACTTAGAAATTAGAGGCTACTGTACCAGTTTGGGGGCATTAAGCATTTATTAAAGCATATTAAGTATTAGTAAAGAGAACATGCATAGCTCTGAAAGATAGGAAAGCCTAGCTAGGAATTAGAATAGAGAGAAGAGAAAAAATGGGAATCCCTAGTGGGCTGCATCTGCTCTCACCAAGTTCCTGCGCCAAAGAGAGATATCAGGGAGCATAAGCTCTCTGAGGGAAGGGGTAGAGCTTAAAACTAATCAGCTAGCATCATTCAAATCTATTGGTTCACTGGATTTGAGGGTGGTTCAGCACAGTTGTACTGATGTCAGAGCCCAGAGAACAGATCCTCTGGCAGGAACAAGGCTTTCAGGTGGGTGTGGTTTTGAATAAAGTAACTTCCTGACTCTGGGCTAGCTTTAAGAAAGTTCAGGCCAGGATTTCTCAGTGGGAAGCCTCTGGGAGTGCCAAAACCCCTATTATTAATTATTTTCTCACACTCTATTTCTCAAAATTCCTATATTCCCTAAAGACTTAAATCAAATGCTACCTTCTACATGACTCCATTCCTGATACCTTCAGTGTCTAGTATATTCACTCCACAAACTCCACTAGACACACACACACATACACACAGAGCTGATGAGGTCAATAAGTAAGAAATTATAGAGAAAAGAAAAGAAGATATGGAACCAATCCTTGGGGACACATGCTGTTGGTGAGCATGACATGATTGATGAATGACCAAAAGATATTGAATAAGAAGTGGTCTACCAACAATATTTTAATGTGACAAAGCAGTGTGTTAAAAATTGAAGTTGTTCACCAAAATCATAATCGAATGCTGATGTGACCAACATGAAAAATATGTCCTATTGGACTTGTACATGTTGTCTTTCCAATTTGAAAGTCATTTCCTTGAAATCATGGATTCTTTCTTTTTTCTTTCTCTTTCTTTCTTTCTTTCTTTCTTTCTTTCTTTCTTTCTTTCTTTCTTTCTTTCTTTCTTTCTTTCTTTCTTTCCTTCCTTCTTTCTTTCTTTCTTTCTTTCTTTCTTTCTTTCTTTCTTTCTTTCTTTCTTTCTTTCTTTCTTTCTTTCCTTCATTCTTTCTTTCTTTCTTTCTTTCTTTCTTTCTTTCTTTCTTTCTTTCTTTCTTTCTTTCTTTCTTTCTTTCTTTCTTTCTTTCTTTTTCTTTTCTTTTTTTTGTCTATGTCAAGTAAAATCATCAAGCACTTATTAAGCACCTACTCTAAGTCAGGTGAGGTGAGGTGATCAGAGACAACTAGTACCTCTGGTGTGAGGGCTTGCCAAGCCCTTTTCAGGGCTACCTTTGGTGTTCACCTGGCACTCAACCCTCACCTATGACTACAAGAACCAGTACCATTGTTACAGCACTATTCACACAGAAAATACTCAACCAGGTACTCAAGGTGGAGAGAGAGAGAGTTTATTACGAGCTGGCCCACAGGAATCAGACCTCCAACAATGGGTCCCTATTCCTTTAGTCCACGTGGTCATTTACAAAAAGAGTTAGTATGGTATAGTGATATAGTAGTCATTACAGGAAACCAAGATACATAAAAGTTTACCAAACAAGGACGAGGGCTGAGATTACCTTACAAAGGACAAAGGAGAAACAGAACTGCAGCTGGGACACGGAAAGGCCAGATCCTGTCTTCCACAGACAACTTCAAAGACTCCCTTCTATATTTAATTTTCCACATCACCATGTGCAGCATCCACACTCTAAGAAAACTGTTTTGGCAGACATGCTAAACCAGGTTGAGGAAAAATGACAGACCTCAAGCCCATTGCTAAGTTAAGGGGATGTTGAACCCAAACATGTGAAGTCTTTCCTTTGCAGAATGAGTGGGTTAGAAAAAAAATGTTCCAAAGGAAATGAAGGCAGTTGAAGCAGGCAGTGTGGAATACTTAGAGTACATATATCAAAGACACCAACATCATTGTTGCATTGAATCTTGACTTTTATCTTGCCACTACACTTCAATAATTCTGAAGAAAGAATGAGGCTGCAAAATTTGTATAACTCTGCCTCACAAATCCAAAGTACAAGTGAGTCAAGATATCACCCTGTGATATCACTGTCCCTTTTCAAAAACACAAAAGATTGGGGGCAGCTAGATGGCATAGTGGTTAAAGCACCAGCCCTGAATTCAGGAGTACCTGAGTTCAAATCCGGCCTCAGACACTTGACACTTACAAGCTGTGTAACCCTGGGCAAGTTACTTAACCCCCATTGCCTACAAAAACAAACAAACAAACAAAAAACCAAAGAATGAACAACAACTCTGAGCCAATTATTTTATTTAAGCACTGGAGATACAAAAAAAAATCTTAAATAATAGTTGTCCTCTAGGAACTTGCAATTGAGGGTATGGAAACATTAAAAAAGAAGTACAAACAAAATTTTCACTGAGGTAAGGCACTACCATAAAAAACGAACAGGAAATATTGATTTCAGAAGGAAGGACTTTAATTGAAACTTCTAAAGAAGTAAAGTAAGGAGGAGGGGATGAGAGGGAAGAGAATTCTAGGCATAAGTAGGCAGTGAAAATGCTTGGGGTATGGAGATGGAATATATTGTTTGCGGAAAAGCAAGGAGGCCAGTTTCACTGAATCATGAAGTATATGAAGGAGAACAAGGTATAGAAAAACTATGAAGGTAAGATGAGATAAAAATATAACTTTGATATGTTGCCTCTCTTATAATGTAAGCTTTTTGAGAGCAGGGATTTTATTTTTATTAATTGCATTCACAGTATTTTACACAGTACCTGCCACATAGTACAGGCTTAATAAATATTTATTGGATATTTTTTTGGATTGGTTTGGATAAGAAGGATTTCAAAATTCAAATAAATTCTATATTATACCCTGTATGGTATAGGTAGTTACTGAATTTTATTAAAGGGACAAGTGTGTTTGTGTATGTGTGTTTGTGTGTGTGTGTGTGTGTGTGTGTGTCCATGTCTATTTGATATAACCAGACTAGAACTTTAGGAATATCACTTTGATAGCTGAGTAAAGATTGAACTGAAGTGTAGAAAAAAAAAATGATGCAGTGAGACCAAACAGAAGACAATCAAAATCAAGATATATAAATTTCTAAAAGGCTACACAAGGATTTTGACAATATCAGAGGAAAAAAGAGAGCATATGGAAAAGATATTTTAAATATAGAATTGAAAAGACTTGTTAACAGATTTACTATAGGTGGTAATGGAAAGTGAGGAGTTATCCCTTAAGTTGATAATTAGGTAGCAAATCAAGGTGACTGAGAGGACATTATCTATCTATCTCTATCTCTATATACATCTACATCTACATTTACATCTACATCTATATCTATATCTATATCTATATCTATATCTATATCTATATCTATATCTATATAATCTAGATAGAAGATAGATAGATGGAAGTATATGTAGATATATACATATATACCTATATATCTATATGTATATACCTATATGGGTGTGTGTATGTGTGTGTATACATGCATATATACATACTTTATATGTGTATGTATATACACATATATATTTATATATGTATGTGTGTCTATATATTATACTAATTTGCATAAAGATAACAATTGCTTCCAGGGAAAACTGATGAGATCAGCAAGTGCAATAAGATGAAAGGAGAAGAAAAGTGGCCCCAAGACTTGGCAGACTCCAATTGCTGGTGAGTATGACTCAGATGAAGATCCAAAAAATGAAACTGATGAACAGGCAGGAAGAGAATCCAGATATAGCAGTGTCACAAAAACCTAGAAATACACGAGTGTCAGGAAAAAGGAAAGGATTAACAGGTAGTATTAAAGACTGTAAATAGGTCAAGAAGGATGATAACTGAGACAACAGTCATTGCATCCAGCAATTAAAAGATCATTGGTAATTTTTGAGAGAGCAGTTTCATTTGAGCAATGAGATGAGAGGCCAAAAGGCAGATAGTTAAGAAGAGAATGGGAGGAAAGGAAGTCTAGATATCAACTATAGACAGCCTTCTTCAGAACTTAAAAGGAAGGAATAATATAAGGAAATAGCTAACAGGGATGAATTTATCAGGTGGGGATGGCTTGAGTATAGGGAAAACACAAGTATGTTGCAGCCAGAAGTTATGCAGGGAATACATAGGGAAAAATAAAAGATTAATGAAACACTGAGAAGAAAAGAGGAATCAGTTTTTTGGAGATTAGGGCATGGAATCAAATTACTCATGCATGTAAATTCCTTTGAGCATGGTTTTCCTTGCTAAGAAGAAGGGCCATCTCCTCAGGTGATCTAATGTCATATTTAAAAATTGTGATACCATACATAAATCTTTGGACTGCTTTTCATTGTGGGAGCTAAAAAAATCTGCAGAAGAACTTCTTAAATTTATCTTTACAATTGTAGATAATGGAGACTGCTACTAGTATTCTTTTATAAACAACCTGAAAAGAGAAATATTCAATTGATTTTCAATACCAAAATAACAATAATGCTTCATAAATTGATGCCTGGCATTTTATACTGCATATGAGCATTCTGGCATAGAGGCATGCTAATGTGCATATAAACTAGTAAGGTGGCACTAGGCAGCAGTCATGAACAATCCCTTTTTAACAAAATGTAAAACATTATTTCAATACTATTAGAGGTTATTGAAGATTTCTCATGACCCAGCCTTAAAGGAAATGTGGATTGGGTGACTTTGATAAAATGCAGAGAACAAAAAATTTCCCACTTTTCAATCTCATAGTTTCAATGATTGAAGAGTAAGATTGTTCTAAGTTTTGGATAATGTGACTTTTCATTTTGTATCTTACTTTATTGAGGGAAAAAAAAAAAACATTTGCAGGAAACAATGTCTGAAATAAAAACTGTCTTTGACAATTTTACTATAGGGTCATTCAAATCTTAGAAAAATACTACCTGATATGAGGAAAATGTTTATCATTCACTGAGACTAAAATAAAGAAGACATTTTGTGTTATTAACCAGATCAATCAATTCATCCACCAGATTGCATGACTGACTGACTAAAAAATCATTTTCTTCAATTCCAAATTTAAATATGATTTATATTATTTTTTAAACCTTCAGAAAATAGTTTTCATTATATGAAATTGAAAAGCATTTCTAAGAGAATAATCAATAGAGCTGTGATAAAAAGATAAATTAGATGATAAGTATATTGTATTCAGTATAATTTATAATGACATGAAACATGAGAATATGGCATAAATATATATGATCAATTTTCCTTTTCCAATTGGTAAGTGGTCAAAATATATAAACAATAGTTTTCAAAGGAATTGCTGTCTATTAACAAATATAACAAAGATTACTTCTATTCACTAATAAGAGAAATCCAAATTTAAAAGACGCAGTTTTCACATTTCATCTGGCAAATTTCTCTTAATGACAAAATCTTAAACTTCTAAAAGCTGTAGAGACTTTGGAAAGAAAGTCACATTGATACACTATTGTTTTTATTGCTGCTGTTTGTTCATTTTTCAGTGATGTCCAACTCTTCCTTGACCCCCTTTGAGGATCCAGATGGCTGGATCCTTAACAACAAAGCAGCAGCATACCACCCCTGGAGAAGGCCAGCCCATGCCTGGGGAGGCCAAATGGTAGGATCAAGCCCCCCAAACCAGTGAAAATGGAAGCTTACTTTACAGAGAAAGTAAGTGACTAAGCACTGAATGCCAGGAAAAGCCACCATTAAGAACCAGAGCTTCAGCACAAATACTTGGGACAATACAGGGATAGAACCTAACTTTCTCATAAAAACACCAAGTCATAAAAAAGCATAAAAATGAGTCAAAAAAATGACAAAAATATTGATTATTGACAGTTACCTATGGTGATAGGGAAAATCGAGGCATAAACATAGAGGAAGACAATTGTAACAAAATGGCTATGGGTGAAACTTCAAAGAAAAATGCGAATTGTACTCATGCCCAAAAAGAATTCCTGTAAGAGTTTAAAACAGGCTTTAAAACACAAATTAGAAAAGTAGAAAAACTAGGGAAAAGAAATAAGAGTAATGCAAGACAACCTTGAAAAAAGAGTCAATAGCAAGGGAAAAGATAAAAAAAAATTACTGAGGAAAATAACTCCATAAAAAATAGATAGCAAAATGAGAAAGGAATGACAAAAGTTACTAAACAGAATAATTATTTAAAAATTAGAATTGAACAAATGGAAACTAATGACTCTATGAGACATCAAGATATAATAACAATTTTTTTAAAAAGTTAAAAAAATAGAAGAAAATGTAAAATGTCTTAGAAAAACAACTGACTTAGAAAATAGATACAGGAGAGACAATATAAGAACTATTGTACTACCTGAAATACATGATCAAAAAAAAAAATTCTGGACAATATCTTTCAAGAAATGAGTATGAAATAGAAATTGAAAGAATCCTCCAATCACCACCTGAAAGAGATCCCAAAACAAAAACTCCCAGAAACATCATAGCCCAATGTCAAAGCTCACAGATCAAGGAGAAAGTATTCCAAGCAGACAAAAAGCTACAATTCAAATATTGTCGAGCTATAGTCAAAATTACACAGGATTTTATAGCGTCCACATTAAAGAATCGCAGGGTTTGGAATATGATATACTGGAATGCAAAGGAGTTTGGTTTATAACCAATAATAACCTGCCCAACAAAGTGGAATATAATGTTTATGAGAAAAAAGTGGACATTTAATGAAATAGAAAACTTTCAAGCATTTCTGATTAAAAGGCCAGAGTTGAATAAAAAATTTGACCTCTAAATACAAGACTGAAGAGAAACAGAAAAAGATAAAAAAGAAAAAAGAAAGAAAAAAAAGCATAAGAAATTCAATGAGGTTACATTTTCATATTTCTTTATGGCAAGGTAATATTTTTTAGTCTTAATTTTACTTTAAGAGTAAGCAGAAGGGGGCAGCTAGGTGGCACAGTGGATAAAGCACCGGCCCTGGAGTCAGGAGTACCTGAGTTCGGGTCCGGCCTCAGACACTTAACATTTACTAGCTGTGTGACCCTGGGCAAGTCACTTAACCCCAATTGCCTCACTAAAAAAAAAAAAAAAAAAAAGAGTAAGCAGAAGGAGTATACATAGACAGAGGATGTGGTCATAAGCTGACATTGAAGGGACAATAATACTTGTAAACCTCAATAACTTTATTTTAAGAATAATGAGGTTTATATGTAGACAGAGGGCATGGTTGTAAGGTGACATTGATGGGATAACACCCCAAAAACCAAAAGAGGTAAGAAAGAAAATTCATGGAAGAAGAAGGAGTAGGGGAAAATTGAATGTGGTAAATTGTCCCACAAAAAAGAGGAATGAAAGAACTATTATAATGTAAGGAAAGATGGTGGGGAGGGGGCAGGCAAAGATTAAAACTTACTCTCATCAAAGTTGGTTCAAAGAAGGATTAACTTATACACTCAATTGGATAGAAATCTATCTCACCCTATAAGGAAATAAAAAGGGGACAATGATATTAGGAGGGGGAGGGGGGATTGATATAATGGAGGGGATATTGGGGAAGGTGGTAATCATAAGTAAAACCCTAGTGAGAAGGGAAAGGATAGGGAGTAAAGGGGGCAATAAACAAGTGAAAATGTCATGAAGGGAAAGAAACAATATTATAATTATAAACGTAAGGAGCTAGAACAGAATCTATTATGCTTCAGCTGAAGCAAAGAAAGCAGGGATAGCAATCATGATTTCAGACAAAACAAAAGCAAAAATATATCTAATTAAAAGAGATATAGAAGGAAACTAACTATAGCTTGCTGAAAGGTACCATAGACAATGAAATCATATCAATACTAGATCTATCTATCTATATACACCAAATGGTATAGCATCTAAATTTTTTGAAGGAGAAGTTGAATAAGTTACATGAGGAAATAGATGATAAAACTATGCTACTGGGCAACCTTAACCTTCTCCTCTCAGAAATGGATAAATCTAACCAAAAAAACTAAACAAGAAAGAAGTTAAGGAAATGAATAATATTCTGGAAAAATGAGATTTGACAGATCTCTGGAAAAAATTGAATGGTAATAGAAAGGAATATACCATCTTCTCAGCAGTACATGGGACCTACAGAAAAATTGACCATGTATTAAGTCATAAAAACCTCACAACCAGATGTAGAAAAATAAAAATCATAGACACATCCATTTCATATAATAATGCAATAAAAATACCTTAAATAATGGACAATTGAAAGAGATTAAAATCAGTTGGAAATTAAGTAATCTGACCATAAAAAATAAGTGTTCAAAGTACAAATCATAGAAACACAATGATTTCATTAAAGAAAATGACAATGATGAGACAACATATCAAAATTTATGGGATGCAGCCAAAGAGGTGCTTAGGGGAAAATGTATATCCTTAACTGTATACATCAATAAAATAGAGAAAAAGTAGATCAATGGATTGGGCATGCATCTAAAAAACAAACAAAAAACAAAACAAAACTAGAAAATGAACAAAAAATCCCCAGTTAAACACCAAATTGGATATCCTGAAAATCAGAGGAGATACTAATAAAACTGAAATTAAGAAAACCATTGAATTAATAAATAAAACTACATGCTGGTTTTATGGGAAAAAATAAAATACATAAAGCATTGGTTAATTTCATCAAAAAGGGAAAAAAGAAAACTGAATTACTAGTATCAAAAATGAAAGGGATGAACTCCCCACCAATAAAGAGGAAATTAAGACATTAGGAACTATTTTGCCCAATTATACATCAATAAATTTAACAATCTAAATGGAATGGATGATCACATACAAAATAAAATCTACACAGCTTAACAGAAAACATCAAATATTTAAATAACCCAATTTTACTAAAAAAAGAATTTGAATAAGCTATCAATGAACTACTAAGAACAAATTTCTAGGGCTAGATGGATTTTACAAGCTAATTCTACTAAACATTTAAAAAATAATTATTAATTCTAATACTATATAAAATATTTGAAAAAATAGGTGAAGGAATTCTACCAAATTCCTTTGATGAGACAAATATGGTGTTGATACTTAAACCAAGAAGAGCCAAAATATAGAAAGAAAATTATAGACCAAGTTCCTTAATGAATATTAATGAAAAATTCTAAATAAATTCTTGGCAGGGAGTACAGCAATTTATCACCAGGACAATACACTATTACAAGGTGGGATTTATATGAGGAATTCAGGGCTGTTTCAACATTAAGAAAACTATCAATATAATCTACCACATTAATAACAAAATCAACAGAAATCATATGAGTATCTCAATAGCTGGAGAAAAAGCCTGTGACAAAACACTGCACCCATTCTGGTTAAAAATACTAGAGAACATAGGAATAAATGGAGCTTACCTTAAAACAGTAAGTAATATTTATCTAAAGTCATTAGCAAGCATTATCAATAATGAGGATAGCCTAGAAGCCTTCCCAATACAATCAGGAGTGAAGCAAGGATGCCCATTATCCCTTCTATTATTTTATATTTTACTATAAACATTAACTGTAACAATAAGAGAAGCTAAATTAAAATAATTAAAATAGGTGATGAGGAAACAAAACCATCACTGTGCAGATGATATTATGTTATATTTAGAAGATTGTAGAGAATAAACTAAAAAAACTACTTGAAATTAAAAACAACTTAAAAAAAGGGAAAAAAAAAATTATCAACAATTTTAGGAGAGTTTCAGGATACAAAACAAGCCTGCATAAATCATCAGCATTTCTATATATTAACAACAAAGTCCAGCAAGAACAGATAGAAAGATAAATTCCATTTAATATAACGGTGGATAATATAAAATACTTGGGAGTCTATCTGCAAAGATAAATCCAGGAACTATTTGAGAGGAAGTATAAAACACTTTTCATACAAATAAAGTCATATCTAAACAATTGGAAAAATATTAATTGCCCCTGTGTAGGCTGAGCCAATATAAAAACAACGACAATCCTACCTAAGTTAATAAATCTTAGCCTCCCTCTTCCCCTATGAACTTGTTTTCATGTGCACAGAGACAGCGATATTGCTTGACAAAGAACTGTGAATGACTTACCTATTCTTAGCAATATAATTGTCCAAGACAATTGCAAAGGACTCATGATGAAGCATACTATCCATCTTCAAAGAAATAACTGATGTTGATTGAACTCAGACTGAAGCATGCTGTTTTTCAGTTTCTTTATTTTTTTTCTTTTATTCAAGTTTTCTTATGCAAAATGATTAATATGGTAATATTTTACACAATTGCATATATGTATATATATAACATGTCTGATTCCTTACCACCTCAGGGAGGTGGAAGGGGATGAAGGGAACGAGGAATAAAATTTGGAACTCAAAACTTTAAATAAAAATGTTTATTACTAAAAACAATGTTTAAAAAATTGAATTCAGGACTTCCTTACTGTGGGATCAGCACTCTATTCACAGAATCAGCTACCACCAATGTTAGGGTCAGGTACTTGAGGGCATTGGAAGATGAAAGACTTGAAACATTATCAATTAGGAAGAAATCTAGCAGCAATCACTGGAGAATGAACAAGGTTATAGACCTGCTTTGTCTTTTAGATTTTTTTCCCCTAGCCTTTTGACAGTGGACATTGTGTACATGAGTGGCCTGGGAGTAAAGAAATATCAAATCAACGGTTAAAATGAATGCATTAAGAAAACTCAATAATAAAATTCATCTAATACTTCATATATTCAACAAACAGATGGAAAATTTAGAAAGAGAATTGTCTATTTACTTATCAAAGACATTACAGTTATTGCACTGGATAAATAATACAGCTGTCCTTCTAGTCCTTTGTGCAGACTGCATTTTATGAAAGCATTAAAGCCCATCAGCAGATGCAGATTAGAAATGCTTATGTTGATGTGTTCCAAATCTTACAATACAGCATTTCCAGGAAGATAAATTTCTGTAGGACTTCTAGCATCAAAATGAGGACCCATTTATAAAGAATAAGTAGCCAGTTATCTCTAATGTGCTTCAAAGAAAGCAAGGTATACCACCCCTGCTCCCTGATATGTGGTTAGAAGTTTAAAATTGTTGTTTGGGAAATCAATAGGGAAGATGAGGCCAGAACAGACATTTCACTCATTTCACAAGGTGTCTAAAAAATATTTAGGAGCTTAAAAGTGGTTTCCCTTGAAACAGATGTCTTTGGAAGGGACAGCTAGCTATTGCATTGGCTAGAGTTCAGGACCTGGCATCAAGAAGACCTCAGTTCAATTCTGGCCTCAGATACTTACTAGCTAATTGATCTTGTGCAAGTCACTTAACCCTGTTTGCCTCAGTCTCTTCATATCGAAAAGGAAATGGCAAACCACTACACTCTCTTTGCTAAGAAAACCCCAAATGGGGTCACAAAGTGTTGGACATGACTGAACAACAACAAAAGGTCCTAGTAGCTCACTCACTTTTTTAACTGCTTCATTCTTTTAAATGATATATACTACATACTCTCCATGCTCAACCCACAAAAATACTATAGATAACAATGATGCCAAAATTAAAAAAAAAATACATGAACAGTTATTATATTGTTACATTATACTTTTTATTAAAGTTGTTTGGTTATTTTAACCATAAGTACATAATATATAAACAGTTTAACATCAAAAAATATAATTTGGGATTAGAAGGCTATGTACATATTATCATGAGCCATAAGAATTTTTTAAAGGTACTTACTCTTGTGAGAAAATAATAGGGTTTTGGGAATGCCCAAAGGTTCCCCTGGAGGGGATTGATTGGATTAAGATTCAATGGATTGACTTACTTCACTGATTAACTCACTTAAAGTTAATTCAATTAAAATCATACCTGCCTGGCCCTCAAGAGGGTGTTTTCTCAGACAGTGTGAAGTCTCACCTGAACACTAGACCACCCTCAAGTCCAGTAAAAAAATGGATTTTGTTGATCCTAGCCAATTAGCCTGAAGCAGTGTGTAAGAACTGCCTCTCCTTTGGACCTATATAAAGTTTCCACATGCAGTTACTCTCATTGGGTGTTCTTGGTGGCAGAGGACTTGGAGGAAGAAACAGGCTAAGCTGAGTTCTATTCTCTCCACTATGCTAGAAGGCCAGGCTGAGCTGTATTCTCTCATATAAGCTAGATAGGCCTTTCTCTTAACTTTCAGAGACATGTGTGCTCTCTTTACTAATATTTAACATACTTTAATAAATGCTTAATATCCCAAAACTGGTGCTAAAGCTTCTAATTTATAAGTAACAAATATATTAGAAACCAAAGCTAATTTTCCCTAAACTTGGGACAGAAATAAGGTGACTACATACAATTTTACATGCCACACTCTGAAAAAGTATCTTTATAGAGATGACCTGGGCAAGTTATTTAAGAACTTTTTCCTTGAGTGTTAAAATTTTCCATTAAGTAAAAACTTGTTGAAGGTGTATGGCACTGTGGAATGAATAAAACACAGAAACTTAAGTTCAAATTCTAAGTCTGCTTTTTAGTAAAACTGTGCACCTTATCAGGTGGCCCCTGATTTCTCAGCTGTAAAATGAGGGCATTGGACTATAAAATCCATTAGGACCTTTGTGCTTTAAATATATGATTTTATGCACTTCACACTAATATCTATATAATTCCAAAAATAATGTGATTACTTAGGTGTGGGGTATTCAGGGAAGATTAAGACCTCAAGTGTGAGGGCTTGCCAAGCTCTTTTCAGGGCTGCTCATTTACCTTTGGTGCCCACCTTCTACCACCCACTTCTCACCTTGGAGTCGAGAAGCTTTAGCATGGACAGGAACCACGACATGGTAAAACCATCCTGGTGTATAGGCTAAACCATGCTGAGGGTAACTGATAGGTATAAAACCCATTGCTAAGTTAGCAGGATGTCTAACCCAATCCTGTGAAGAATTCACCCAGTTGAATAGATGGATAAGAACAATTTGTTCCAATGACCATGAAGGAGGCTGAAACAAGTGCTATGGAGTGCTTAGAGGCTGGTCACATGTGAGAGACATCAAAGTTATCTGGGCCATCGCTGGTAATTTTAATTTTGTTTTGGCATTGGACATTGATGGCACTAGAAGTGAGTGAACTTGGTCTTTTTTTGTTTTTTTCAACTCTGCCTCACAGTCCATGTACAAATCAAAATATCACCTCATGATGGCATTGTTTCTCTTTGAAAATGAAGGATGGTAAAGACCAATTTCCCTAAAAAATACCAATGAAAAATTCCAAATAAAATGTTTGGAAATAGATTACAGTAATTTAATACCTGGATAATATAATATGACCAGGTATTATTCATACAAGGAATGCAGAGCTGGTTCAATATTAGGAAAACTATCAGCAAAATTGACTATATCAATAACAAAACTAACATAAATCATATAATTATGTCAATAGATGAAGAAAAAAGCTTTTGACAAAATACAGCACCAGGTCCTATTAGAACACTACAGAACATATGAATAAATGGAGTTTTCATTAAAATGATAAGTTGTATCAATCTAAAACAATTATCAAACACTATCTGTAATGGAGATAAGCCTTCCTAATAAATGATCAGGGTTGAAACAAAGATTCCCATTATCACCACTATTATTCACTATTGTACAATAAATGTTAGCTATAGCAATAAGATAAGAAAAAAAAAAAGAAATTGAAGGACAATTCCTAACATAACAAGGAAACAAAGCCATCAATCTTTACAGATGATATGATGGTATCCTTAGAGAATCCTATAGCATCAACTAAAAAGCTACTTGAAATAATTAACAACTTTAGTGAAAATTCAGGCTATGAGACAGAACCACATAAATAATCAACATTTCTTTATATGACCAACAAAGCCCAGCAGCAAGTGATACAAAGAGAAATTTCATTTAAAATAATTATAGATAATATAAAATACTTGGGAGTCTATCTGCCAAGACATTCAAAGGAACTATATGAACACAATTACCAAATGGGTAGTCCGAGTTAATATAATAAAAATGACAATCCTGCCTAAACTAATTTACTCATTCAGTGAAATACCAATAGAAGTACCAAAAATATTTTATAGAGCTAGAAAAATAATAACAAAATTCATCTGAAAGAACAAAAGGTCAACAATACCAAGAAAATAAATGGGGAAAAAATGCAAAGGGAGGTGGCTTGGCTACACCAAATCTAAAACCATATTATAAAGTGGCAATCATCAAAACTATTTGGTATTGGCTAAGAAAAGGTGGTGGATCACTGGAATAGGTTAGGTATACAAGACACAGTAGTTAGTGACCATAGTAACCTAGTGTTTGAGAAACTCAAAGACTCCAGACTTTGGGATAAGAACTCACTATTTGACAAAAACTCCTGAGAAAACTGGAAAATAGTATGGCAGAAACCAGGCATAGACAAACATTTCATACCATATAGCAAAATAAGGTCAAAATAGGTGCCTGATTTAGAGATAAATGATGACACCATAAGCAAATTATAATAATAATTTACTCAAATCTTTGGAAAAGGGAAGAATTTATAACCAGAAACAGATAAAGAACATTATGAAATGCAAAATGGATAAGTGTAATTATATTAAATTAAAAAGTTTTGCACAAACAGAACCAATGTATCCAAGATGAAAAGGAAAGCAGAACAATGGGAAAAATTTTTTTTTTGCAATCAGTATTTCTGATAAAGGTCTTATTTCTAATGTATATATATATATATATATATATATATATATATATATAGAGAGAGAGAGAGAGAGAGAGAGAGAGAGACAGAGAGAGAGACAGACAGACAGACAGAAAGAGAGAGAGAGAGAGAGAGAGAGAACTACATCAATTTTTTAAGAATAAAAGTCATTTCTCAATTGATAAATGGTCAAATGATATGAACAGGCAGTTTTCAGACAAATAAATGAAAGTTATCTATAGTCATATAAATATGTTCTAAATCACTGTTATTTAGAGAAATGCACATTAAATCAAATCTCAAGTACCACTTCATACCTATCAGATTGGCTAATATGACAAGAAAAAAATTATAACTGTTGAAGAAGGTGTGGGAACATTGGAACACTAATGCATTGTTGGTGGAGTTGTGAACTGATCCTACCATCCTGGAGAACAATTTGGAACCATGCCCATAGGACTATAAAACTGTGCATACCCTTTCGTCCTATAATGCCATTACTAGGTCTGTATTTCAAAGAGATCATAAAAAAGGGAAAGGACCCACATGTGCAAACATATTTATAGGAGCTCTTTTTGTGTTGGCAAAGAATTGGAAATTATGGGGATGCCCATCAATTAGGGAATTCCTGAACAAGTTATGGTATATGAATGTAATGGAATAGTATTATGTTTTAAGAAATGATGAGCAGTCACATTTCAGAAGAACCTGGAAAGACTTGCATGAATGGGTGCTGAGTGACATGAGCACAGCCAGAAAAATATTGTACACAGTAGCAACAGCAACTGTGTGATGATCATCTATGATATACTTGCTATTTTCAGCAAGACAATGATGAAAGACAATTCTAAAAGACTCATGATGGAAAATGCTATCTACATCCAGAGAAAGAACTGTGGAATCTGAATGTAGATTAAAGCATACCATGTCCACTATTTTTGTGGGTTTTTTTCTTTTTCTTTTCTTTTCTTGTGTTTTTTTCCCTTTTTTTCTGATTCTTCTTTCACAACAAGATTAATGTGGAAATATATTTAACATGAATGTACATGTATAACATATATCAGATTGTTACTTTCTTGGGTAGGGGACAATGTAGGGAAGGAGGAAGGACAACTTGGAACTCAAAATCTTATAGAAATGAATGTTGAAACATTTTATATGTAATTGTAAAAAAAATATTATTAATTGGAGAAAAAGGAAAAACAAAAGAAAATGAAGAATGAACAACAATACAATGTGAATTTTTAATGTATTTTTTTTTTCTTTTGGTCTAGAGCTTTATTTTAATTAGAGGAAGAATCAGTAGGCATAAAAAACTCCCTCCAAAGATGCACTTTGGCAAGTAATACTTTATAATCTGAGTTGGTTGTCTTAAACATTATAGTTAAATATTATATCTGTGATTAAAACTACTATCAGTTAGATGCATGACTTGAGTTGAAGTCCTCCAGACAACAAGGTTGGCTCTATCCATTGAGTAATACTATTTAGCAAATGTTACCATATTTAAATCTAATGGAGATATTGTCTGATTAATTTCTTTTTCTAAAATAAGTCAATTCAGATATTCTATTTCCTCTTTTGCTAATCTGTGCAATTTGTAATTTTGTAAATATTCTTCCATTTCACTTAAATTATTAACTTTATATGGCAATAACATGGGCAAAATATGACCTTTTAGGGGGCAGGTAGGTGGTACAGTGGATAGAGCACTGACCCTGGAGTCAGGAGTACCTGAGTTCAAATCTGGCCTCAGTCATTTGACACTTACTAGCTGTGTGACCCTGGGCAAGTAACTTAACCCCAAATACCTCACAAAAAAAAAAAAAAGACCTTTTATTTTTTTGAATTTCATCTTTGTCAATGGTATATTCACCCTTTTCGTTTTTGGTACTACTGATTTGGATTTCTTCTCTTTTATAAATCAAATGAACCATTTGTTTGCTTTATTTGTTTTTGCATAAAACCAACTCTTAGTTTTATTTATTAATTCAAATGATGGGCATATTGTTTAATTTTTCCCCATTTGTCTTTGTATCCTCAGAGTCTAGGTCAAGTTTTTCACATAGAAAACACTTCATGAATGATTGTTAGACTATATTGTATTTATTTAATTAAACACAGCTATGAGCAAAAATCCAAAATATAATGAGCAAGTACCTATTTTACAAACAAAAGAAGAAATAAAATGGTAGTAAATTTAACATTTTCTTATTTGGAGGAGAATATGATGCCTCTCTAACCTTTGACACCACAAGGGAAAAAAAAAAACTTATCACATAACATGCGGTATCAAGCAAATTATCAAATATTAAATGGGGGATTACACAAAGCAACTAAGATGGATGTGTCCTAATTGACTAAAGGCACAAAACTAAGTGCTGGCTTCATGTGTGAGACTAAAGTCATTTACAAGGTTAATTGCTGTGTCACCTCACAGCCCCTAGTTGTTTTTCATATTTTGCAAAGTAAGTGTGAACAGATGGACCAGCAGAACATCTGCCTGAGATGAAGAGGATCAATGCTGCTGACATTCTTGAGTGATTTCCTTCAGAGAATGAACAAAGTAGTTAGGGAGAGAATGAACCAAAGGTAACTCTGAGATTCTAAAATAACAAAGTGACATCCAATCAGTTATATACTAGCCCTGGCCAATGCTTATAGCTGCATCATAACTCTACTTTTAAAAAAGAGATTATTTACAATTTGATTTATGTTTCCTCATTTTAAATTTCCTTAATATTTTATCTTATTAACCTAAACATATAGTTTTATCATATTAACCTAAACATAGTCAGTACATATAGCTGAATAATAATGAATATTTGCTATTTAAAAAAAAAACCAGGAAATTTTACATTGTATTTTTCTTTAGTGATGTTGTAACTGATTTGCCTTAAGTTTTGTGTTTAATTTCATATTTATTTTGCATATACTTGAAGAGGCTAAAATTCTAGCTAGTCTGTCTAAAAATCTAATGAGTGGTCACCAAAACCTTAGAAGCAAGAGCTTAGACTTTTAAGTATTTATTGAAGAGCATTTAGGAACTAATGATCAGAGAGAAAGGTAAAAATCTAACTATTTCTAAAAGACCCCATCATCTGACCTGCCATAGCAAGGTCAGGAATAAAAAGGACCCAATGCTTCCTCCCTCCTCCCAAAAGTCTCTCCTCAAAAACTGCAACAGCCCATCCACCTCCACACACATTTCCAAGCTAATTGGCCGATACCTTTTATTGACAGTACCCATGAGCAAATGTCACTTCCTGATGCCAAGGGACTGACCTTCCAAGCCACATGGCTTGCCTTCAGAAGCCTTCTCCTCATGGCAGAGCATTCCTACAGTAACTCTCCAGCAGGTAGCATCACTCCAATTGCCACATATTGTATATGAACTTGATGACCCATTAGTAGACCTATTCATTCCATTTAGGGATAGTTTCATTCATTGTACTTTTGTCCCCAGGACCCATATTAGTGCCTGGACTATAGCAGGTTACTTGTTAATTGATATATTAGCTATTTATAAATTACAAATTTTGTAGAGTTTACTCACTAGAGTTTCCTTATTCCAATGAAATTAGTAGTCTAGTTAAAAAGAAAGCCTTAATGCTCTTTCCAAGTATTTAGTTATAATAAGTATTTTTCACTTATTAAATATCTTAATCTTTAAGTGGTTTTGTAATATGAAACTATTTTAAATGTTATTTTGTTTGTGATTGTTTCATATACCATGAAAGGTGAAACTACTTCGACCCAAGTGAGTTTGATTATTTTTTCTGCAGCAATAGACAAACAATAGGAGGTGAAGGTGCTGGCCATTTTAAAGTGATCTAAATTTTTGAAATTTTTCTTGTTTGTTGCTTTGTGCTTCTGCTGAAGGGTTATACCATTCAGGTTGTCATAGTCATTACAGAGTGCACAGACTATACACAGCACATTTGAGAGAGGTTCAAGGGTGAGCTCTCCTGGCCTTAATTTTCCCTCTACAAGATATAAATAGTGTAGCTTCTGTCTTGTCAGGGAAGAAAATATTGCACATAGCTCATGTAATTAATTATCACTACTGTCATTATCACTGGGATCCAGCTAGAAACAAAGTGGCTGGCTTGGTTATTCTTCATTCAGCAGTATGGTGTTATGTATTCCCTTTCTCCCTAATAAGAGCCCCACAACAGCCTTCTTTGGTACAAAAAAAAATTGTTTTTGCTTTGTTTTGTAATTATGTTCAAATATAGGAAATTTATGGATATAACTTTCGATTTTCATCCCTTAGTCATCAATACTTGTTAGGTTCAGAAGAAAAAAAAATCCATATATATTAAAGAGGATGTAAAACAAAAGAGATTTAACTCAAATATTCCACTATAATAAGCAGCATTATGTGAAGGCATGATGAAACAGGGAAGATTTTGTGAAATATTGTGCTTTTTCAACTTAATATGTTAGATTTATTTTAATTTCTTTCAATGCCTAGCATCATGGTATGCACATGAAATCATACATAATATGAAAGAGGTGGTGAAAAATTAAAAAATGAAAACAAAAGAAAACATACATAATATTCATAACAGAAAGGACCTTGTGGGACATGTAGTCAAACCTTCTCATTTTATATATAATCTGTGGCCCAGAACCCCTATGCTCTGGAGTTATTTGGATCAAGTTTAATTTGAGGGACTGCCCTCTGCATTCATTGCCCTCAAACTTTCTTGGTCCATCATATGTGATCTCTGCTAGCTCACCCAAAGAACTGGAGGCTCATTGAGAATCTTGCAAAATAAAAAGATTTATTTATTAGGAGAGAGGATATATGGCCTGGAGACAGACTCACTGTGGAAA
Organism: Dromiciops gliroides; assembly: GCF_019393635.1. Lineage (NCBI taxonomy): Eukaryota > Metazoa > Chordata > Mammalia > Microbiotheria > Microbiotheriidae > Dromiciops > Dromiciops gliroides. The sequence continues at coordinate 246,053,716 of NC_057861.1, read as the reverse complement.
ATCTATTTCACTGGAGTAAGAGACTTGGTCTTTTGTATCTTTACACAACAAAGAAAAGGGAGGTAATTACAAATAAGAAGAAATGCAAAAAACTGGGGCCAGATAACTCAGAAAGAATCTTTGTATCAGTAGAATATGTAGCATCCATCCTTATCTTGCATATCATCTGGCAGATCTTAGTACTGCTTATCAGTATACCAGGGTCATGTCCTGCCACACCTCATACTTGAGGTAGGAGAGAGCTGTTTTTCCCTTGGCTCAAAGGAATTAGAATCTTTTGGATTTCTTGGGGTTCCAGTACATCATAGACTTGAAAGTCTCAGAAAAAAACTAGGATATTATACACACTGGTGAGCTCTTCAATCATACTGAACATATGAATTAATCAATTAAACAATAAATATTCAGCACCTACTATATTCCTAGGATTATGCTAATTACTAGGCATAGAAGTAAAATGAATGAAATTTTCCCTACTGGCAACTCTAGGAGCAAATATAACAACAGGGATGTTAAACACTTGACCCTATTCCCAAAAACTTTGCTGTTCTTAACTTACTCTTCATATTTGAAAAGCTTTTTTATTCATGTGGTTTATAAATTATGAGTATTTGGTGTGATACCATGTATTAAAATGTTTTCCCTTAGACTTTTTTTTTTTTTTTTGTGAGGCAATTGGGGTTAAGTGACTTGCCCAGGGTCACACAGCTAGTAAGTGTTAAGTGTCTGAGGTCGGATTTGAACTCAGGTCCTCCTGACTCCAGGGCCGGTACTCTATCCACTGCGCCATCTAGCTGCCCCTTCCCTTAGACTTTTATGAATTATTGTGTGGTGAAGGCTTGTCCTCTACATGTAGCATGGTGGTGCTAAGTGACTTGGAGTGAGGTGGAATGTCTAGTTCTTTTTTTCTCTCATAACCCTTCTCTAAGGGAGGTGAAGCAGGAGTTTGGAGACAAAAGCTTGGTCACTCTGTTTTCCTCAGAAAGAGGGTGTGCCAGGCTATAACCATTTTCATTTTCTCCCTTAAATGTTATAAAAAGAAAGATGTGATTTTCAAGGTAATTTGTGTTTGCATTAATGGGGAAATCAGGACCTTAAACTTTATATTCAGTGCATGACCCCTTTCCCACCAAAAAGCAATTCCATGATAAATGCACATAGCAAGTTGCAAAGAAACCTATTTATTCAATTCAACAACAAGAGAAATCGAAGAAAGGATACATAGAAGAATATATACCAGAGAATAGAGAGCAAAAAAATATGAGACTGAGAAAACTCAGTTCAAGAGCAAGTGTTAGATCTTATGCAAGGTCTCTAGTGCAGCAATCTAAGAAAAGGACCATTGTAGATATTGCCAACACTTCTCATGTTCTTTTCTTCTTAGAGTTTTCTTTCAACAACCTGAAGTGTGGCTAGCATCTTCTAACGTCTTTCTTTGGAAACTAGAAGTACCTAAAGCAACTGAGGAGATTGAATTGTAGCTCTCCTCTGCTCTGATTTTTCCAACTCCACTCCAACTCTCCTGCAGGCACAGACTGTAGAGAATCCCATACTTTGGGACTTGGGCTACAAATATTACACCTGGAAATGTATCCCCAGCCCTCGTTTATTCCCACAAGCTTTTCCTCATTCTAATGAATTTGCTCCAGGTGCTGTAATTCTTAGTTACATTTCTGAATGTGAAATATGCCTAATCTATGGTGATAATATGACAGGAGAATGAAAATACAAGTCCATTTTTGTTTTGATTAACAAACATTTCTTTGGCAATCTGGTAATGACTATGACTCATTCCCAGAAAAAGACCAGTTCTACTTCTGAGTTTCCCGCTTTGCAGAAATGTGCTGTTTCAGTCTAGTTATTTGATCTCTGTGAGCTTCTATTCCCCCTTCATAAAATAGAGATCATGTCAGCTGCCCTCCCTGTCTAGGACAACAGTTTTGTATTTATCTATTATCAAATTTATTGGTATCCCACATAGTATGTATTAAAATTCCTTTACTCATTATGATTTGATAGATCTTTTTATTCCTGATTGAATTTTTTAAAAATATAAAATACATAAGAGATTCTGCATAGATGTTAGCTGAGGAAGGCTGAGCTCTCTTGCTCTTTAGGTCCTACATTAGTAGGACCTCTGAAGGCTGTTTGGAGCCACGTACTCTCTCTTTCTCTCTCTCTCTCTCTCTCAGACAATATGGTACTGGGGGGTTTTCAGCTTGTGTTTAATGCAGTCAATGCTCTCCTAACATTTAATACGATTTAATAAATGCTTATTACTTAAACAGGTGCAATAGCCATTAATTTATAAGTAATAATTATCTTAGAAACTCCAGCCAAGTTCCCAAATAATATTGGGAGAATAGGGTTAGCCCCCAATATTTCAAATGACACAGCTGGTGAAAACAACTGGTGTTTTAAATCCTGAAACCTTGTGATCCTGATTTTCAAGCAATCTGGGTAAGAATTCTGTGTTTGTATGTCTAACCTATTTATGGTGATTTTATGTGGCTGTTTCTTTAAATTTTCACATGCCTTTTTTCTGCCTGCTTCTGATCTAAGTGCCTACTTTACCTCTCAAACTTTTTGGCCTGGCTTAAAGGCAAACAGGGAGCTATGGGGAAAAGTTTTTTGAGATGATTGTAGGTTGTTGCTTTAACAAACCAGGCCCAAAATAATTTTACAGACTGAGTCAATAAGATCCTGTTAGGGTTTTGTTTTTGTTTTTTTGTTTGTGTGTGTGTTTCATATAGAAAGGGAAATTTTAAATTACATATCATGGGAGCCAAGAACACTAAACCCTATATACCACAAGGGTCACCTTTAGGAAAAATTCTCATGGAATGGGATATGGGTAACTTGGAAGTACAGCCAGGAATGAAAAAGAAAAAAGCTTATTGAACTCTTACAAGTGGCACAGAACTTGCTTTAGCTTTTCAAAGGAATAACCATTATGGCCTGAGTATGGATCATTTGATTTCCAAATATTGAGAGATTTGAAATTAGTCTTATGCCATATCTCTCCCAAAGATTTACCTTACTGGTTTCTCTGGAGTAGACAGACAAACTTAGTGTCCTTACCTAAGGGCTGCCACTCAGCTTCTCCTTCCCCCACTACTTTCTTGCCAGATGGACATTCACTTCCACAATCTGACTCAAATTGTTCCTTCTCAAACTCCTAATTCTCCATGTTGTTGCCATGTCAACCATTCTTTTTGCTGCTCTCTGCCTAAATACCCTGATGTCTCCTGGGACCCCACACACACAACTGAACCGCTATGTTGGACACCATTGCTGAGCACATGAAGATAGTGGTCTCTCTCCTTCCAGGAAACTCCTCTTCTCTTCTGGAGGCTGAGGATCAGCCTCTTCTTCCTGTGACCCCACCTCCCCTTTGCCCCTGTGACCTCCCCTCCCCCTCCCCTGACCCCACCTCCTACTCCTCCAGTGGTCATGCCTCTTTCTCTTCCCACCATGGAGGAGATGAAGTCTCTTACCACACCCCCTCCACCTACTCCTCACCTTGAAACTAGTCAGGTGGAGACACTAGATCCTAGTATAGTAGTTACTTCACCCACCCATATACTCCCATGGCTCCCACAACCAACAAGCCATCCTGTAATTTTGACCTTTCCTGCTCCAGGTCTTCTCTAGTTTTGGAGAGAACAGAGGAACTTGACTCCATTCTGACTCTACAAGAAATAATTACTCATGAGCAGAGTTGATTTTATGAAAGCTTATGTACATTAAATCCCTTAAATTCTAGTGATACACATTTCACTTGCAATTATTTTATTGATCAGTTTTTAACAGTAATTATTTTGAGAAGTGTGTGGGACAATTATGGATTTGAGTCAGATTAAACTCTGAGGATGGAGTATGAAAGATACCTACCCCCCCCCCCCCCCGAATAACTAGCCTCTCGCTTTGCCTAAAAGTTAATTGCTTGTCAAATTCTCACTGTCTCCTTTAAGTTTTATTGTTGAGATAATGGACTTGGGACAGGTCTGTAAACTTTGGGGATGGGGTCTGGGAGATATCTAGTCCCCCAGTAAGTCTTATTACTTGTCACAGTTCTACCAATTAGCACTATTTACTTTACTTCTGCTTAGTTCCCACATGCCAGCTACACCTTAGTTTATGAACTGTAATATAAAACTTCCCTCTCACATGTCAGAATCCCAGTCCCTGTCATGATAAATTGCAGTCAGATAAGGGAGTGATTGCTGCCTCCCTCTTTCTTTGACATTCCTCAGACTTGTATCCCTTCCCCTTCTCCCCTTTGTTCTTGGAAATGTCTCCATAAATGGATCACGAGCTGGGTACACATCTTGGGTGAGAAAGGATTGGATGTTAGATTGTGAGCTCATCCACCCTAGGTGTACCTGGGGACAGTCCTTTTCAAGATTACTATAAAAACCTAGAGGATTGGGCATATCTTTGCAAGACTTCAATGTGTAATTGGGTTTTTCCCATCCTCATGAAGATGAAATTAAGGTTTTTGAGCCTATTCTGATGAGTGTAAAGTACGCTTACTGCCCTGTTCCTCCCTCACTCCATAAGCCCTTTACTATTTCATTCATGTGGGATTTCACCCCAAGCTACCTCTGCCCTTGCATCTCCCCCTGTGTATTCCTCTCTCCCCTCAATTTTACCCTAAAGATGTCATCATGGGGCAGCTAGGTGACACAGTGGACAAAGCATCCACCCTAGACCCAGGAGGAACCAAGCCAAAACCCAGTCCCAGTCACAAGACAGTCACTCACTACATGACCCCGGTTATGTCCCCGAACTCCAATTTTTTATGCTTCTCTAGGGTCTTGTATTTGAAAGTCAAATGTTCCATTCAGTTCAGGTCTTTTCATCACAGATTCTAAAAGTCCTCTTTTTCATTGAAGTCCCATTTTTTCCTCTGAAAGATTATAATAAGTTTTGCTGGATAAATGATTCTTGACTGTAGTCCCAGTTTCTTTGCCCTCTGGAATATCATATTCCATGCCCTCTGGTCTTTTAATGTAGATTCTGCTATATCTTGTTTTATCTTTACTGCCCCTCCACAGTATTTGAATTCCTTTTTTCTAGCTGTTTGCAGTATTTTCTCCTTGACCTGGGAGCTCTGGAATTTGGCTTTAATATTCTTGGAAGTGTTCTTCTTGGGATCTCTTTCAGGAGGTGATTGGTGGATTCTTTCAATTTCTATTTTACCTTCTGCTTCTTGAATATCAGGCCAATTTTCCCTGACAATTTCTTGGAAGATGATGTCTAAGCTCATTCTTTGGTCATGGTTTTCAGGTAGACCAATAATTTTCAAATGATCTCTCCTGCATCCATTTTCCAGGTCAGCAGTTTTTCCAAGAAGATATTACACATTGCCCTCTATTTTTTTATTGATTTGGATTTGATTTATTTTATCTTGGTTTCACATAAAGTCACTAGCTTCCATTTGTTCAGTGATAATTCTTAGGAATTTATTTACTTCAGAGAGCTTTTGCATCTTCTTTTCCATTTGGCTTTTCAAGCTGTTGACTTTTTTCTCATGTCTTTCCTGCATTACACTCATTTCTCTTTCCATTTTTTTCCTCTAACTCTCTAACTTTATCTTCAAAGTCCTTTTGGAGGGCTTCTATGGCCTGAGACCAATTCATATTTTTCTTGGAAACTTTAGATATAGGCAATTTGATATTGATATCTTCCTTTGAGGGTGCACCTTGATTTTCCTTGTCACTAAAGAAACTTTCTGTGGTCCTCACATTTCTCTGTCTGCTCATCTTGCCTTTCTTTTACTTGACTTTTAGCTCCTTAAAGTGGGGCACTGTTTCCAGACTGCTCTATCCCAAGCTTCAGGAGGTCCCAGGTTGTATGATTTAATGAGGAGCAGGTTCTTCACTCACCTGGCCTGTTCCCTGGTCCATAGGTAACCCCAGATCAACTTGCTAATCAACCAGCAGTTTTACCAATTTTTTTTCACTGTCAGTTATGAATGACTCTCCCCTGTCATGAAGAACTGAATGTTTTCTTGTATGACATAAGCAAAGTTGAGAAATCAAATCAATGCATAAGAAGTTTGCTTTATTCTACAGTTGTGATCTGCCATTTGTCTGTATGATTCACAGTCAGAGCTTTGAAGTCATGAGCAATAGTGTATTCATTAGAATTTTCAAATATTTTCATGTTGATTTTCATTGACATTATTGTTTTTGTTCCTGCTTTCGCTGTCTTTGTTTAAAATCAACTCATACAAGTCCTCCCAAGTTTCTCTGAATTCTGTGTATTTGTCACTTCTTGTGGCATGAGAATATTCCATTAAATTAATATATCACAGTTTCTTAATCTTTTATCCAATCAATGGACACTCTTTTTATTTAAAAATGTATTTCTAGCTTTTTTAAATATCACCCTCATTTTCAAATATATACTTGCCCCTTTCCCTATTAAACTAGCCTTGCTCTGTAACAAATAATTTCAAAGAAAGAAAAAACTAAGCAATTTGGCAAAACCAAGAGATACATCAAATAACTCTGACAGTACATATTTAATGAAGGTTTCTTCTCTACATGTAATATAGAGATATCACCTTGAGTTGAAGGGAGGCAGAAGATCTCTAGTCTCTCCTCCCCACACCCTTCTCCAAGGTTGACTTTATTCTTGACAATAGGGAAAGTTGGCAGTTGTTATAAGAAGCTTGGCCACTCTGTTCTTCTCAGAGAGGTAGTATTGATTTACTTGTCCCCTAAATATTATTAGTTCAGGACCCTGCTTCTTCAACCGTGGGTCATGACCTCATATTAGGTTGTATCACTGAATGTTGGGGTTGTGAAACATTTGTCAGTAAATATTTGATTTGAATACCTATTTTATATACAAATATACCCAGGGTTGTGTAAAATATTTTCAGCCAATAAGGGGTCGTGAGTTGGAAAAAATGTTAAGAAGAATGATAGAGAGGATATAGTTTTCAGATTTAAGCTAACTTCTTATTTTTGTTTCATTAACTCGAGGTGGCATGACCTCAAACTTATATTCAAATCTTGATTCCTTTCTCCCCAAATTCCAGCTCTGCAATGAACACACATAGTAAGTTGCCAATAAACAAACTGATCCAAAGCCACTGCAGCAGGAGGAGGTGGAGGAAGGGGAGGATGACAGGAGAGGAGAGGAGAGGAGAGGGAGAGAGAGAGAGAATGCAATAATATCTGAGATATCACCCAAAGGGAAGAACCCCAAAGTCTCATGTAGTAAACCAGAGATAAAGAAATGATGACGACTTCTAGCTTCTCTCGTGTCATTTTCTTTTCAGAATCTGTTCCTTCAGCAAAGTAGTATCTTTTCTCCCCAAGTTGGACACCAGAAGCAAGAAAAGTGACTGCAGATACTGGAAAAAAAAATAGAGAATTGAAGAAATCTGAAAAACTTGGTGCCTTCTTCTCTCTTCCTCTTGTCAGCTCCACCCTACTATTCCCACTCCCACTGGCAAGGGGCATTGATAACTATCAGTGAGAAGAAAGCAACATATGATTGGCATTTTTGACTGAGATTGCATATATAATGTCACACACACATATTCCTTCACCTCTGAAGCTAAGGAAAGGTGGCATATGTTTTTTTTTCCTTAATCTCTTCTTCAAGTCAGATTTGATTATAATTACATAGTGCACACTTATGGCTTTTTGTTCTTTGTATTTAGGTTTTTGTATTTCTTTTTTTTGTTGTTTTCCTTAATTTTGTTGGTATCAATTTAGATAAATCTTCTTTATTGTCCATGTTTCTTATTGCGCATTAAACTCATATATCATAATGTGTTGACTTAAGCCTTAATTAATAGATGTTCACTTTACTTCAGATCATTGATGTTGTTGTTGATGATGATGATCGCTAGCATTTATAAAGTGCTTCAAGGTTTTTAGTGTCTTTTGACATGCTATTTTATTTGCTCTTTACAATAACTTTCCTCACAACTATAGGCAGGTGTTATTATTATTGTCTTTTTTTTAAACATATGAGTCAAACTGTGACAAAGGGTGTTTATATGACTTCCCCAAGATCCTATTGCTAGTAAATATCTGAGGAAGGAATAAAAAAACCCCAGTCTGCTAAACATTACATCTCCTGGCTACTTAACTCAAAAAGGAACTATGAATATTTTGGTTTAAAGGGGTTTGTCTTTGACCTTTGCATTATCTATGGCTACCAAAGGGATCTATACATTAAAAGGGTATGCATATTTTAGTCATTTTCTTATAATTGTAATTTATTTTTGTAGTGCTGAGGCCTCAGAAAGTGTTGTAAGAAGAATAAAATTAATAAAATGTGTTTCTTATATCTCTGAGATATGACTAATAGTGCAATCACTAATTCAAAGGATATATAATTTACTGACTTTTGGGGTCAAATTGCAAAATGTTTCTCAGAATGGATTGATCAATTTACAGCTGATCCAGCAGTGTACTAATGCATGTTTTTCTGAAACCCCTTTTACATTTCCATCATTATTCTGTCTTTTTTGTTGTCTGAGTCTGAGGTGAAAAATTAGAGTTATTCTACTTTTCATTTTTTCATATTCCTAGTGATTTAGAGCATTTTCAGATGTAATTATTAGCTGTTGACCCCTTTTAAAAATTACCTGTTTGTATGCTTTTGATGACACCATTTATGAAATGTCTCTGATTCGTCTGTAGGGTTTCCCAAAATACTTTGTAGAGTTTTAAGGTTCAATATTTTCCCCCTATTTTATAAGCCTTAATAGTTTAAAAATGCACTAAAAGTTTTAGGACAACCTGTTTATTTTTACCAATTAATTGCATATATTGGATATCAATCTATTATAGAAATGTCGAATGATAATTTTTCTTTACAATTATGTTTCTTGCTCAATTTCTTTGTGTGCATGCAAGTTATTTTAAATTTTATGTAATTAAAGTGATCTGTTTTGTTTTATGACTTACTTGTCTGAGATGCCTTCTTTTCTTTTTTTAAGATGTGTTTTTTTTATTTTTATATCTGTTGGTCATAGGTATATTCATATCCAATTATAGAATTATAGTAGATATTTATTTAGATTAGATATTTATCTATCTTCTAGTTCTACTAAATTACTTCCTACTTTTTTCATAGCCTGAAGATGTTCGTACCTGTTATTCTTGTACTTATCAAACACTGGGCCTTTGTGTTTGATTGCTTTATCTTGCTTTGAAATCTGTTCCATTGATTAGCTATTGCATTATTTAATTTATATCAAATATTTTTCTTGATTATTGTTTTAGTAGCTTTAGATTTTGTCACACACTAGATCATATTAATGAATGCTTTATTATTATACATTTCCTTTGAGGTTTTTGATATTTCGTGGCTCCAAATAAATATTCCATTATATTTGTCAGGTTTAACAAACACTTGGTTTTCTGTCAAATTTGTGAAATAAATTAGTTCACAGTATTATCTTATTCATTATATTGTCAAAGATTGCAAAACTTTTGTATTCCTATAGCTCCATAAAGAGTGTCCTATATATATATTCACATAAATTTTCATTGTGCATTGGTAGATTAATTCTAGATATTTTATGCATTTTTACTTTTGATATTTAATTTATTTTTGTATTTCTTCTTATAGGATTTTGTTAGCAATATAGAGAAAAATAATTAATTTTTCAAAGGTTAAATAGTACTACTTTTACATTATGTATTATGAACTTATGTGTTACTTCAGTTATTTGACTGAATCTCTAGGATTCTCTGCATATAGAATTCTTGATCTTTGTGCTTCTTTCATGTTTGTTCCACTATATTATTTTAAGAGCTCACATGTTTACTATAATATAAAATACTAGTATTGACTTTGAATATCCTTTTTCAAAAAATACTTGATATTACTTAGAAGACTTCTGTTTGTTTGTTTTTCCCTTTATACAAAGTGCTAGTCTGGAATTTTAGATATTTTATTTTTTAGTAATTTTAAAGACTTGCATTAATTCCTGTGCTTTAAAATTTTTATGTAAAAAATACTTTACAGGTATGTTACCTCATTTGTTCTTCACACAATAATCTTTTGAGGTGGATGCTATTATTATCCACATTTTACAGTTGAGGAAACTAAGGCAAACAGAGGTTAAGTCACTTGCACAGGGTCCAATAACTAGTAAATATAAATGAATTATATATTTTCATATTTGGGATATAATTTAATCATTTTATTAATATTTTCCAGTTTCTTTGTAAATTTCCTTACACTGGAAAGAAGGAAATAAACATTTGTTAGACAATTATTATGTCCTGGGCAATGCGCAAAATACTCTACAATTATTATTTCTCCTTCAGTCCTCATAACAGCCCTGGGAGATGGAAGCTATGCCAATTGTCACACCTACTTTGCAGGGTTTTTATGGGAATCAAATGAAAATAATTTTAAAGTTCTTGGCTCAGTGCCTGGTAAATAGTAGGTACTATATAAATGCTAGTTGTTGTTGTTGTTGTTGTCCCCATTTCACAGGTGAGGAAATTGATAAGAGGCACAGGTTAAGTGACTTGCCTATCATCTCAACATCAAACAGCTAGTAAATTTCTGGTGTTCTATTTGAACACTCCTCAGCTAGGTGGCACAACAGATAGAATGCGGGGTCTAGGGTTAAGAAGACTTATGTTCATGAGTTCAAATCTGGCCTCAGACACATATTAGCTGTGTGGCCTGGGGAAAGGCACTTAACTGTGCTTGCCTTAGTTCACTATCTATAACATGAGCTAGAGAAGAAAATCCTAAACCACTGCAGGATCTTTGATGAGAAAATCCCAAATTGAGTCATGAAAAATGAGAAATGATTGAAAAAATGAGTGAACTTTTTCTTTCTCACTTCAGCTCTCTAGCTGTCTCTTACTGTTTATGGTAAATAATTTCAAATTAATTTCTATAGCATTCTTGCTAATATTTGATTCAATATTTTGCATTACTATTTTTATTTTTCCTGCTTTATCAACATTTTTTTAGGTATTCAGGATCACATATATTTTGTAGAAATAATTTGGTAATATGCTGCCTTTGTTTTTTGTTGTTGTTAAAAACAATTTATATTAACTTAGGACTTAATTGTTTTTTAAAGGTTTAATAAAATTTTCTCATAAGTCCACTTGAGCAGAGTTTTGTTTTTTTGTTTTTTCCATTTGGAAATTCATTTATATCTTGTTAAATTGCAATTGCTTGAATTGGTCTACTTACTTTCTTTACAATTGTTTTATATTTTTTTCCTCAGTCTTTATTGCATTTTATAAATACATACCCCTTTCATTTATTGCTATTGATTTAATTGGGTCAATATCTGGGTAAAATAATTTTGATGGTTTTATCTATTTCCTCAAATCTGATATGAATTTTCACTTTTTATATTTGGTTATACTTTGTCTCTCTGAAATTTGATAATACATTTTATATATTTTTAGGTTTTTAAAAGCTGCCTCTAGTCTTATCAACTGACTTATTTTAGGTGGATTTTTTTCTATTTTATCTTCTCTGACTTTCATGATTTCTTTTTTGTCTATTCAACTGAGGATTTTATTTATCTTTTATATCTTAGTAACATTCATTTCTCTGTTTTTTCTCTTTTACTGTTTTTGTAGAGATACATTTTCTCCTTAGGATTGCTTTGGTAGGTAGCATCCAAACAGTTATTTTATTTAATAAAATTATTTGTTTTTGTATGATTTTGTATGTTTTTTGAATCATATTATTTCATCTTCAATTAAGTCTGGTCCATTCCTTCACATTTTTCTAATTTATTACAAGTTGTATTTTGATTATTGTGTTTGATATTTTCACTTGGCTAGAAACTTTTATCCTACTATTTTCACCAAATCATGTCTATGTTAGTCTGTGCTTTTAATCTGCCTGTCCTTTTTTAATATCAAATTGTAACATAAATAACTATTATAGACAAAGATATATTTCTAAGTGAGCAAAATGGACATGACTCACTAAGACTAATTGCTACTCACAAAAGATGTTAGATTCATCTGTCACTTAATACCTATACTTTGTCAGCATATGCTCCTAATTATTAATGTTCCCTGTAGGAATACAGATTCCCTATCATAGATAAAAAAAGTTCAGGAATGGGATGCACCTCAGTTCTTTATTTAATAAAATTGGCATACCAGATTATGGTGAGAAAGATCATCTAATTAGATCAAGGAATTCTAGAATTCTGATATATAAAGAATGTTACAGAGACCTTAAACTGTTGTTTTTGCTTTCCTTTCCAGTATTGTGTCAATGAAGATCTGACCTTATTTTTCTTTATGAATATTCACTCCATTAGACATTTCCTTTGTTGAAAAACCTACTATCTAGAGTAAAATGAAAAGAATTGGGCAGGAATTAGATTTCCCTGTCGATTTCTTGTATATATAATTGTTATAATGTAATCAGTCTTAAAATATATTTTAAAGTATATTTTATATGGTCAAACTTAGAAGAAGGAGAAATTCATTCTCAAACACACAAGGTTAAAAATGAAGGATGTTCCTTATAATAAGTAGGGAGCATTGTCTTATGTAAGAAATAAATTGACTAATTTCAGAGGAAGGGAAAAGGTAAAATCATGATTGACAATAACTAGAAAAGATTTCAAAGATATCAAAGTGTAACCAACATGCACTTTTTAATTTGTGAGGGAAGACAATGATGTATATTAAGGGGGGGGAAAGACAATGTAAAATGAACCCTGCTTTGGAAATTTGATGATTATTGAATAATTTATATATGACATGAACTGTTTAAACTTAGTTGTGTCATATTGATTGATATATTTACATGATAAAAATAGAAAATGAAATAATAAGCAGTTACTTTTTAAATAAAATCAGTGTAGATATGGAAGAATTCCCTTATCAGGCAGATTTTTTTATAATGATCAGAATTAGATCAAACATTTCCACACACTAGATTTTCAAGGAAGTGGTTTTTTGAGAAGATTCTTATTTCTCATTTTTTAAAAATCTTCCCTGATTTTAATTAAACTTTTTTTTTCACTTAAAAGATATGTACCTATTAATCTATCAATTCTTTTTAAACAAAAAAAATGTTGTGAAATATTTGGAATGAATTTTATGCTATTTTTTTTGGCTAAGCTTTCTCAGCTATGATATTTTTCAAACATTTAAAATAAGGCCTGCCACTGTAATGGTAACTTTTGATACAAAATTTTTTGATACACAATTTCTAAGTTGCTATTTGCTCTTTCCCCACACGTAACTTTTATCTCCATTTTATTATTTATATGGGGTCTCTTATATGTCAGTCTATAGGGTGCCTGTGTATTTTATTCTCTTTTCCTAATGAATGTATCCCATCCACATTGTCAAACTTATACTATTTTTTTATTTGTTTCCATGGTTCAGTGTTTCTCTCCCCCCCCCAACCTTTAGGATAAACAAATAGACAATGAATAAATGAATGGACCAATAAAGAAGCACTTATTTATTGAATAATAAAAATGCAAAGAATGTACTAATTCCTACCAGCAATGAACTTTCATTCTATCAAGGGAGATAAGGAAGTACAGATATAAAGAACCAACAAATTCAGAATCCACAAAAATTAATACTGATATGGTTGTCACCTAATGGAGTTTTTCTCCTTGAGAAGCTAAACTGAAGGATGGACACACCTAAGACGTAGGGGGAAATAAGAGGAGCCCTGGACAGAAATAGCTCTAGAAGTCAGGATCACCACCCCTTATTCAAGTCTCTCCTACTCCACTGGGCAAAATAAATCCATTGGGTGTGGCTCCCACCTGAACTGCTCCAGGGGACAAAGATACCACCACCCCTGATTAAAGCCATTCCCATCCCACCCCTTATTCAAACTTTTTCCACCCATAAAGGGAACTTTCAGCAGTCAGGAGGTCTCCTTATCCATCCCCCCACCATCATCTATAAAGGCTTTGGCCTCCCTTCCATTTGAGGAGTAAGGCATCTGAGGGAATCATGTCTCTAAGCCACCTCCCTCCCTTGAAGCAAGGTCTTTGACTTCCCTCTTGGTCATTTTCTTTAGTGCCCAAATAAAAGACCATTTTATTCTAATTGGATTGTGTGCAAGAATTGTAATTCTTTGAAGAGGAATACCTAAGAATCCCGACCACCAATTAACCCATGAAATACTAATTAGTTAAATTTAAAGGATTTTGTGAGGAAGGGAAGTGGTTGTTGAGGGGATCAAGAAAGATTTCATGTAGGTGTGGCAGACTGATTGGGATGGGCCACACCTGGCCTGTCCTGAGTGACCTGTGCTGCTGATGTCAGCAGGAGAAACCACTCTCCACAGGCAGTTTGAAGGACCTCCCCTTTTGGGGGAGGAAGAGTAAACACTCGCTGAGAGGAGCTCAGTCTCTTTCTGGAGTCACTTTCTGGTGGTGAGAGCTGCAGGAGCAGATGAGAAAGAGATTCTTTCTTAGCAGTTTTGTCCTGCAGGCCCTGGCTGCAAAGCTGGTTTCCATTGAAACTATGGACCCCAGGTGGTGAGTCAACATAAGAGCCCTGCTCACAATTTAATGGGGGAGGCAAAATGCAAACAAATACTTACAAACAAATTATATACAAGATAAATAGGAAATAATTAAAAAGGAGAAAGCATTGGCATTAAGAGGATTTCAAGAAGGTTTTCTGTACAAGGATTGTAGTTGACACTTGAAGGAAACCAGAAAAGCCAGTAGACAGAGGTGAGGAGAGAGAACATTCCAGGCGACATTCCAGAGAATAACCAGAGATAATACTTGGAGTCAAGCAAAGGAATTTTTTCCCCCAAGGAATAGCAAGAAGGTTATTTTACTAGATAGAAGAGTACATGGCAGGGAGTAAAGTTGTGACAAATTTGGAAGGGGCATCAGAGGTAGCAAGGTTTTTAAAGTCTGTGAATGACAAACAGATGATTTTTATATTTGATCCTGGAGATGATAGTGAGTCACTGGAGTTTACTGAGGGGAGGAAGTTGATAAGAGAAAAAAAAATCACTTTGGTGGTTATATGGAGAATAGATTGCAGTTGGGGAAGAGAGTTGAAACAGACAGACCAAAGAACAGGCTCTTATCATAGGCCAAGTGTGAGGAAATGAAAGTATACCACATACAGAGTGATGGCTATAGCAAAGGAGAGAAGAGGGCATATGTGAAAGATGTTACAAAGATAATATTGATAAGTAACAGATTGGATGTGGGATGAGAGTAAGCAGTCAAGAATTACATCTAGGGTCAAAGCTTAAGGAACTAGGAGGGTGATGTTGTCCTCTATGATAATAGGAACATTAGGAAGAGGTGAAGATTTAGAAGGGAAGATTATTATACTGAGTTCAATTTTTGTCATGTTGAAGTTAAGATATCTATGGCACTTCTAGTCTTAAATATTTTAAAGGCATTAGATATTAAAAGTATTAAATGTGATAAAAATATATAAATATTTTGTATCTTTGTACAATTATATTTGCAAATTACTCAACAATGTTCCTGACATATACTAGGTGTTATATAAACAAGCATTCCTATTACTTTCCCCACCCTACCCCATCCCATTGGAAATATCAGATCATAGTTCAGCAGAGTGGTTAGGGTAGGATAGGTAAATTTAAGAATCAACAACATAAAAATAGTAATTAAATCCATGAGAACTAATGAGATCATCAAGTGAAGTAGTGTAGAGGAAAAAGAGAAAAAGATCCAGGACAGAAACTTATGAGATACCAGTAGTTAGAGGGAATGGACCTGGATGAAGATCTAGCAAAGGAAACTGAAGCTAGAAGGAAACCCAGTAAAGTGCGGTATATAGAAAACAGAGAAATGTGTGAGAAGGAGAAAAAGATGATCAGTAGTGTCAAAGGCTGTAGACATATCAAGTATGAAGATTGAGAAAAGGCTCTTAGATTTGAAAATTAACCGACATTAATTTTGAATAAGATAGTTTCTGCAGAAAGATGGATTAGAAAGCCAGCTTCAGCACCGGCCCTGGAGTCAGGAGTACCTGAGTTCAAATCTGGCCTCAGACATTTAACACTTACTAGCTGTGTGACCCTGGGCAAGTCATTTAACCCCAATTGCCTCACTAAAAAAAAAAAGTCAGCTTCTAAGGGGTTAAGATTCATGAAAGGAGAAAAAATAGTGGCACTTATTGTAGAATATCTTTTTGTTTGTTTGTTTTGTGGGGCAATGGGGTTAAGTGACTTGCCCAGGGTCACACAGCTACTAAGTGTCAAGTGCCTGAGGCCTAATTTGAACTCATGTACTTCTGAATCCAAGGCCAGTGCTTTATCCACTGCACCACTTAGCTGCCCCTGTAGAATATCTTTTGAAGGACTTTAGTTATACAGGACAGAAGGTATAGGACAATTGTTAGCAGAGATATAAGGGTTGAACAAGGGTTTTTTGATGATGAAGGAGACATGGGCATGTTTTATAGGCAGTTAGGAATGAGTAGCAAGAAAGAGAAAGTGAAATCAAGTGATAAAGTAGGGTAACAGTGGGAAACTTGTTGGAGGAGAAAAGATGAAAAGGGGTCAATTGTGCATATGGAGGGTTGGACCTTGGTAAGAACTACCCTTTTGAGATAGAGATAAAGGAAGAGGTAGAAGCAGAAGGCATATGAGTGTTGAGATCAGGAAGAGTAGAACAGAGGGAGTTCATACCAAATGACCTCATGTTTGTTTTTTCTTTGTTTTTTCTGAAAAATATGAAGCAAGGTTCTCAGCTGAGAGGGCAGGGGGAAGTGGAGAATGAGAGATTAGAGGAGAGATAAAAATAATTGAAGAGTTGCCATGGAAATGGTGAGTGGAATAATGAGTACATACTCAGTTGATTCTGTATCACATATAAATATGTACTGGACCCATACTGAAGAGATGATGGATTTTCTCCATCTAAACTCAGCAGTATATGTATAGGGGTAAATGTGTCAGATGATGGTGGGAGTCATCTAAGGCTGAGTGTTGGAAGGGCAATTGGTGAAATGACAGGGGGACTAGGACTCAAGAGCAGAGGAAAATATAGAATTGAATTGGTTCACTGAGGGGTCAAGATGGGGGAAAGCAGAAACAGTGCCTAGTTCAGGGGAGATGGCTTAGTAGAGAACTGAGGGGTTGAAAGTAAAAGTGTGGATAAAGTCTTTGGCAAGAGAAAAAAGGAGAAATGGAAAGCTGATAGATTATAGGTAGATAAGGCAGTTACAGAATTCTTCAGTATGAAGATGGTTAATTTGTTGGTTATGGAAAGATTAACAGTAAGACTATTTTTGTGTGTGGCTGAGGTTAGGTGGAGGACTAAGTCACAGGAAAGGAGTAGTTAGGGTACTGTCTGGATGGTCAGTAATTATGCTGAAGGCAGGAGCTGGGGAAGAGAGAAACATTGTGAGCCAGGTCCTGAACTCATTGAAGAAGGAAGGGGAGTGATGAGGTACAAATGACAGGTTTCCTGTACCTCACTTTCATTATCTATCAAATGCGTATAACACTGACATTGTCTAACTCATAGGGTATTGTGGTAAAGATACTCTGTAACCAACGAAATGCTACATGTGTATGAATTGTGACGGTAGCGAATTGTCCTTGATGTTCATAACATAGTATGAGGTAGTCAGTCCCATGATTGTGATCCTCTCTTTTTGCATGCTTCAGTAATTTGGAAGTCTTATTTCTTAGGTAGAATTCCACAGATGTGATTCTGTTCCCTTATATGGATTGTATCACATCCTCTCTTTAGGCGACAGTTTAACAATTTATAATGGCAGAGAAAATTATTTCACTGGTAATCAGACTTCTGCTGAACCTCTTCAAAATGACAAATGATGGTCTTTAGATGACAGTCTGACGTTAGGCCCATATTTTATGGCTTTCCAGCTGAGTATGACTTGCCCTCCACCCAGGTTTACCAATGTAGCGTGATAAGATATCACCTACATCCTCATTGTACCTGAGAATATTGCAGTTCAGAGACTGAAAGACTTGCCCCATGTCACACACCTAGAAGCTGTGTAGGCAAATCTACAACTCAGATATCATCCCAGAAGTCTCATTTTTTCACTGCCCTGGGCCACACCTTCTCCTTTTCTTTGCAGAGGTATCCCTTGTGTCTATTGTTTCTATTTATGTTATATATTTTCCTCAGGCAAGGATAAGACATAACTCATAATTTGAAAGTACCATTTTTGACTTGTTCCATAATTCCACTATTTTATTTTATTTTTTTTAGTGAGGCAATTGGGGTTAAGTGACTTGCCCAGCGTCACACAGCTAGTGTTAAATGTCTGAGGCCGGATTTGAACTCAGGTATTCCTGACTCCAGGGCCAGTGCTCTATCCACTGTGCCACCTAGCTGCCCCACCACTATTCTCTTTTAATGCAATGTAGTTAGTATCCCATTTCCTGTTATCCTTGTTTTGGTTCCTAATTCAGCCTTGAAGACAGAAAAAATATCTTCCTCTTGCAAAAGGCACAAACAGAGAAACAGAAACCTCCATAGGTATCATTGGATCAAAGGTCTAGAGCAGAAGAAACTATCTAATCCATCCCTCTCATTTTAGAGATAGTGAAACTGAAGCCAGGGGAGTTTAAGTAATCTATCCAGGGTCACACAGTCAGTAAACAGCAGAAACAGGATCGAATCCAGTTCTTCTTTCCACTGTATTATACTGCATCCAAAAATAAATATATTTGTTCTGGTTATATTTTGTTTGTTTTTTTTTTTCCCAAATTACATTTTAGGAGGAAATGTAGTTATATAAAAATACAAAAAACAAAAACAAAAGCAACAATATTTTCAACACATGCCAAGAGATCCTACTAAATACTTTCCATAAATGTATTGGAAGCTCAAAATGTTTTTTCCAGATCATCTTAAATGCCATTTATCATTTCTTAAAACAATAGGATTTCAATTGAGGCAAATTTGAAGTAATTGATGTGTGTGAACTATTAGTATGTGTCTCAAACAGCTGGAGCAAATTAGCATGATTATATGCATACACTCTGCTTTACATATGTCAGCAATACAGCTGGCAAAAGCTTATATGAAAAAAATAACATATATACTCCTATGCTCCAATGGATCTATGATCTCATCAATTGGACATTCTCTCCAATAATGCAGATTGAAACCCACATGAATTTTTGTCCCATCTGTCTCCTGTTCTCCCAAAAATCCCCCACAGGGCCTGCACTCCAGTATGCTCAAATGTTTTCTTTATCCTTTTCATATTACCTAAAAGTTAAAGGAATTACCTGTCTACTGGTTGTCCCTTTAACTCTGTTTGAAGGGCTCAAAGATATTTCTTATAGACATTTCTCATAACAACTTTTAAAATGCTACCTTTTTTGTCTCCTTATGCATAATATATAAAAATGAAATTAAGGTTGTTTTGCTGATGATTGTGGCAATGGGTGGTGCTGCTGGTGTGGACAGCAAGCCTCTAACCAACAATCATTGTAAACCAATTCTTTTAAATAAAATAGAAAATTAAAATAGACTATGCAAAATATAACTTCCTTGATACTTTAGGTGTAATAAATACCCAATCACTTACAACTCTTGCATTCAAGGTTAATATGATTGCTGGAAATCATATGAGAGCCAGCACTTTTAGCACCAGAGCTGCAAACATTTTACAATCTGAAATGTAATAAGCCAGGAAACTGAAATTTATGAGTGTATATTGGCTGCTGTGAGGGAAATGTGGATATAAGGTGAGGGTCAACAAACACAAGGCTGCTGGCTGCAAATTAGCCTGAGGAACAAATAGCCAATTGTCTATCTCCTGCTTCTCTATGAGGTTTAACAGCCTGCTCAGAACAAAAATGTGACTTAGTAGAATTTCCTACTGAAAAAATGCACTAGAATTTATCAGCTGATAACATCTTTACTTGGCCACAGATGTAAAAAAAAAAAAAAAAAGAAAAAGAAAAAAAAAAGGTCAGATGCAACTAACACACCTTGCAAAATTTCACTTTTTTTGCTGACACTACTTCTGATTAATTTCCTCTCCCATGAACAAGAGAACCCATTTATTATCTCCTTAAGAATAGTCATCCTTTTCTTAACCATGTCATTCCTTCTTCCTCATGATACAATTATAGAAATAAAAACTCAGTGTTTTGAAAAGCTTTTATTGCAACAAACTTGGAAGGTAGGTAATGAAAGCATTATTATAGCAGTTTTACCAGTGAGAAAACTGAATTTCAGAGAACTTAAGTGACTTGTCTATATTTTACAAATTAAGAATCCAAACTCATGTGTGCTATACAAGGTCTTAATGTGAATTCTACTATACCACACCCATCAATCAACTTAGATTTTATGAAATAATAAAAAAAATTAAGTGCTTAATATGTTCTCAGGAACATATTACAAAAGGGAAGGAAACTCCTGCCCTTAAGAAGTTTTTTGTTTTTGTTTTTGTTTTTTTTTGTGGGGCAATGAGGGTTAAGTGACTTGGTGAGGGTCACACAGCGAGTAATTGTCAAGCGTGTAAGGCCGGATTTGAACTCAGGTCATCTTGAATCCAGGGCCGGTGCTTTATCCACTGTGCTACCTAGCTGCCCAAGAAGTTTATATTCTAATAACAAAAGGCATATGGTATAATTGAGCTGCAGGGCCAATGATAAGGCCAATGATTAAAATTGCAAGTGATTTAATTAGACAGGAGTATAGAGAGGGTAGATAAGGGTACATCTTTTGCATCATGTTCATTGACAAAAGTACATCCTTTTCTAATTTTGAATTATTTAAGTGAACCAAAGCCTTTGGTAGCTATTAGAACAGGGATGTTTCAGCTCTACCAGTCACAGGGCTCTTGGGCCCTGGGGCCCTGGGGCCCCTGGCTACCTCCAGTACTATTTGACTGTAGGCTGGTTTCACCTATCAAACTCTCATTTTTTCTCCTGTTATTCATTCAGAGTGGAACACCAAGATGCTTGGGACAAGCTGGTGGGCCCAAGGTAAAAGAAGCTGTTGTTCAGTGGCAGTGTTTGGGGAACAGGTCTTCTATAGGTTTTCTCCCATAATCCCTTATGGCTTCTGGCTGTAAAGAACAGAAGGGTTGTTTCTGGCAATGCATAGCAAAGTCTTTAGGTGGTGAGGTTCATGCATAGAGAAGGCATCAAAGGGCACCAGGTTATTTTATGTACAGAAAATGAAAGAAGGGCAGATGACAGAGGATTAATATAAAATCAGGGTAATCTTTATGATGTTGTCAGAAATGTTAAAACTTAGGAGGAGCTGGTAAGGAAAACTAAGGTGTGTGTGTATGTGTGTATGTGTGTGTATGTTATTGCTATAATAAGAAAGTATTATAGCATTTTAGTGATTATTCTATTCCTTTTTTTTCCTTCAAAGAAGAATAAACATTGGAATAGAAAGACCAGAACAAAACTAAATATTATGGATCTGAAGAACAGTTAAGTAAGGAGATAACAATAGAATATCTCCTTGATCTTGCTGAGATCAAAATACCTATCCCATATGACCTACATCCTAAGATATGCAAAGAATGGCAAGGATTCATTTTTCATGAATCAAAATCAATAATATCTGAAAGATATTAATAGTCAATAATAGTAAATACACATTTACTAAGCATTATATGTTGAGCATATAGCATTGTGCATATAAATGTGAAAAAAAAAAAAA
Source organism: Dromiciops gliroides (assembly GCF_019393635.1). Taxonomy (NCBI): domain Eukaryota; kingdom Metazoa; phylum Chordata; class Mammalia; order Microbiotheria; family Microbiotheriidae; genus Dromiciops; species Dromiciops gliroides. Next base: position 246,032,073 of record NC_057861.1, on the reverse strand, counting down.
AAAGACGGTCTCTTCCTTCAAAGACCTGACAATCTAATGAGGGAAATTAACACACAAAAAGATGCTGAAAAGTATGGGGGGAGAGGTAAGGTATCTGACATGGAAGAATGGTTGAGAAGTTAGAGATATACTAGAGGAGTATAGCAAGATGACAAATGAGATGTTTTGAGTTGAACTCCATTTTAAGTGGAGGTTTTGGAGCTCATCGCTCCTCTCTTCAAACAGAGAGGCAAAGAGTAGTAAGTAATGAGGCACAATATCAAGGCCGAAGGGATGGAGTAGGTTGATCAAGTTTTCTCAGTAATGAGCTACTGAGGATGTGGTAGAGAATTATGGGCTATACTAGACTGGTGCTGCCAAGTGAGAAATGATCATAGGGGGTAGAAATGTCCAAGGATTGGAGAAGGGCAAATCCTTAACTTATCTTCTTAAATGAAGGAAATTAACTCTTCAAATTATACATCTTTGTAATTATCATTGAGTTTTTTTTACAAAATCAAAGGATATATATTAAAGGAATGAATTAGTGAATATGTAGAAAAGGAAGCAGTGATTACAAAGAGCAAAGAGAAAATATTACTCATTAGGATAAGGTCATTTCTTTTTGTAACCCAGGTTCTAGAATGGTAGGTTAGGCAATATTGTACATATATTAGAGATAGAAAAATTCACCCGATTTTTAAGAACCATTTAGAAAAATGTCATATACTTATCCTATGGAAAATATGGAGAGATGTGGGCTAAAAATAGTGCAATTAGACAAATTCATACCTGGTTCAGTAGCTAGACCTATCTATCCATTAAACTTCTAAGCCTGAAATTCTTTAGTTTATAAATCCATTTATACGTATAAAATAGCCATCTTACTATTTAATCACTTTGACCAAACAACAAACTATCCAATAGTTAAACTATGTTTGAATGGTTGCTGAGAATAATTAAAAACTATTGCTTGTATAGACACAGCTTCCCTTCATTCAGAGAGTCTTAGAGAGTGGAGCAACAATCTCCTCACTGCTAAGCTATTACTCTTTTTGCCCCTAGAAAAATTATTCCTGAACTGTTATAACTGTAACTTCAGGTCAAACTGATTAGCCATAGCCCGCCTTCAGGGCAGAGTAATTGGCAGAGACCCAGAAGAGAAGTATTGATTGCTCTCTTTGCTCTTCATTTGCTCACCTGAAGGCTACGGTCAGAATCATTCAAGAACAGTTCAGTCACTGAGCACATATACTCAAGCAAACTTTAATATTCTCATATCCTTTCCATCTCTCTCAATGTTTGGATTAGTTGGGAAGGAAAATGGCAAATAGGTCCCAGCATCTTAAAGCAGCTTTTAATCAAAACGCCAAGCAATTTTAACCTGCTCACATGAGGTCAGATACAAGCTTGGAAATTTTCATTAAAATGGCATTTTACCACAGTATTAACGTGTGCAGAAGACATTGGCTTATAAACTGCTATATTGCATTCCAGCTGACTGTTAAAGCTTGTTCAGTAGCTTCATATTTTGTGCAAGAATTGTTTCACATTCAAATTAACTCTCACCAGGAAGTTGAGACATACTCTGTTACTTTTGTCCATATGTATTTTGAAGTAGGAAACTTTGCTTTATTCTTTGGGTTAAAGAAATAAAAAAGGCAACCTCAAAAACAAAAGATGTCCTCTGTGTTGTTTCTAAATGAATTGTGGCACTTGATGACACAATAAAAATCTAGGAAAGGGACCTTCCATTATCTTTGCTGTGTATTTAATACTACCTTCATCTAATACTTTTGTGGCTGATTGAATGTGGCTTTATTGAATTGAGTGACCTATCATAACCAGTGATGCATGTTATAACCATCTACACCTACATCTGCTGTGTAATTCTCCTCTCTTTTTTTTTCTCATAAACAAATCACATATTTATTGAACACCTAGTCCATGCTAGACACGGTGCTAAACCATCAAGATACAAAGAAAATCAAGACAGTCTGCTTGAAAGGAAATGACAATTTAATGGGGGAGACAATATGTAAATTTATTGTGTATAAAAAACATACATATATGTACACATATATGCATATATGGATGTGTATATGTATATACACAAATAGACACATAGATATAAGTTGCATGAAAAGTCCAAAAGACATTTTCTGGGTAATTAATAATCAATGTATTAATTATGCTAGCTGAAAATCAATAAATTGATAGTTGGTGGTTTCTCTTGCTAACTAAAAACAAAACCATAGAGATCCTAGAATGTTTAAATACTTTTGGAAAAGGAGGTCCCTCTGACAGGTGAAAATCAACCTCGATTGGTGAACAATTATTGAGGGGATAGACATTAATGAGCAAGTGGGCTAAAAGTCTTCATCTCCTCCTGCTGGGAACATGACTTGATTTTGAGACTCAACTGCCTTCAGCAATCTGGACAAAGGAATCCATCTCTACCCAGACTACTCTGGTTGATTTTCTCCTTCATGAGCTGAGTTTCCCTAGACCAGGGCTTCTTTAACTTTTTCCCCTCATGACCATTTTTCACCTGAGAATTTTTTTTTTTATGTGGCCCAAGGTATAAAGGCATATAGAATAGGTATATATAACCTTTTACTGTTGCTGAAATTTTTGTGACCCCCACCCCCACACACATTCAGTTATGCAAAGTTTAAGAAGCTTTGCCCTAGACTTCAAGGGAAGGGTGCAAAGCTCGGTGTTTCAGGGCTGTAATGCACCTAAGATTAAATTTTCTATGTCTCTTTAAAAAAAAGTATCACCCTTGTTAAGTAGAGCCCAGCCAAGATCATGGAGCATATAGGCAGAGAACTAGATCACTTTATCAGCCTTGTCCTACAGAGACTGAATGAATCACATACAAGGGCTGGTCCCTGAATGAAAAAATAGAAAGAAACAAAAAAGGAATCCTAATTTAATAATAGGTTATTAATATAATAGAAAAAATAATTAATTCTCTAACATAAATAAAATAGAAATACTATCAGAGAGATGATCTTAAAATTAAGAGGACATGAGTAAATTTAATTGATTTCACAAATAGTCAAGATCTCAGGAAAGTGCTATTTAAGATGTGTACTCTTCCCAAGTATTGAGGGGACATTTTGTATTTTGACACATATTTTTTAAAGTGAATATGTATTTCTAAAATCTAATAATGGCAAATAGGCTATTGATTATTTATAGGTAATAGTAGGAGGGTGGCATACTCATATGGAGCCATTTTTTTTGCACTGACGTATATTCCTGGGGTAACTATCATTTCTTAATTGCCAATTCTAATGGCATGGCAGCAATATTTATCCTTCTTGAACTATGCTGCCTTTGACAAAGTTGATTACCTTTATATCATGGATAAACTCTCTTATTTAGACATCATGTCACTTTCCTCTTCTAGTTCTTCTTCTCCAACTTGTCTAATTGCTCTTTCTAAATCTCTTTTGTTGGGTCTTCTTCCAAGGCATCCCCACTAATTCTTAGTTTCCCACAATAGTCTATCCCAGTCCTTCTCTATGTCATTAAATTATCTCTCCTAGTAATGTTATTATCTACCATAGGTTTAATTGTCATCTCTCTAATACAATCATCAGCTGTATATATACTGAAATTTAGTCTTACTTCCAAGATAAAATATTACATCATCCATTCCCTTGTGGGCATCTCAAACTCAATGTCCTGTTGATCCTTCAAACTAAACATTCACAAAACTTAACTCGTTTTTTTTTTTTTGTTTTGTTTTGTTTTGCCCAGGGCAGTGCCATCCTTATTCAACCAGACTTGCATCCTGGATGTCCTCTTCAATTCCTTACTTAAATTCAACTCACATAAATAATATGTTGTCAAATATTGTCATGTAGGCTTCACAATATCTTTTGGATAAGAACCATTTCTCTTCACTCATAATACAGTCACCACTAATGGTGTGGGCCTTACGTGCCTCACAACTGAACTATTCTGAAAATTTTAGCTTTCTGGTTGATCTCCCTTTCTCAAGTCTCTATCCTTCTAATCTGTCCTCCACTCAATTGCCAAAGGGTTTTTTTTTTTAAACTCTCTCTCTCTCTCTCCCTTAAATGTTTTATTCATGGACTTTGTTTTTACATTACAACTATTTACAGATTACTCAAATTTTATGAGTGATCTTTCATAACAAAGGAAAACATTTAAGTAAAATAATAATATAGTAAATTTGTTTGATAGTACATGAAACAGAACACATGTGTGGTAACCCTTCCATAACTCTCAATATTTTTTTGGGGGGGGTTGTTTTGCTTTGTTTGCAGGGCAATGGGGGTTAAGTGACTTGCCCAGGGTCACACAGCTAGTAAGTGTCAAGTGTCTGAGGCCAGATTTGAACTCAGGTACTCCTGAATCCAGGGCCAGTACTTTATCCACTGAGCTACCTAGCTGCCCCTCAATATTTTTAAATGAGCAGAAATATATTTTTCTCTCTTCTCTTCTTTATACCACTATTGAAAAGAAAAGATAAGAATTTCTTACAACAAATAGGGATAGTCAAGGAAAACAAATTCCTTCAATATTTGTATGTATAAATAGATGTCTCATTTGGTGCCCTAAATCTGTCACCACTTCTCTGTCATGTACAGCATGTTTTATCATTGATATTCTGGAATCATAAATAGTCATTGTATTGATTTTAATTCTTAAAGTTTTCAAAGTAGTTCATTTGTACAGTGTTATTATATGAATCATTCTGGTTCTGCTTATTTTATTCTTCATCAACTTATAAAAATACTAAAATGTTCATTTTAAAGAATGATATTGTAAATTGTTCTTCCAGCTGTGCTTCACTCTACATTCATTTCTATAATTTTGCCGTGTCTTTTTGGAATCTTCAATGTCCAAGTTTCTTATAACAAAATAGTGATATATAACTTTCATATACACAACTTATTCAACCATTCTTCAATCCATAGATATTCCCTAATTCTCCAGGTTTTACAAGCACAAAAAGAGTACCTATGAACAAACACATAAATTAAAGATAAATAAATAAAATTATATCTATATCTATATATAATTTGTATCTGTTTTTATTAATTCTAAATACATTCCTGGAAATAATTCTTTGCATATAACCAAAAATAGATCAATGTATTGGTTTTCCAAAAGCCCTTCCCAACGTTTTTCTTTTTGGGTCATTATTTCCACTCAAATGTACATTAGGTAAAAATCTCAGAATTGCTTTCATTGTAATTTGTGCAGTTAGTAGTTATTTGAAACATTCTTTAATAAGGCTGTGACCTGGCTTTCTTCCTATGAGAACTACCTGTCCAAATGCTTAGACAATCTATCAATTCAAGAGTGAGTCTTATTCTTATAAAGTTGAACCAATCCCTTATATATCTTAGAGATAAGCCTTTTTCAGAGAAACTTGCTGCAATACCTAGTTCCCAGTTGTTTCCCTTTTAATCTTACTTTTATTGGATTTGTGCAAAACCTTTAAAATTGTAATCAAAATTATTATTTTAACTTCTGTATTTTTTTTTCTTTTGGTCATAAACTTTTCTCCTACATATAGACTAAAAGTGATTTTGCCCCTGTTTATCTAATTTATTTATGATCTGATCTTTGATAGCTATTTCACATACCCAATTGGCATCTATCTTTATATAATGTGTGAGATATTGGTCTAAATTTAATTTCTTCCATATTGCAGTCTAATTTTCCCAGCAGGTTGTTTTGTTTTTTTTTCAAAGTGAGTCCTTTTGCCAGTCATGATGCTTATATGTAATGGAGGTAAAATAAAATCCTTTGAAACTAGTATGTCCATTATTTCAGCTTCTATTTGAAATTACAAGAAATGTTGATTATAGCAGTTTCACAAATAAAAAAGAGACTGAGAAAAAACATAGCTGAATAAGAAATTATTACTTTTTTTCTTTTGGCAATGACAAAGTGATGCACATAAAACCCTGAACAATCAACTAGAATTAGTTGAAATAATTAATTGAATCACCAAATGTAAGAATATAAATTAAAATCCACATAAATCAACATTTCTCTAAATTACCATATTGTTTTTTGTTTTCATATAAAGAGATAGAAAAGAGAAATTGCATTTTACATTACTAAAGAGTATGCAAAATACTTGGGAATCTACCTTCTAAGATGTACAAAATAAATATATAAATATGACTTAGAACAAATGATTGCAAAAATACAGACAGACCTAAATAATTGAAAAATATTGTTTAACAGTAGGACAAAAAATGAAATCAAAATTCTAATACTACCAAAAATAATTTATTTAATTTCATACCAATTAAGTTGCCAAGGAATTTCTTTACAGATCTGGAAAAATAATCATGAATTTCCCATAGAGAAAAAATGAAATATTTTAATATTTAATAATTTAATATTTAATAATTTAATAATTTCCCAATGGAAATATTTTTTTTAAAAGCGTGAGCAAAGGGAATCAAGTAGTGCCAGAACTCAAATTATACCACAAAACAGCAATTATTAAAACAATTTTGCTATTAACTTAAAAAATAGAGAGATCAGTCAGTCAGATTGGGTACACAACATATGGAAGCAAATAAGTGTGATCCCCTACTATTTGATATAACTTCTTGGAAAATTGGACAGTAACATGGAAGAAATTTGATTTAGATCAACACCTCACAACTTACATAAAATGACAATCAGTAGCATAAGTCAGGCAATGTGATCTTGTACCTTTGTTTCCAAATTCAATATCATGTATAGAGCGTCCCAAAAGTCTTAATGCAGTTTTGAACTTTAATAAGCTTAGTGCTATTGGCATATGCATTATAAATTCAACTGTTAGTCTTTTCCTTTCCAGTATTCTTAAATATTAATCCCTTCAATATATCCTGCAACTTAGAAATACTGACCTACTTGTTCTTCACATAGCACACTCTATCCCTGTACTCCATGAATTTACTCTGGCCATTCTTCCAAACAACGATTTCCCTTTTCATCCATTTCTCTGGAGTTCCTAGGCCTCTTCAAGTCTCATATTAATCCCATTTACAAGAATTCTTTCCTTGTCCATCTTAACTCGCCTTTCCCACTTGCTTGTCCCTTATTTCTGAGATTAACTTCAATTTCTCTTGTATATATTAGCTAATGTATATAGTTGTTAGATATTGTCTCCGCCTTAAAATGTGAAGTCCTTATTAGCAGGGATTATATTATTGGCTTTCTTTTTATCCTTAGCATATAGCAGGGTGCCTAACACATAAAAAAGTACTTAACAAAATGCTTGTTGAATTATAGACTGTTTAGGCCTAAGCTCCTGTCCATGTTCACTGTCTAAAATCTTCATGCTAAGAGCTGAACTCTGTATTCAATCCATTTGAAAGTACATAAGAGTTGGAGCAACAGGCAATTCTTTATTCACTTCACCCTTTTATGCATAATTAGACTGAATCCTCATGAAGAATTTTGGATAAGCTTGAGAGAAAGTTTGCCATATTGCAAAGGCTTGATAAAATAAGTACAATGTTATCCAGAAATGAAAGCATGTAGAAGACCTCAATGTCAGTAATCTTCTTTTTGGATTCTTTTTTGGACCTCTCCCATGATATTGCAGGGATAGACCTCCTTGAATTCCTTAGAACTTTCAAGGAAGTGTGTCAGGCTAATGGTAGATTCTGCTATAGAATATATATGTCTGTGTCTATGTCTATAACATGTGTGTATCCATAATATGTATATGCTTATGTATACATATATTTAATAATTATATATTATACACATATACATACACACATTACACATACTTATATACACATTACATGCTGGTTATTTTATATATGTGTATGTGTGTGTGTATATATATATATATATATATACACACATACACATATATATATATATACACATACACACACACACACACACACACACACACACACATATATATATATATATATATATATATATATATATATATACACATACACACATATACATATTTCCATCTATCTATCTATCATCTATCTTCTAACCCTTTTTGCCTCACTTTCCTCATTTGTAAAATGAATGAAGAAGGAAATGGCAAACCACTCTAGTATCTTTTCCAAGAAAACTCCAAATGGGGTCACAAAGAGTTGGACGTTACTGAAATGACTAATAATAGCATTCTGTGTGCTAGGCACTGTGCTAAATGCTAGAGAAAAATGAGCCCTGCCCTCAAGGATGTCATGGTTTTGAGTATCTGAGTAGTTCGGTGGATAGAGTACTGGATCTTAAGTCAGGAGAGACTTATCTTCCAGAATGCAAATATAGCCTCAGTTACTTATAATCTATGTAATGCTGTGCAAGTCACTTCACACTATTCCTCTCAGCTTCTTATCTGTAAAGTGAGCTGGAGAAAGAAATGCAAAGTCATTCCAATATCTTTGACAAGAAAACCCTAATTGGGGTTGCAATGAGTTGGACACAACTGAAAAATGACCAACTACCTCTTCTTAAAAGATATCCTTAATTCATGGGTAGATTATTATCTTGAAAAATTATATAAACCAGAAGAGAAATATATAGTTGTCATGTATTTATAGTCTCAAAGTTTCCTCTTTATAGTAATGCTATCTGTAATATTATATATGTTCTTTATATTTCTCACTATTTCAGATAAATATTTAAGAATCCCTATTTTCCTTCAAAATTATTTCTCTTGCCTCATCTTTCTCTTCTGTGTATATTAGATTTAGTTCTTAGGCAGAAGAAAACAAAAAATTGTCCTGTCTGTTAATGAACTTACATTCTATTGAAGGGGTGCAACATCTATATCTAGCTAGCAAGCTAGTTAGCTGTCTGTCTGTCTGTCTATATCTCTATCGCTACATCTATATATGCATGTAAGATGAGATTTATAAAAGTGGATACAAAGTAATACTTTTTGGGAGAACATCAAGAAATATCACTTACTACAAGCCTCTGTGTTATGTTCAGTACTAACTAGCATGTTTTTGGTTTTTGGTTTTTAAATTATATTTGCGACCATGATTTTAGAGTACAAATGAAGTGGATCTACTAACTGATGATCAAAAATATAATCCACATGGTTTTCATGCCCTTTCAATTGTTGTCTGTTTTGTCTTCCTTTCAGATTTATCTTTACATTCTCTCTGAATAACTATGCCTATTTTAATTTCTTTTCAGGTGTTTTTTGAACTTCTTTTTCTTCTTCTCTCTACTACTTCTCTCTACTACTTGTCAGGACTTCTTACAACCTTCTACCATTTTTCTCTGTAAATTTGTTGTTGTTGAGTCATTTCTGACACTTTCTGACCCTGCATTGGGTTTTCTTCACAAAGATACTGGAGGGATTTGCCATTTCCTTCACTACTGGATTAAGGCAAACAGAGGTTAAGTGACTTGCCCAGGGTCACACAGTATCTTTTTTGCATGTGTGTGTGTGTGTGTGGCAATTAGGGTTAAGTGATTTGCCCAAGGTCACACAGCTAGTAAGTGTCAAGCTTCTGAGGCCGGATTTGAACTCAGGTCTTCCTGACTCCAGGGCTGGTGCTCTATGCACTGTGCCACCTAGCTGCCCAAGGTAACACAGTATCTTAAGTCACATTTTAACTCAGATCTTCCTAATTCCAGACACAGTACTCTACCCATTGAGTCATCTAGCTGCCTTGTAAGAATTTACAAGGAAACATATTGGCAACTTGTGTTTTGAATGGTGTTACATGTCTCCGCTTGGAAAACAAGGATTTTCTGTCTCACTTTTTAAACTTTTTCTTTTCATTATAGAAATTTTTTTTATCAGTTGGCCTTTTAAAGTATCTTATTATAATTGTTCTTGATATGTATCCAAAGCTCTATTAAAATATCTATCCCTACTAGTAGCATCCTTAATGCAGAAAAAAAAAAAAACAAAAACAAAAACCAAAGTCATTGCCTTTTAGAAACTTAAACAATCCACAAACATTAGGGAAATGTGGACTTTAGCTTAGAGATACTATGTGACAAAAGTTTAATTCAAAGTCTCTGGTTTCCAGAAGTCACTTTTCCTCTTTCATAGATTCATAGAGTTCCCCCTAGGAATGATGTACTTTTCTGATAGGCTGCTAGTAAAATCTTGAAACTTCCATTCTATAAGACAGCTATTTCTTCTTCACAGTATCATTCATCTTCAATACCGATGTTCTTATTAGTCCTGCTGTTCTTGAAATACTTTTAATGTTGCTGATGGAAAGTCTTTAATCTAACCTTTTAAAGACCCTAAGGATTTTATCAGATCAGCATTGTGGAGAGATGTGAGTCAGAAGCTCTCAAATTCCAAGTGATTATCTCCTCGGTGCTTCACCATTATCTTGGCATGTCACTAGAATGCTAGATTCTGAGCTAGTCTCTTGTTGTCTATGTAAATTCTACACAGTATAACCAAGTCTGTCTCCACCTAATTTCAAAACACGTCCTCTGTTCTATTGTATCATCACATTTTATTTAAAGGCCATCATTCCTCCCAAATTGATCAATGACATTTCACCATTTAGTTTAATAGCTTTGATTGGTTGATTGATGTATTTTAATTGTTTTCCCCTCATAAAGGTATGGTGGCATCTTGTTAATTACTTTAAGTAAGTGTGGGTGAGTCATTTGTTCAATGAATCCTCCACTGCTACATAAAAAAGAAAATATAAAATCATATGCCTTCTTTTCCATCTAACCAAAACCTCTAAGAGAACAATCTAAATATATGTGAAGAGTTCTTTTAATGAAGAGATAAGAAAGGAAGAGGTAAGCTTTTGTCTTAAGACTTCTGTAATAGAATATATCTTTACAGTCTCAATATTGAGTGAATGAATCAATGAATGAAGAAAAGGATAAATTATCAGAAGGCATTTCTTAGCAATTACTATGGATTTGGAGCTGTGTGATTAATGCGCTTAATTTCCTGCAATAAGATTCTGTCTCCATAATGTCAAATACAGTGAGATAGATAGACAAATTAAGAGATACAGACAGACAGATAGATGGGTGGATGGACAGATGACAGAGAAACAGACAAAGAGATAGATAGATAGATAGATACATAGATATGATAGAAAGAGTTATATAGAGGCAGACTGATAGGTGCCAGACTGACTTACAGATAGGTTAGATAGATTGATAGATAAGAGTGAATGAGTCAGTAAGAGAGACTAATAGACAGAGAGAAGAGAGAGAGAATGAGAGAGGAAGAAGATAAAAAAATTCCTATTTATTAGACTACGAAATGCACTTAGGCATGGGTATATAGAGCTATCCTTTCAGTACATATATCTCATAAATAAATTTTTGATGAACAGTGATGTTGATCCAGAATTGACAGGAAAATGACAGTCAGTTGGATACCATTTGGGAAATTGTCCAATGCTTTTAATAGCCCTGAGGTTTTTCTCTGAACTTCTCTCATTTTTTAACACCTATATTCTTCTTGGGCTGTTATATAGCTAAAAGTCACAGGATATCACAGTTTCTGAAGAATAATAGTTGTATGTCACTCAAAGGACAATAGAGAGATGCATAGTTATTATAAATAAGTTGTAACATAGAGCCAGTAAAGAGCTATTCACCAAAAGTTGTATAAACAATTTAAAATATATCACTAAATTAGACTAGACATGTAGCAAGAACTTGGCCTCATAGCCTATGTTCTGCCTTAATAGTCAATGAATAACAAGTAATCTAGAACAGTACCCTCCGAATATCATGTAAACCCCCTTGGAGGATCTACAGGTTCACACAGACAAGGCTTTTTCAGGATAAGAGAAAGATAAACAATAAAGTAGAATGGAGAGAAATGCATAGTTAATAGTCATAAATCTGAATGTAAATGGGATCAACTGACCTGTAAATTAGAAACTAAGAGCAGAATGACTTAGAAACCAGACTCTGAAACTATAATGTTTACAAAAACAAAACAACCCCCCCCATACTCTTTTTTTTTTGTTGGGGCAATGAGGGTTAAAGTGATTTGCCTAAGGTCCAACAGCTAGTAAGTGTCAAGTGTCTGAGGCCAGATTTGAACTCAAGTCCTCCTGAATCCAGGGCCAGTGCATTATCCACCTTTGTTTAGGAAAGAATCCTTTTTCTTAAACTTAGGGCTCTAAGTTTTCATTTGTGACAGATGAAGGAGACACCTCTTCGGTCTGCAGTGTGCATTTAGATTCCATGAACGTTAATGACAGGTAGAAATTCTGTATAGCAACACATTGGGGTGGCAAAATAATATGCAAAAATTCAGTGCTTATAAGTTATAAAATTACTTAAATGCTATAAGATATATTAATTTAATGTATTGCTATTATACCACAAAAATTATAAATATGAGGAATACAGAGTAACATACATGACCTGGTACAGAAAATTAAGCAGGACCAGGATAAAATAGTGACTATAAAAACTCAATAATCTGATAATACAAGATGCTTGATTTTGAATAGTGTTTCAGATATTTACTATATATTTTTTTACTTTCAGAAGATCATTCAATCTCATATGTAAAGTAGAAATAATACTTGAATCACCTGTCTTAGAGAGGTTTTTAATGTAGCACTTTGTAAATCTATAAACTATATATATGTGTGTGTGTGTGCGTGTGTGTATATATATATATATATATATATATATATATATATATACACATATATATACATACACTAGTCTTGTTATTATTGTTGTTGTTGGTAATAGTAGTAGTGTTAAAACTTGTTTACCACTCTTTCAAGAGAGACATTATTTTCCTTCACAAATTCTGATCTTTCACCTTCTCATTTAGGATGAAGTTCAACTTGTACTCTCTATGCACAGTTTTCTTGATAGCATTGCAAAAACACAACTATTACAAATACTGAAAGTCAATTACAAATTCTCCTTGAGTAATGGCCAAACAAGGTGTGGTATATGATTGGGATGAAATATTATTGTGCAGTAAGAAATGATGAAGGGGATGGTTTTAGCAAAACCTGGGGAGACATATAAACTGATACCACACAAAGTGAGCAGAACTAGGGGAACATGGTACATAGTACCAGTAATATTGTAATGATAATAAACTGTGGAAGATTTGGCTATTTTGATCAAGACAATGATACACATTTCCAAAAGATTCATGATGAAAAATTTTATCTGCCTCTGGAGAGAGAACTGATGAATTTTGAGTTCAGAAAAGTCTATTTTTAAGTTTTTTTCTCTCCCCACAATATGGCTAAAGTGGAAATATGTTTTACATGACTTCATATGTCAAATGGTATGATATTTATTGACTTCCTTCTCAACTGGTGGGAGAGGGAATAGAAGGGAAATAATTTTGAAGATAAAATAAGAATAAGAATTTAAAAATAATTATACTTTATTTTACTATTCATTAAAAAAATGAATTTCCAATACTCTCCCTCTCTCCACCCCTTCCTTTATTTAATGAGAAGACAATCAATGTGTCAAAAAGCAAGAAATAAAAAGAAAGTTTAAAAGTATACTATAATCTGCACTCAGAATTCATCAGTTCTGTCTCTGGAGCTAGATAAGATTTTTCATTATAAGTCATTTGAAATTACCTTGTATCATTGTCTTGTTCAGAGTAGGTAAGGCTTTCACAGTTGATCATTACTGATCTTACTGTGTACAGTGTTCTCCTGGTTCTGTTCATTTCATTTTGCACAAGTTCCTATAAGTCTTCTTAGGTTTTGCTGAAACTATCCTGGATAGAAGAAGCTAAAATAGAAATTGAAAGAATCCACTGATCACCCCCAGAAAGAGATCCCAAAAAGAAAACTCTTAGGAATATTATAGCCAAATTCCAGAGCTCTCATGTCAAGGAGAAAATATTGCAAGCTGCCAAAAAGAAAGAATTCAAGTACTGTGGAGCCCCCAGTAAGGATAGCACAAGATCTAGCAGCTTCTACATTAAAGGACCGGAGGGCATGGAATATGATATTCCAAAGGGCACAGGAAATGGGATTACAATCAAGAATCACCTACCCAACAAAACTCATCATAATCTCTCAGCAGAAAAATTGGGACTTTAATGAAAAAGAAGACTTTCAGATATTTGTGATGAAAAGACCTGAACTGAATGCCAAATTTTACTTTCAAATACAAGACCCTAGAGAACCATAAAAAATTGGAGCTGGGGACATACCTGGGGTTGTACAGTGGGTGACTGTCTTCTGTCTGAGGCCAGGTTGTGGCTGGTGTACCCCTGGTTCCAGGGGTGATACTTTGTCCACTGTGTCACCTAGCTAGGTGATAACATCTTTAGGGTTAAATTGAGGGGTGAAGGCAATGCACTGGGGGAGGGGCAAGGGCAGAGGTGAAATCCTACATGAAAGAAACAGGAAAAGGCTTATGGAGTGGGGGAAGAGATGGGAGAGGAGTAGAGCAGTAAATGAATTTTACACTCATCAGAAAAGGCTCAAAGACCTTAAACTCATCAGAGCTGCCTCAAGGAGGGACTAACACACACACACACACACACACACACACACACACACACACACAACTGGGTGGAGTAATCTATTTATTCTGGGCAGTGAATGAGCCTAACACTCATCAGAATTGGCTCAAAGACCTCAATTTCATTAGAATTGGCTCAAGGAGGGAACAATGTACACACTCAATTGGGTGAAGTAATCTCTCAAACCCTGCAGGAAAGTAGGAGGGGAAGTGGATAAAGAGAGAGGGGCAAAAGAAGGAAGGGCAGAGTGGGGGAGGGGACAGAGAGAAGCAAATCCCTTTTGAAGAGTGATAGGATGAAAGAAGATGGATAATAGAATAAATATAATAGGGAAGGGAATAGGATGGAAGGGAAACAGTTAACAATATTAATCATGAAAAATAGAAAAGGGGGAAAATTGTACAAAAATATTTATAGCAACTCTTGGTGGAGGCTAAGAATTGAGAATCAAGGGAATGTCCATCAATTGAGCAATGATGGAAAAAGCTGTGCTATATGATTATAGTGGAATGGTCTTGTGCTACAGGAAATGACAAACAGGATTATCCCCCAAAACCTGGAAAGACTAATGAACATCAGTGTATAGTGAAGTGAGCAGAGCTGGGAGGACATTGTGCATAGTGACAGCAGTATTGTTCAATGAGCAATTGTGAATGACTTAACTACTCTCATCAATGCAATGATCCAAGGCAATCCCAAGGAACTAATGAGGAAGCTTACTATGCACCCCCCATAGAAAGAACTGATAAAAAGAACACTTGTGAATTGTACATATATAATCTGGTTGCAATCTTGTGGAGGGGGGAGGAAAGGGAGGGAAGGAGGGAGAAAAATTTTGAACTCTAAATATTATGAAAATAAATGTTGAAAACTACCCTTACATGTCATTGGAAAAAATAAAATAAATGTTTGTTGCAAAAAAAAAAAAAAAGAAAAGAAAAGAAATTAAATGATCTAATCCTAAAAAAAAAATGAGTGGGCCAAGAAAAAAATTATGTGAACAATCAATAATTTCATCAAAGTAAATGACCACAATGAGTCAACATGCCAACATTTATGGGATACAACCAAAGCAGTACTTAAGGCAAGGGAGTTCATCGATGACTTGTCTAAGTTCTAAAAAGGTTTTATATATGTATTCTATTTCCTCTGTTAATCTGGGTAGTTTATATTTTTGTAAATATTCATCATTTAGCTTAGATTGTCAGACTTAAAATAACACTTAAAATAACACTTAAAATTAATTTCCTCTCCATTGGTGCTGATTTCACCCTTCTTCATTTTTGATGCTAGTTATTTGCTTTTCTTTTTAAAATTCAAATTAATCAATGGTTTGCCCATTTTATTGGCTTTTTCATAAAACTAGCTACTATTTGTATTTATTGGATTAGTGGTTTTCATTTAGATTTATCAATCACTTAATTTATTTTCAGGATTTCCATTTATTTCTAAACGTGACTTAATTTCTTCTTTTTTTTCCCCAATTTTTTTTTCCTTTTGAATGTCTATTTCATTGATCTTCATCTTCTTGATGTAAGCATTTAGAGATATAAGTTTTTGCCTAAAGTACTACTTTGTATCTAATAAATGTTGGCATGTACACTCATTTTTGTCATTCTCGTTGTCCAGGTGACATTCCTGTTATAAGTCCCTCCTGGTTATAGCATATGATTCTTCTGATATACTTCTATAATCTCCTTAGTAGTATTTTATTTTATTTCTTTTTTCATCAATATTCAGTAGGGAAATTGGTCTATAGTTTTCTTTCTGTTTTTGCTCTTTTTTGTTAAAGTATCAGCACCATATTTGTATTGTATAAAAGTATTTGGCAGTACTACTTTGCCTATTTTTTCCAAATACTTTATATATTATAAGAATTAAGTGTTCTTTAAATATTTGGTAGATTTCAATTTGGATTAATCTGGCCCTGGAAAAAACACAATGACCATTCCTAACAAAACAACTAGAAAGCACAGGAATAAATAGATCTTTGTACTAATGATAAGCAGTATTTATCTAAAACCATCAGCAAGCACTATCTGCAATGGGAATGAGCAAGGATGTCCGTTATCACCACTATTCAATATTGTACTATGAATGATAATTATAGCAATAAAAGAAGAAAGAAGAAATTAAAGGAATTAGAGTAGCTACTTAGGAAACAAAACTTTACCAAAGATGCAAAATATAAAAGAAGTCCATGTAAACCATCCTCATTTCTACATATTACCAGCAAAGTCTAGTAGCAAGTAATAGAAAGTGAAATACCAAATGAATCACAAATACCTTTCACTTCATTTTTGTGGGGGGTTTTTGGATATGTTTTTTTTTTTTTTTTGGTGGGGCAATGAGGGTTAAGTGACTTGCCCAGGGTCACACAGCTAGTAAGTGTCAGGTGTCTGAGGCTGGATTTGAACTCAGGTACTCCTGAATCCAGGGCCAGTGCTTTACCACTGTGCCATCTAGCTGCCCCGGATATGTAAATTTAATTTCATTGTGGTCCAAAATGGATACATTGCTATTTCTATTCTTCTTCATTGGTTTGTGAGTTTTTTATGCTCTATAAAAGGTCAATTTTTATGAAGGTGCTTTCGGCTGCTGAATACATTCCCATTGAACTTTCTTCAGAGGTCTATCAAATCTAACTTTTAAAAAATTCTATTCATCTTATTAAATTATTTATAATTGTTTTATGATTAGATTTATCTAGTTCTCAAAGGGGAGAGTAGAGGTTCCCAGCTAGTATAATTTTACAATTTTCTCCTGTAATTAATTTCATTTTTCCATTAAGAATTTTAATATCATGTCATTGGATGTATATACATTTAGTATTTATATTTCTTCATTGTCTGTATTACCTGTTAGCAAAATGTAACTTCCCTGCTTATATCTTTTTTTTTTTATTAAGGCTATTTTTGCTTTTGCTCTTACTTTGTCTGAGATCATAATCACCACCTTTGCCTCTTTTACCTTGGCTGAAACATTATAAATTCTACTTCAGCCCCTTATTTTAATTGTGTCTCTCTGTTAAAAGTATGTTTTTTGGGGGTTAGTTGGTGGAGAAGTAGATAAAGCACTGGCCCTGGATTCAGGAGTACCTGAGTTCAAATCTAGCCCCAGACACTTGAAACTTACTAGCTGTGTGACCCTGGGCAAGTCACTTAACACTCATTGCCCCAGTTTTTTTTTTTATTTTTTAAAATTTTTTAGGGGTTTTGTTTTAGTAAACAGTATAGTGTCAGAGTCTGGTTTCTAAGTCATTCTGCTCTTAGTTTCTAATTTACAGGTGAGTTCATCCCATTCACATTCAGATTTATGACTATTAACTGTGTATTTCTCTTCATTCTACATTATTGTTTATCTTTCCCTCTTTTTTTTTACCCTGTCCCTCATCAAAAGTCTATTTTCCTTTTGACTACTGCCTAACTTAATCATCCCTTCTTTATCTTCACACACACCTTTCTTGATATCTCCTGTCTTTTACCCCCTTCCCCTCTTAATTCTCTGTTGCTTAAGATATACTTTTATATGCAACTGTATGTGTATATATATACATATATTCACATATATACATATGTTTATATACATATGTGTACATACATATACATATATACATAAATACATATGTGTATATGTTCTTTGAACCACTTCAGATGAAATTCAGGTTCAAGAGTTGCCTGCCCCCTTATTTTTAATCCATTATAAAATATCTTCCTTTTGCACCTCTTTAATGTGTGATATTTCCCATTCTTCCTCCCCTTTTCCCTTCTACATTACAATATTCTTTCTTGTCCCTTCATTTTTTTGAAATTATTTCAACATAATTAACTCACTCATTCCCTCCATCTACTTAGACTCCATCTAACTTCCCTAAATGATGATAAAGTCCTTCATTGCATCTATCAATGTCCCAATAAAGAATATAAATAATTTAACCTTATTGAATTTATTTATCTTTTATTTTTAGCTTTTTTATGTTTCCCCTGATCTTCTGTTTGAATTACAGATGTTCTATTCAGCTTGTATTTTTATCAGGAATAATAAAAATTTTCCTATTTCACTAAATGTCCATCCTCCCCCATCCCATTGAGACTTATATACTCAGTTTTTCTGCTTAGGCTATTTTTTGTCCATAATTCTAGCTTCTTTCCGTTAAATATTATTGTATTCTAAGACTTCTCTTTCAATGTGGTAGCTGCTAAATCCTGTGTTACCATTATTTAGCTCCATGGTGTTTTGATGATCTCTTTCTGGCTGCTTAACATATTCTTTCCTTGATGGGAGCCATCTGGAATTGAGCTATAATATTCCTGAGAGTTTTCAATTTAGGATCTTCAGGAGGTGATTGTTTGATTCTTTCAATTCTGTTTTTTTCTGTGATTCTAAGACATCAATGCAGTTTTTCTTCATAATTTCTTGAAATGTGATTTCTAAGCTTTATGATTATGTCTTTGGATCATTCAAAAAGTCTTGATTTATCTCTTTTTGATCTCTTTTCCAGGATAATCAATTATTTTTCTGATCAGATTTTTCACATTTTCTTTTATATTTTCATTCTTTAGATTTTTTTTTGATATCTCATGGAATCCCTAGTTTACACTTACCTAATTCTAATTTTTAAGAAATTATTTTCTTCCATTAGTTTTAGCATCTTTATTTTTCCAATTTGGCTGATCATGCTTCTTAAAGAAATATTTTCTTCACTCAATTTTTATTCCTCTTATTTTTTGACCAATTCTACTTTTTTAAAGGAATTCTTTATTTCAGTGAAGTTTTGTATCTCTTTTACTATTTGACTAATTTTCAACTGTTATTTTCATCAAAATCTTTGTGTCTTTTTGCCAGACTACTAATTCTCTTTTCATAATTTTCTTGCTTTGCTCTCATTGATTTTTCTCTTTTGCTCTTTTAATTCATTTTATTTTCCAAAATATTTTTTTTCCTTTTTCCTTTTTTTTTTTTTAGTTTTAGGAAATTTTCTTAGATTCCTTTCCAATTTTCATTTTTCTTTGCAACTTTGATTGGGGCTGTTTTCACAATATTGTCTTATTCTGAGTTTTTGTCTTGGACTTTGGACTTCCTTGTCACCATCACAGATTTTTTTTTTAATGGTCAGGTTGTTTTTCTTTTCCTTTTTTTTTTTTGCACATTTTCCCAGTAATTTTTTTTTTTACCTCTAACTTAATTAAAATTGAGCTCTGCTCACTTTTGCAGGGCCAGGGAGAGTGAGAAGCACTGTCTCAAACTTCAGTCTTTAGGGTTCCTCCACATCCTAAAACCAGAACTGCATTCTGGGAGTGTATAAGTTTTTCATGTTTTGAAGAGAGTGTGATCTCTGCTTTTTTTATTCTGCACTTTTATCCTTGTCTATGAAGGATTTTTGCTTCATTGTACTCCAAAGTCCTCAGGGTCCCACTCCTTTGTCACCAAAATCACTAGTTCTCCTTTCTCCCTTGGAATTGTGAACCAGAAATGTGTATGGGCAATGTACTTGCCCAGTAGCACCCAATCCTGTGCTCATTCGACTTCTATGTTGTCTTTCTGAGCTGTTGTCCAATCTGATTACAGTATCTGATATGAGAGAATATAAGGTGGTGTCTGTTGTTGCTGCTGTCCCTGCCTCAAAGACCCATCCCTGGAGTTGACACCACTTGCTCTCTGGGGCAGTCACCACTCCAGTGTCACAAAATTCTCTTTCCAAACTCCTAAGTTTTTTTTTGTTGTCATTCTGGAATATCAAAATTCAGACTTTTAATTGACTGTGTTATTTTAAAATTGTTTAGAAGGGAATGTTGAGAGAATGGCTTGAAGTGCTTTCTCTACTCTTGACTTTGCCTATCTAATATTTTTATAAATATAATAGAACATAAATAGTGCTAAATAAAATTTAAACATCTTCCTTTACTCCATATTTGCTTGAATTAAATTTCCTCAGGTCAGTCTTTTTCTGTTTCTTTCTATCCAGGTCATCTTTAGTATAATTACATCATAATATAACTTCTACTAATTCACTGTATTGATCATTATCCCTAATCTTCTTTACCATATTTCTCCTAACTAGTTTCTCTTAAAGATTATCTTCTGTGGTACTATTCCACCCTCCCTTTTGTTGCTTCTAAATAGAATCATATTTCTGTAACAAATTCTGTCTCAAAATGGCTGTATGTCTCTTACTCTATGTATGGCTAGAAACTTGAGAATTTTATCAAAGTGTCTTTCAGTTGTTTATCCTTTATTCTGGAAGAGGATGATGACATTGGAGTGATGTCATAACTTCCAGTGAATTGGGTTTGAGCAAGGCAGGCCTGTGCAAAGTCACTAGCCAAACTCTCTCCTCCAGAACAATCTGGATATAATGGCAAGATAAATATCAAGTTGACTGGAGATGACCCTGGATGTTTAAAGAAACTGGGATTAAGTAACTTTTCCAGTGTCACACAGCTAGTAAGTGAAGTCAGATTTGAACTCAGACCCACCTCATTTCAAGGCCAGTGTTCTATACAATGTGCCACCTACCTGCCCCTTCTATAAGTTGAAAGCATGAAAGAAAGGACTATGGTCACCATCTATATATGGTTATCAAACTTCTTTATAATATCCCAGATGCATGTCTCTAGATTATAGCAGATCTCTTAGACATTCATTCTCTTTCGACAAATGTTTGCTGGAGTATCTCTTAATAGGGAATCACTTAAAAAAACACAACCTTATTTATATTCTCTTTTACAGTACTTTATACTCTTATAGGGACACATAAAAAAATCATACCATTATTCCTTAAAGCAAAAGAAGTCACTTTCTTCTTAATAAGCTGACAGTTCATTTTTTTTTAATGCATAAGGTATTTTATTTTTTCCATTACATGTAAAGATAGTTCTCAACTTTTGTTTATACAAGCTTTACAATTTCAGATTTTCTCTCTCCCTCCCCTCCCTCCCCCCTCCCCTAGATAGCAGGTAATCTGATATAGGTTATATCTATATATCTATATACATGTACATATACATATACATATATATATATATACACACACACACATATATACACACATAATAACATTAATTCTGCATTAATCCTGTTACAAGAGAAAAAAATCAGAGCAGTGATGCAAAACCTCAAAATAGAAAAAAAAAAAAACAACAGCACCCAAAACAAAAGAAATAGTATGGTTCAATCAGCATCTATACTCCACAGTTCTTTTTTTTTTTTCTTGGATTTGGAGATCCTCTTCTATCATGAGTTCCCTGGAACTCTTCTGTACCATTGCATTGGTGAGAAGAATATAGTCCATCACAGTAGGTCAGCACTCAATGTTGATGATACTATGTACAATGTTCTTCTGGTTCTGCTCATCTCACTCATCATCAGCTCACATAAGACCCTCCAGGTTTCTCTGAACTCTTCCTGCTCATCATTTCTTACAGCACAATAGTATTCCATTGTATTCATATACCACAACTTGTCCAGCCATTCCCCAATTGATGGGCACCCCCTCAACTTCCAATTCCTTGCTACCACGTAAAGAGCAGCTATAAATATCTTTGTACATGTGGGTCCCTTTCCCCCTTCCATGATTTCTTTGGGCAAAAGACCTAAAAGTGGAATTGCTGAGTCAAAGGGTATGCAGAGCTTTATCGCCCTTTGGGCATAATTCCAAATTGCTCTCCAGAATGGTTGGATCAGCTCACAGCTCCACCAACAATGCATTAGTGTTCCAATTTTCCCACAGCCTCTTCAACATTTATTATCTTCCTTTTTGTCATTTTAGCCAATTTGATAGGTGTCAGGTGGTACCTCAGAGTTGTTTTAATTTGCATCTCTCTAATCATTAGAGATTTAGAGCATTTTTTCATATGGGAATAGATAGCTTTGGTTTCTTCATCAGAAAACTGCCTGTTCATATCCTTTGACCATTTCTCAATTGGGGAATGACTTGGATTCTTATAAATTTGATTTAATTCCCTATATATTTTAGAGATGAGGCCTTTATCAGAAGCACTGACCTCAAAAATTGTTTCCCAGCTTTCTGCCTCCCTTCCAATTTTGGATGCATTGCTTCTGTTTGTACAAACATTTTTTAATTTAATATAATCAAAATCATCCATTTTGCATTTTATAATATACTCTATCTCTTGTTTGGTCATAAACTGTTTTCCTTTCCAAAGATCTGATAGGTACACTATTCCTTTCTCTCCTAATTTACCTATGGTATCACCTCTTATGTCTAAATCATGTATCCATTTTGACCTTATTTTAGTATAAGGTGTAAGATGCTGGTCTATGCCTAATTTCTGCCATACTATCTTCCAGTTTTCCCAGCAGTTTTTGTCAAATACTGAGTTCCTATCCCAGAAGCTGGAGTCTTTGGGTTTATCAAACACTACATTACTAGGGTCATTCACTACTGCATTTCCTGAGCCTAACCTATTCCATTGATCCTCCACTCTATTTCTTAGCCAGTACCAGATAATTTTTATGACTGCTGCTTTATAGTAAAGCTCCAGGTTTGGTCCCGCTAACCCACCTTCCTGTGAATTTTTTTTCATTATTTCCCTGGATATCCTTGATTTTTTGTTTTTCCAGATGAATTTTGTTATTATTTTTTCTAGTCCTATAAAATAATTTTTTAGGTAGTCTGATTGGTATGGCACTGAATAAGTAAATTAATTTAGGCAGTATTGTCATTTTTACTATATTAGCTCTGCCTATCCATGAGCAAATAATATCTTTCCAATTATTTGGATCTGATTTGATTTGTGTGAAGAATGTTTGGTAGTTGTGTTCATAGAGTTCCTGGGTTTGTCTTGGCAAGTAGACTCCCAAGTATTTTATATTATCTACCGTTACTTTAAATGGAATTTCTCTTTCTATCTCTTGCTGCTGGACTTTGTTGGTCATGTATAGAAATGCTGATGATTTATGTGGATTTATTTTATATCCTGCTACTTTGCTAAAGTTGTTAATTGTTTAAAGTAATTTTTGACTTGATTCTCTAGGATTCTTTAAGTATACCATCATATCATCTGCAAGGAGTGATAGTTTTGTTTCCTCCTTGCCTATTCTAATTCCTTTAATTCCTTTCTCTTCTCTGATTGCTAAAGCTAACATTTCTAGGACAATATTAAATAATAGGGGTGATAATGGACCTCCCTGTTTCACCCCTGATCTTATTGGGAAGGCCTCTAATTTATCTCCATTGCATATAATACTTGCTGATGGCTTTAGGTAGATACTGTTTATTATTCTAAGGAAAGCTCCCCCTATTCCTAAACTCTCTAGTGTTTTTATTAGGAATGGGTGTTGTACTTAGCCAAAAGCTTTCTCTGCATCTATTGAGATAATCATATGATTTTGGTTGGTTTTCTTATTGATGTGGTTGATTATGTTAATAGTTTTTCTAATGTTGAACCAGCCCTGCATTCCTGGTATAAATCCCACCTGGTCATAGTGTATTATCCTGGTGATCACTTGATATAATCTCCTTGCTAATATCTTATTTAAGATTTTAGCATCAATATTCATTAGGGAAATTGGTCTATAATTTTCTTTCTCTGTTTTTGCTTTGCCTGGTTTTGGTATCACCACCATCTTTGTGTCATAAAACGAATTTGGTAGAACTCCTTCTTCACCTATTTTTCCAAATAATTTGTATAATATTGGAATTAATTGTTCTTTAAATGTCTGGTAAAATTCACCCGTAAACCCATCTGGCGCTGGGGATTTTTTCTTAGGGAGTTCATTAATGGCTTGTTCAATTTCTTTTTCTAATATGGGTTTATTTAAGGATTTTATTTCTTCTTACGTTAATCTGGGCAGTTTGTATTTTTGTAAATATTCATCCATTTCATTTAGATTGTCAAATTTATTGGCATACAGTTGGGCAAAATAATTCCTAATTATTGACTTAATTTCCACTTCATTGGTGGTAACATCACCCTTTTCATTTTTGATACTGGTAATTTGGTTTTCTTCTTTCTTTTTTTTAATCAAATTAAACAATATTTTATCCATTTTGTTGTTTTTTTCATAAAACCAGCCCTTAGTTTTATTGATTAATTCTATAGTTTTTTTGCTTTCCATCTTATTAATTTCTCCTTTAATTTTCAGGATCTCTAATTTAGTGTCTAATTGGGGATTTCTATTTTGTTCTTTTTCTAGCTTTTTAAGTTGCATGCTCAATTCATTAATCTCCTCTTTCTCTTTTTTATTCATGTAAGCATTTAGAGCTATAAATTTTCCCCTAAGCACTGCTTTGGCTGCATCCCATAGATTTTGGTATGTTGTCTCATTAGTGTCATTCTCATGGATAAAGTTATTGATTGTTTCTATGATTTCTTGTTTGGCCCATTCATTCTTTAGAATGAAATTATTTAGTTTCCAATTGATTTTCATTCTACTTTTCCCTGGCTCTTTCTTACATGTAATTTTTATTGCATCATGATGTGAGAAGGATGCATTTACTATTTCTGCCTTTCTACATTTGACTATGATGTTTTTGTGCCCTAATACATGGTCAATTTTTGAAAATGTGCCATGTACTGTTGAGAAAAAGGTATATTCCTTTCTATCCCCATTCAATTTTCTCCAGACATCTATCATGTCTAACTTTTCTAGTAATCTATTCACCTCATTCACTTCTTTCTTATTTATTTTTTGGCTAGATTTATCTAATTCTGAGAGGGGGAGATTCAGATCCCCCACTAGGATAGTATTACTGTCTAATTCCTCTTGTAACTCATTTAACTTCTCCTCTAAGAACTTGGATGCTATACCACTTGCGCATACATATTTAATATTGATATTACTTCATTATCTATAGTACCTTTAAGTAAGATGTAATTTCCTTCCTTATCTCTTTTAATGAGATCTATTTTTGCCTGCACTTTGTCTGAGATAAGGATTGCTACCCCTGCCTTTTTTACTTTAGCAGAGGCATAATATATTCTGCTCCAACCTTTTACTTTTACTCTGTTTGTATCTCTCTGCTTCAAATGTGTTTCTTGTAAACAGCATATTGTAGGATTCTGGTTTTTAATCCACTCTGCAATTCACTTCCGTTTTATAGCAGAGTTCATACCATTCACATTCACAGTTATTATTACTGACTGTCTATTCCCCTCCATTCTATTTACCCCCTTCTTTCACCCTATTCTTCCTCACCGACGTTTTACTTCTTACCCGTGCCTCCCCCGATCTGCCCTCCCTTTTTATCACCCCCCTCTCTTTTCTTTACCCTTTTCTCCCTTGCTTTTGTCCTCCCTTCTATCAATTCCCCCTTTCCCTTCCCCTTTTGCTTCCCTAAAGAATGACTTAAGTTTCTTTATCCCAATGAATGTATATGTTATTCCCTCTTTGAGTCAAATCTAATGAGAATAGGGTTGAAACAATATTCCCCCCTCCTTTCTTTCCCTCTATTGTAATAGGTTTTTTTTTCCACCTCTTCATATGATATAATTCATCCCATTCCACCTCCCCTTTCCTCTCTTCCCCATAGACTCCCCTTTTTAACCCCTTAATTCTTTTGTATCATCACATCAAAGACAATTTATATTTATAACCTCTATGTAAAGTCCATCTCTCTGCCCAAATACATTTACAATTCTTAAGAGTTATGAGAATTATTTTCTTGTGTAGGGATATAAACAGTTTAATCTAATAGGGTAACCTTTTTTTTTTCCCCCTCTGTTTACCTTTTTAAAATTCTCTTGAGTCTTGTATGTTGAGATCAAATTTTCTATTCAGTTCTGGTCTTTTCACCTGGAAAGATTGGAAGTCCCCAATGTCATTAAATGTCCATCTTTTCCCCTGAAAGAAAATGCACATTTTTGCTGGGTAATAGATTCTCGGCTGCAATCCAAGCTCCTTTGCCTTCCGGAATATCATATTCCAAGCCTTGCGGTCCTTTAATCTTGAAGCTGCCAGGTCCTGAGCAATCCTGACTGTGGCTCCATGATATTTAAATTGCTTCTTTCTGGCTGCTTGGAGTATTTTCTCCTTCACCTGATAATTCTGGAATTTGGCTACAATATTCCTTGGAGTTTTCCTTTTGGGGTCTCTTTCAGGAGGTGATTGGTGGATTCTTTCAATGATGATTTTATCCTCTGATTCTATGATATCAGGGCAGTTCTCCTTAATAATTTCCTGGAATATGGTGTCTAGATTCTTTTTCTGGTCATGGCTTTCAGGCAGTCCAATGATTCTCAAATTGTCTCTCCTTGATCTTTTTTCCAGATCAGTTGTCTTTCCAATGAGGTATTTCACATTTTCTTCTATTTTTTCATTTTTTTTTTATTCTGCTTGACTGATTCCTGGTGTCTCATGGATTCCTTATCTTCCAACTGTCCCACTTTAATTTTTAAGGCATTGTTTTCTTCAGTGAGATTATGTACCTTTTTTTCCATTTGGCCAAGTGAATTTTTTAAGGCAATGTTTTCTTCAATGAGATTATGCACCTTTTTTTCCATTTGGCCAGATGAATTTTTTAAGGTATTGTTTTCTTCAGTGAGATTATGTACCTTTTTTTCCATTTAACCAAATGAATTTTTTAAGGCTTTGTTTTCTTCAGTGAAATTATGTGCTTCCTTTTCCAAGTTGCTGATTCTTTTTTCATAGTTTTCTTGTTTTGCTTTCATTTCTCTCCCCATTTTTTCTTCTACCTCTCACAATTGATTTTTAAAATCCTTTTTGAGCTCTTCCAGGAAGGCTTTTTGTTCTTGAGACCAATTCACTTTCCCTCCTGAGGCTTCAGATGTAGGCAATTTGAGGCTTTTGTCCTCATCTGAGTTGGTGTTGGCTTCTTCCCTATTGATACAGAAGCTCTCAATGGAGAGGGCTCTTTTTTGCTTCTTACTCATTATTGCAGCTTATTTATTTATTTTTTAAGTTGAGGTCTGCTCTGGGGGCACCAGGGTCCCTGTTTTGGGCTTCTTGTGCAGGGGTATAGGTGCTGTGTGACCGGGTTTTTACTCTGAGGCCTTTATGGTGTGTGGAGATCCCCCGCCCTGCACTTCCTGTCTGAGTGCACTTGGCCAGCCAGGTGCCCAATCCCGGTGTCAGTTCCCATCTGACCCGTTGTGGCCCTCCTGGCCGGTGCAGGTAGGTTTTTACACTATCCTTCTTGGCCACCAGATTTTTGAACCAGGTTCCAGGGGCCTCAGTTGTTCGGCTGTGGCCCGCAGCCCCGACCCCCTCGGCACTGGGTTGCTGCCCTGCGCTGGGCCTCCCTTTTGCCCAACTCAGACCTACCTTTTCCTGAAGTCTTCTAAATTTTCTCTGGTTGGAGGACTGTGTCTCTCTGTCTCTTTGCAGGTTCTGTAGTTTCAGAATCTGTCCAGAGTCTTGATTTAATGTTTGTTTTGAGCGAACAGAAGGAGAGCTCAGGCAGCTTGCTGCTTTCTCTCAGCCATCTTGGCTCCGCCCCTGACAGTTCATTTTGAAGAATCTAATCCAGAGCTCTCTTTTGTTCTTCCTTCTTTCTTTATGTCTCATCAACATTTTTCTTCTCTCTGAAGAACTTTGTTCTCCTCATTCTGAACTCATCCTTCCTGATCACCCTCATAATAAGCAAGTTCACCCTACCCTTTTCTCTTTGCCCTTACAGACATATATTGGCCATCACATTATGCACACACAAGTGTTACTTTGTCAGTGGCAAATGGTTTGATTGTTTAATAATTTGACTCTACGATAAGAAATCTTCCAATTGTATCTGCTCTCATTTTCCTCTTGATTGTCACATGATAGATCTTATTACTTCTAGTCATGGACATTACTAAAACTTGAAGAAGTAAAATTGATGTACACAAAAGTTTCTATTTCTGTTTTTAATAGGAAGAAAGTTAAAGTTGGGAAGTTTGATCTTTCTGACTTTCCCTTTTACTATAAATTAAAGCAATTCATATGTTAGGAAAGATCTCTTATTTCAGTAAAGGGACTGTACTCCAGAGCAATTAAGCTGCAGTTTATGTGTCTAAATGGTTTAGAGGTCTTTCTTTATTCTCTCTCATGTGGAAGACAAGCAGGCCACTATCACTCAAAATCATTGCATAATTCAAAGACAGATGTAATTCAAGAAACAACTTCTTTTGCATACTGTCTAGCCTAACTTGACAAAGTTCTCTCTTAAAGAGAAGCAAACATTTTATGTTTTTTAGTGTGTTTTTATATGGGGGGGTTGGGGCAATTCTACCAAAAAATAACCTATGTCATTATCTATAACAATCAAATACGGAACAGTCTCCCTTATTTATCAAACAGCCCATCACTCTTTCTGCCTCTTGTGAGAATTAGAATGACACCCCCTGCTGGGAGGGACATTGTGAGCTCTTGCCTGAAAAGAAAACATGTGACTTAGGCATCCAGAAGTGATGTCTGCCATCATGGGCCCTGTCAATCAGTGTTACCAGCCAATTAGCTTGGAGCTGTGTGTGTGGATGGCCCTATTTCCTGTTTCACAGGAGGGTTCTTGGAGAAGCCACAGGGGAAGTGAGGCCTTTTCGTTTTGAAACCTTGGCTTGGCAGGAGGACAGATGCTGGGCTCTCTTATGTAGTTAGGTGAAATTTGCTTTTTACCTCTCTCTCTCTCTCTCTCTCTCTCTCTCTCTCTCTCTCTCTCTCTCTCTGTCTCCCTCTCTCTCTGTCTCTTTTCACTAACTGCTAATGCACTTTAATGAATACTTAAAAGGCTAAACTCTTGCTAAAGCTTATAATTTAAGGTGGCCACTCCTTAGATTTTAGACATCACAGCTAGAAATTTAGGCCTTTACACTCTGATAATAGACATTGAAAATTGAAAAGCACAACACCAGTATGTCTCCATATAAATACTTTTTAGGCTCTCTTCCCAAAAAGCTCTAGTTTTTTTTTTTGTTTGTTTTGTTTTGTTTTGTTTTTTACTTTGCTATATGGCACACTGTGAGATTCCACCCACCTCCCCCTCTACTTATTGTCATTTTTTTTTTTTTTTGGAGTTCTCTTTGTGAATTTTGGCAAAAATTGGAAAAGTTCTGACAACTTGACATGTACTTTCCTTTTCTCTTTTTTTCCCTAGGTCTCTATATCTCTGTCTCTGTCTCCCTATATTTCTGCTTCTGTCTGTCTCAGTCCATGTCTCTATTTCTGTTTCTCTCTGACTCTGTCCCTTTGAACTTAATTTTCTGATTTTTCTTAGACTGATTTTGTTTCTGGTTATTCCTGTAAACCCGCTTTTCATATTCTTTTTTAACATTTCCTTCCTTCAATTCTGATCATATAATAGAAACCACAGTTAAAAGTTTTAGAAATTTACTTTAAAATACCTTAGGTAGTTATTTTTGGTGACCATTGGAAACTCTTAAAGAATGAAAGTAAGGTAAATACTGACATTCTTTTCATTTATATATATATATATATATATATATATATATATATACACACACATATACATATATATACATATATGTATATATAAACACACATACATATGCATACAAATATGTATATATATGTATGTGTGTATATATGTACATATATTTTTAGTAATGGAAAAGTCACAATATCTAAGCAAAATGTGAGAATGTTTTATTTTTTCATTTCTGCATTTGGTAAAATCACTCAACCTATAATAAAAGACAAGGTACTTTTGGCTTTATTGGTAGGAAAGATCCAATGAATTTACAAATGACTATATATACATATGCATAGACACATATGTGTGTGTTTTTTTTCCCATGGGGCAATGGGAGTTAAGTGACTTGCCCAGGGTCACACAGCTAATAAGTGTCAAGTGTCTGAGGCTGGCTTTGAACTCAGGTCCTCCTAAATCCAATGCCAGTGCTTTATCCACTGTGCCACCTAGCTGCCCCATATGGATGCATAGGTGCATGTATATATATGTATGTTTATATATATAGAGAGAGAGAGACAGAGAGGGAGAGACAGAGAGGGAGAGACAGAGAGGGAGAGACGGAGAGGGAGAGACGGAGAGGGAGAGACGGAGAGACAGAGACGGAGACAGACGGAGAGACAGACAGAGAGGGAGAGACAGAGACGGAGAGACAGACGGAGAGACAGACGGAGAGAGAGACGGGGAGAGAGACGGGGAGAGAGACGGGGAGAGAGACGGGGAGACAGAGAGAGAGAACATAAGTTCACAGGAGCAACAAAACTATAGTAACTGTAGAGAAGCCCTGATAAAGCCACATGTCTACACATAAAATGGAAATCATCATTTAATTTTTTTTTCCAAACTGTGGTTTCATATGAGAAATTTTAAAAAAAAAAAGCTCTTTTTAAACACTATTTTAAAAAAATACTCTCTGTTTTGTAATCTTTGACCCTTGTTAAGGATAGTTAAAAATTCTAAGCTACAACTTTCTTGATATATCTCAACTCTAGTTTGTATTGACATTTTATTATCCCTTTTGATCTTGAAAAGGTTTTTTTGTCTTAAAGTAGAATAAGGGTAATCAACAGTGTTTCATTTTCATTTTGGAATAGAATTATGAAGAGTTAAGGAAGAGGATAGAATGGGTAAAAAGGATAAAATACCTCCTCCTGAGTTTGCAGTTCATACCATGGCTTCATTCTATTCTTTTTAGTGAATTCCCAGAATATCTGACACACACCCACATTCAAACCCTAGTACAAAAACACATTTCTGATATAAATAAACATTTGGATTACCCTCATCTCTGCTTTTCTTTTATGTTAGTGTAAATAACTAAGAATTGATTGTCTTTAAATATAGGCTTGTTTCTGAAATCAACTTGAATGATGATGCAAACAAGGATTCTACCTGGTAACCCCTAATACTATTAACTTGATCAATCAGCAGTTGGTTCAGTTTTGAGAGCGGTGCTACTGCACAGTCTATTCATGACCTGTAGGTTCATAAGAGATATCCTGTGATCAAATTCTGAGTTTGTAGGCAAGGTATAGATCCCCAGAGAGAATCATAAATAGGAACTTGCACAGTCCTTCCTCTTCATAGGGTTCTAGGTGAGGAAGCTTTGAGTCCTCTAAACCCAGCCCCAGTAGGTAGATTCTGCAAAAAATGATGTGGTGAGACTATTGAGCATTCCTCCCTTCCCTAAACATGGATTTGACATCCATAAAGGGGAGAAACAGAAGCAATGATGGGTATAAGAGCAGAAAGGACCTCCTCAAGTTTGTTTGTTTTCTATTTTCACTATTTACATTTTTAAACTATGATCATTTTCTTGTGATCTTTCTGGTTTCCTTAGTATTTTCTATAAACAGCCTTAAACAGAGTCCATTTAGGGTTTTTATTTATATAGGGTTTGACATTTATGTATCTACATCTACTCATACATCTATATCTACATTTACATCTACATCTATCTATCTATCTATCTATCCATCTATCCATCCATCATCTATCTATCTATCTATCTATCTATCTATCTATCTATCTATCTATCGATCTATCTATCTATCTATCTATATGATGCTTATACTACATGATGCTAATTGTTATTTTTGTGAGATGAGGTCATTCTCAATATGTGATTTCATCAGTGTAAGGAATGATCAATAAGGTACTCTCTCCACCAATTCAGATAAAAATATAATCTGAAAAAATATATACTCTGCAATTTAAATTCTATGTCAAACACTGAAAATTTAAGTGACTTGGTCAGTCATACAACCAGTATTTGCCAGAAGCAAAAATTGACCTCAGGCCTTGTTGACTCTGAGGCCAGTTCTATATTCCATTAGTCTGCAAGATCATGCAAATCTTTCCTTTTGGGGTGATATGGGTTTGAATTAATTTTCCAAATGGCAACTATAACTTAACAAAGATGAGATGAGTTTATAGCCCTTTTCAGAGGCTAATGTCTGGATCAGAAGGTAAAACACTTTCACCCGTTTGTGAGAGCATGGAATGTGGGGTTTTGGTGTAGCCATGGCTGAAGGCCAAGTACTTTGAAGACAAGTATTGACTGATTCAGCAACTGACGTGGTATTCTACCCAACTTTTCATTCCTCGTGGTGTGTCTAAGTGTCTTTGTTATAATGTTACTTTGGAAACCACTACTCTATTCAAAAGATCCATCCTGTGTCACTTTGATAGTAAATAATTGGGCAGAAATTTTAACTTATCTCATGATTGAGTTGATGTTTTGTCCTTCACTCTTTTTTTTTTTTTGGTGGGGCAATGAGGGTTAAGTGACTTGCCCAAGGTCACACAGCTAGTAAGTGTCATATTTGTCTGAGGCCAGATTTGAACTCAGGTACTCCTGAATCCAGGGCCAGTGTTTTATCCACGTTGCCACCTAGCTGGTCCCGAGTTGGTGTTTTGGAAACAAAAAAACAGGAACTTTTTTACATCTAACTTTCTGAAATATCATTAGTTTTTCATTACATCATTTATGAAGCTTCCCTGGTTAAGCATAGCTGTGTTTAAGCATAGACTATATCCTCAGAATGGAATCCATTATGTTTTTTCCCCCCAAATTTTTTTTCTATCTGATGGCCTCTGGGATATATTATGGTATCCCATTATTTTCCACTTTTCTCTCTTCTCCCAACTTTTTAGAGAGGGAAACATGTTTCAATCTTGAACCAAATCATATTAAAAATAGCTCTTATACTACCCTCTATTTATAGATGTAAAAAATACAATAATACCCAACAGTACCTGAATCATGCAAAATAGATACTTTATAGACTTTGTCTAAAATAAGATGAAAGTTGCTTCCCCCCTTAAGTGTTCTAGAGGAGTGCTATAATTCTGTATTTTACTTTGAATGAGTAGACAGAGCCTAAATAAATTTAAAAATAGCTTGGAGTTTTGAAGACATCAGTGCTTAGAATAATATTGGGCATAAAGCAGATATTCAATATATATTAATTGACAGAATTTGTTGCACACTTGTTTCAGAACAGTAAGATATCAAAGAAGACCTTGATTTCTTCTCTGACTTCATTCACTTTGGGGCACCATCGTTTGTCCAATGTATAACCAAAAGAAAAACTTGGACTTGCTCCTTGTTAAATGAGATACTATCCAAAGAGACCTTTGAGGTATTCAGATATAGAACTTCTCAGAATACATGGTGCAGTATCAAAGGAAGATTCCAGGGACAGAAACTCTTTTCTCCTTTATCTGAAAAAGGTAGTACTTTGAATCACAGAGCTTTTGATACCATCATGACAAGGTTATAGTTCAACTCTGAGATTAATCCTTAAAATACGATAGGAGATGTTTCCCAAGTGAACTGCTCCTCCTTCAAAGGAAAAGAACTATATGTCCTATGGCTTAGAGAGGTCAGAAAGTTGTTATGACCTACAAAGAAAAGGAGATATAAATTCTCAAAGTGAACAATGAAGTGTGAACTGAAAGAGGAACAATAAAAAACAAAATTGGCAGCATTAGAAGAATTAGCATATTTTGAACTTGGGCTTTCTTCTATGTATCTTGTTTAAAAAACGAAGTATAAACTTCAAATGCAAAATAATTATACAAAGCTAAGCAAGAATGTTGATATTATAATAAAGATATTGGCATTCTTTTTTAAATAGTGAAGAAAATCATTTTGGGGGGCTTTTTTTTTGGATCTGAAATGAAAGCCTAGTTCTGAAACCTCCCAACTCTATACAAACTTTTATTCCCATCTTCTAAAGGAGAAAAGACTACTTACAATAATTTTCTTGTTAGGAGATTAATTCAAAAGCACAAGTGCATGCATGCACACACATATGGAGGTTAAGACATGCCATTCTCCAAAAAGAGAAATATTAAAAATAATTGTAAGAAAAACCATCAAAACCTATGTATTCTTATAAGTGGAGATTTCTAGACATTGAGATAAAACATCAAAATGATTAAATCATAAAACATTTTTCTCTTCCTAATTTTCCTTTGCTATTTTCAAGCAATGATCAAAAGTTTTTTTTAACAAAATTTTCTTTAAGAACATCTTTCCCAATGTTAGTTACTCTTAAAGTGAAAATATAATTACAGTTGACAGAATTTTCCAGTATCTTTACTAACTCTGAAACATCTTTGTGGTGTTTCACTTTGACTCTAGTCATTTAAGAAGCTGAGACCTCTATCTGTAGTCAGCATTTTAATATTGCTGAAAATGAGGCAACACAGTACCATAGAAAGAACCTAATCAATTTTTGTTGACAGATTGCCTGTCAGTAATTGCCTTCAATCATCATCCTAATAATCTCTTAACATGGGAATTGCTTGCCCTCACAATATATTCCTCTTACTCATATCTCCTTTTTCTTATGGTTTCTGTAGCAAATTTCTATACTTCATTTCTGCCTTTTCTCTCCCAGTAACTGGAAAGATGTTCTTGAAATAGATATAGGAAGACAACCAATGGGAAGAACTACTTAAATTAATTTGAAAATAGAATATACTGCCTTCTGAGACTTTGAGTACCAAATCAGCAGAATTATTCAAGCAGGTTATCTGGGATATTTTATAGGGGATTTGACCCTCTTGATGAAATTTGGGGGGTGAAGTCCTTCAGTTATACTATGAAAAATTCTAAATCATATCCCTTTAGTCTAAGGCATTTAGCAAGAAAAATGAAATCCATAAAGAAGAGGACATGCATTTAGGACAAGTTGACGAAAGACAGAGTCTCATCTTTAGATATCATTATCTAATTCAGCAATTCTTGACTTTTTAGACTCAGAAACTCTTTATACTTTTAAAAATCATTAAGAGGAGTAGCTAGTTGGTACACTAGATAGAGTACCAGCCCTGGAGTCAGGAGGACCTGAGTTCAAATCTGGCCTTAGACACTTAACACTTACTAGCTGTTTGACCCTGGGCAAGTCATTTAACCCCAATTGCCTATTAAAAAAATTATTGAGAATCCCAAAGTAGTTTTATTTATGTGGAGCATATTCTTCAATATTTACCATTTTAGAAATTAAAACTAATTAATTTGATATTAATTTATTCCTTTAATAATTTAAAATGACAATAAAACATGTTAACTTAAATCATATGATTTTATGAAGAATAACTGTTTCTGACAAAAGCATTCATGAGAATTGCATCATTTTACATTTTTTTCACCTCTCACATTTCTAGCTTAAAAGAAAGAACAGGGGCAGTTAGGTGGTGCAGTGGATAGAGCACCGGTCCTGGATTCAGGAGTACCTGAGTTCAAATCTGGCCTGAGACACTTAACACTTACTAGCTGTGTGACCCTGGGCAAGTCACTTAACCCCAATTACCTCTCTAAAAAAAAATAGAAAGAACAAACTGTTATATTCAGTTTTGCATTCAATCTGTTGTGATATGTTGTTTTGATTAAAATGTATGTAGTAATACTGGGCACAGTAGTGACATACATAAAGGGAAGATTATTTTAATATGTATATAATAATAACATAACAACAACAACAATAATAAATTCATAAAATTTCTGAAAGTTATAGGGAACTATCAATGGTCTGTGGATCACATTTTGAGAAGCACTTTTGGATCCAACCATGATCTTAACAAAAATCCCTTCTATAGTATTTCTGACCTGTTTCCATCTGACCTATAATGAAAGATCATGTGAACCTAATTCCTCCCAAGACTCTCTTAAACTCAATGTTTGGTCAGTTATAATCATTTTAAAGGTTTTTTTCCCCCTTATTTTGAGCCAAAATCTGGCTATCTACAACTTTCATCATCCTAGTTTTCCTAGTTCTACAACTCTTTAATATTTAGATACATATCCACCCCCTTACCCCCACCCCAAAAAAGACTTCTTTAGTTGAATCTAAGTTTACTCGTTTTTTTCAGTCAGTCCTCATGGAGCACTGTTTATACAGTCCCCTCACTGTCTTGCTTTCCCTTTGCAGGAGATATCCAGTTTGACAATGTTCTTCCTAAAATATGGTTTCTAAAATTGAATACAATATTCTATATGTGATCTGACCATGGAAGAGGGAATCAGGACTATAACTTTCCTAATTCTGGGCACTTAATCAAATTTTAAGATGGCTTTAGCTTTATTGGTTGCTGTGTAACACTATGGATATATTTGAGCTAACAGACTACAAAAACAACCAGGTGTATTAAATATAGGAAAATATTATGTTTGCTTTTCCCAGTTAGTAGCTGGGCAGTAGGATGGTGGGAAGATATTGGGAGATCACTATCATCTTCTGTGTTAACATGTCCACTAGACAAAACTATTTTCTCACTTGGATTCCTCATTTGGCCAATGTGTTATCAGTTTATCAGATGCCTAATGCCTCTCTAATAGCCCAGTCCTAGTCCTTTGTGATATTTTAAATTCGTAGTATATTTCTAGACAGTACTTATCCATAAGGGGAAGAATCAATTGCATGCTTAGGAGGAAAACAATGATGGAGATGCAGCTTTGCAATCATGCCCTTTATAGCCTAAGCACCTTCCATAATGTGGCCTCTTTGAGAGAAATATCTGACATTTCAAATGAGGAGGCTGACTACACTGCTGGTCCTGAACCTCCAAAATGCTTTTGGAAATTCTGAAACAGACAGTAATGGTGAAGGCAGCCAGCTATAGAGCAATAGAAAACCTGTGTGTTTTGTTCAAGTGTAAGGTCTATAAGAGACTAGCCAGGGAAATGTGCACTCCAAAGGAATGGATTCAATTCAATACCTCTACCTACCAATATTTCTTCCATGCCTGAGGAGCTCCCTTTAATCTCAAAGAGAACTCAGAACAAGACAGGAGACATAAAGGTATGTAGAAAAGAGGAAAATAACAACTTGTTGATAACACTGTTCACTTAGAGGAAGTTATCATACCAAAGGTCAACCTTGACTAAGGGAAAACCCTAGCACTTGTAGATTCAAGTTTCACAATCAGAAGATAACTGGAGGCAGGATAACATTCTCCATTTCAAATTCCCAGGCACTTGATATGGATTCTGAGAGGAGAATATGGGTAAAAGCTTTCAGGCAATTAACTATCATTTTTTAAAGTACCTGGTTATATGGTAGCCCTTGGGATAGAAAGTAGAAAAGGAAACATTAATTGCTCTCTAGAAATTTGTATATTGAGGAAGAAAACATTTGCATAAATGAGAATATAAAGAATAAAAAAAGGAAATAGGTGATAGAAAGATAGTTAGGGAGGAATGGTACAAATTTTTACTGCTGCTAAAGCCTCAAGTTAATATTTTTTCCACGCAATTTTCACACAGTAGAAAGAGAATGGAATAGGAAGTAAAAGAAGCATAGAATGACTAGTGGAATGCAGAGCTTCATTTCTATGGGAATCAATTGGAAGACTTGTGCATGCTAGTATGACAGCTTGGGATAGCCAGGAAATCACTCCAAGGAAGTTCTAGTTTCAGATGCCTGTAATATAGCACAGATTTGACAGGAAACGAAATCCAATTTTTTTGCTAAATCTGGAATTTATAGCCATTTTAAGGTCTGAATGTTAGCTATTTTTTAAAACAATTTGGTGAATATAGTCAGTCTTTATACTTTTGGATATGGACCATCACACAGAATCTTTCCTTTTCTTACTTATGAAGGATTACATGATTTATAATCAGTGTGGAAATGAGATACTATCTAGTCCAACTGTCAATTTAAAGGTGAGGAAACTGATTCCCAGAGAAGTCCACTAACTTCCATGAGATTATACTGGTACAAAATATCAGAGCCAGAATTCAAAATCTAGATCCTCTGACTATAGATGATGTTATGAACTGGCAAAAGAGTACAAAAAACCATGATGTCATGGTAAACAACGTCCCATCTACTATGGTTCAAACTCATGTATGATCCATATAAGATATTCTGCATAGTGTCAGAGGTAATGTAACAAGAAAACAATTTTAATTTTATTTTGATGGCCAAATTTTAGCAAGATGCTAACCTGCATTGGCTTGGAGGTTTTATTTGTTTGTTTGTTGTTGTTGTTTAATCAAGGACTTCCTTATTCTATTTAATCTGGTCTCTATATCATTGAAAATTAAATCTGTTATTCTTGAGTAGTATACATTCTAGAAATGTTTATTGAATTTATACTATGTGCATGGTGCTGTGGGAAATATAAAATATAAAATGTAGAGAGGAGACAAGGCACATACACAGAGAGATTATGTGATATAATACATGAGGGGTACCACATATTTATGTGTATTTACTACTACATGGGAGACCTCACCTCTGACATGAGGAAGGTGGGCTGAAGAATGCTTCATGGAGGAGATAATGCTTCACTTTGAAGTAAAATAGGATTTCTTATTCACCAGAGATTGTGGAATAGGGGACTTTTGGAAACAGGAGATAGTAACATTCAGCTTGGATGGAGAAGGCCAAGAAGAATTAGAAGGAGAAATATTTGAGATGAAGAAATAATGTAGAAGCCAGTTACAATAATAGTGGAAGCATGGCGTAGTGGTAAAAGAAGACAAAATATTGCACTTGACATCCAATTCCAGGTATTGAGTATTTATCCCACTTGAGCCTCAGTTTTCTTATCTGTAATGTGTTTTTTCACACATTTTCACACATTATTTAAAAGTAATTACCTCACAGGGTGATTATGAGTCTCATGAATCATACATTCTCAAGACTTCAAAAGGAGCTCAGAAGTTATATGTTTCAAAAGCATAACAGATTCTTTTAATGTGAATCACATCCATAAAACCCTAGAACAAATGATTATCCAATCTCTAAAGATCTTTGATGATAGGAAACATAATCAACTGAGGAAACATTCTTCAATATATATTGAAAGTATGAGTTTTCTCAGAAATGAAAGTAACGCTTAATAAGATCTGGAATGTTTTAGTAAGAAAAATTCATGACCTCACCAATCTCATTTCTTTTCTTATCAAGGTTAATAGAAAGAGCAAAAGAATTTCATGTGGATTCTAAACTGGATTTCAACAAAGCTTTTGACAAAGTCTCTTTTACCATGTTTGCTGAAAATATGAAGAGATGTATTCTGGATCATGGTATATTAAGGAGAGTTAATAACTGAATGCCTAGGCCCAAATAATATTTTGTAATAAATTAATCCTAAATAGAAGAGAATCAACAAAAGGAATGCTTCAAGGAGGAAGCTTTGATCCTGTGTTCATCAACATATTTAACAAAAATCTTGCCAAAATCATACTTATTAAATTTTCAAAAGAACAAAGCTGGGAGAGACATATAATCCAGTGGATAACAAAGGATTAGAAAAAATCTTGATAATCTAGAAGGATGGGCTGAATCTATTCAGAGGAAATGTTATATGGCTAAATGTAAAATATTTCATTTGTGTTAAAAAAGAAAAACTGTGAACGTACAGAATGTGAGTAGTCTGTGAAGAACAAAATGGTGTCGATAAAATATTTGGGGGAAATATCAAATCAGTAATAAATGTGATATGACATTCAAATAATATAAAATAATCAAAGGCTGCATTAACAGAAGAATAGTATTCAGAATGATGGCAGTGATAGACCATAATTAGATTAATGTATTTTCCCCAATTTCCCTATATTATTAAACTAAACTTGACCATTTTCAGAAAAGGCTAAGAGCAAAGAAGAAGAGGCTGAAGACTAGAGCAGTTGAGGATTATTTGAATGAACCTTGGGGATTTAAGCCTGGAAAGAAAAGAATTTGAAATGAGGGTGGGAAATAATAATTCTTTAATATCTTGAAGGGAAGTAATATAAAAGAGAGATTAATTTACTTCTGGCTGATGTTGGAGGGCAAAACAGGGTCATGGGGAAAAGTTGAAGATGGGAATATTTTGGCCTTCTATGAGGAAAAACTTGCTAAAAATATTGTCTGAAAGTGAAATGGACTGTTTCAGAAAATAGCAATTTCCCTTTCACTGGATATCTTCTAGGATAGAATGTTAAGCACTTGTCAAATATTTTATAAGGAAGATATTCTTGTTCAAGTGATGTTCAGCCTAGGCAACCTTTGAAACACTTTCAAATTCTTAGATATGTTGGTTCTGGGGGAAAAAAAATATTAAGTAGTAGGTTTATATCTGTAAGGGACCATGTAGTCAGTCTATCCCAATACTCTGAGATTCAAGAAATTAAGAGACTTGGGCAGTCATACAAGTAGCACATATGGCAGGTAACATTTGAACTCAGCACTTCTTCCAGAGATATTGTTCTTTCTACTATAATTAAACTATCTCACCTCAGACACTTAATAGTTATGTGACCATGGGCAAGTCACTTAACCCCAATTGCCTTAAACTTCCAGGTCCATTTCCAGGTGTACTTATGTATATCTTGCCACTGGATTCAGATGGCTCTGGAGGAAAGAGTGAGGTTGGTGACCTTGATTGTTCAATTGAGTGCAAGTCATGACATCACTCTGATTTCACGATCCTCTTCGTGAACGAAGGACAAACAACAACAACAGCAGCAGCAGCAGCAACAACAAAAAGCCCAGTGTCTTTACTTTTAGCTGAATTCTAACCCCATTCTTCCAAAGAATGGTATTTTCTTGAATATAGAAGCAACACCATTTTGCTTTGTTTTGCTTTGACCTACATTATTGCAATTAATATTAGCCCTTCTCCTTCCCCTATTGCCCATAGACCCACAGTTTCCACAATTTTCCAGTTACTAAAATTGAAAGGAAAGGATGAGCTGCCTTGATGAATATTTCTCTCTCTCTCTCTCTCTCTCTCTCTCTCTCTCTCTCTCTCTCATAGATAATACAATAAAACAGGTAAACTGGTACCATTATCACCTAATAAAAGTTATCAATAATTAATCCTATAACTCTTTATGGTCCTTCTGGCTGTGATATCATGTGTTTATATACAGTATATGAGTAATAGGAGTTTGTTTTTTGTCCCTATTGTATTGCTTCTTTTTCTGCTGCTGTTTTTGTTTTTTTTTACTATTTTTAAATTATGAGTAAAAATGAACATATTTTTCTTTTTGTGAACAGTGCATTCATATTCTCTGATCATTTATGCACAAGATATTTTTTATTGCTCTTACAGGTTTACACTAATGTAATAGCAGAGGACAAGTCCTAATTTAGTTTCTTCAGATAATGTGTCACTACCTTGGAATTCTTCCAGCAGTAGAGTGAACTGTTTGTTTCTCTATTCCTGTTTGCAGGGCTTTCATTTGCGTGTATAGTTGTGTGTGTGTGTGATGGACTTCTTTAGCAGTTTGTTGAAGCCTGTGGATTTTTTTCTGAATAATTTTTAAATGTATAAAATGTAAAGACTTTTAAAGGAAACCAATTATATTGAAGCAGTCACCAAAATAAGTTAGAAAATTTCACATACCCCAGGGTAATAACCCCTTCTATAGAAACTTGTGCTACCCATTAACTCTCCATTCTTTACCTATGAGCTGTCTTACTGAAGGTTCTAGGAGGTCAATGTCATCTAAGAAATCCTATCTTTTTCCTCCATGAATCCAGGAGCTCCACTAGACTTTGTCATTAGATTCCCTTCTACAGGGACCATATGGTTGAGATCATGTATGTAATATGTTTTTACTTTTCATGGCCTTGTCTAGCAACTCAAGGTCCAAGGATTTTTGCTAACTGACTGCTATTTAAGGATCCTGCAGTTTTCCAGCCTGAGAGGTCTCTACTGATTCCTTTTCATAGCTCTCAGCTCTGGGGCTAAAGTATTTTTTTTATAGGGAAATCACCTAATACCTAGGGCCATGAATCAACATATTGGAACTCCTCAGAGGCATAAGTCCTATTTCAGTTTTAAAGTTCCTGATCTGTGCTCAGAAAAATCCTGAAAAGTGGGGATGATAAGAGAATAGCAATGATTTGGAAAAACAGGGGACTTTGGTATCATTGTTTCTTACCTAACATCGGCAACTCCTGGGGATTAGTAGGTACCTCAAAAAAGGAATTTTGAAGAATTTGGAAGACAGAACTGGTAAAGTATTAGGGTGGTTTAGAAGAAGGAAGAAACAAAGTTTAAGAGAGAACATAAGGGGGCAGCTAGGTGGCGCAGTGGATAGAGCACCGGCCCTGGAGTCAGGAGTACCTGAGTTCAAATTCGGCCTCAGACACTTAACACTTACTAGCTGTGTGTGACCCTGGGCAAGTCACTTAACTCCAATTGCCTCACTAAAAAAAAGAAAAAAAAGATAACATAAGGAATTGTAAAGAGTACAGATTGTATTAAATTTGTTCTTTTGTCTTCCACAAGTGTTCAGAAAAGAGATGGACAGAAGGAAGAAGATAAGCAAATCTTCATAAAAGGGGAATTGACCATCAGGAAAAGATTCATTGTAATTGGTGGGAAACCTGTTCATTAATGCAATTGGTATGAAATCATGGAATACATTTAAAGTAATTAAAATCCTAAGAAATAAGAAGTTTGAAGCAAGTTTGAGCTCTGCAGAGAAATTGGATTCATTTTGGAAACAGTGCCAAGAGAAAAGGTAAACCAAACAGTTTTGAGATATGGACTGAGGAATATATGTGTGAAATCATTGCATATAGTAAGGGGAATATGGGATTAGTGACTTGACAGATGTTTTTCATTTAGGTACCAAGTTATCCAGGAGGGTTTATAGCACATATGAGGAACAGCCATAGTTATATAGAAGTGGATCAAAAAAAAAATCATCAAAGTGTAATATACAGCCAACAAAACTGTTTTTGGTGTAGTGAGCAAGGACACTTGAGTTACATCCTCCAGAAAGGAACTGAGTGTAATATTTGTGGTGAAAAAAACCCAACCTGTAATTTAAACCAACTCTCCAAGATAATTTTATGATAAAAAAGCAGCATTCAAAGCTGTATAATCTTCAAGAACTTAGACTGACATAGGAAGAGGGACAATGGATTTAATATCCCCCTCTGCAAATGGATGTCAAGATATCTATTAAAGTAAAAAGAGAAGGAAAAGACAGTATGGAAGGTTTTCAGAAAATGTGTAAGTTTTTAAATATAATAAATATTTTTACTTTTAGTTTTTAGATCCAAATTTTCGCCTCCTTTGCTCCCACCTATCTCCCCTCCCTTAGGTGTTAAGCAATCAAATATGGGTTATACATATGCAATTATGTAAAACATTACCATATTAGACATTATATACAAGAAAACTTTAATAAAAGAAAAAAAATGAAAGTGAAAATACCATACTTCAGTCTGTGTTAAATATTTATTAGTTCTTTCTTTGGAGGTGGATAGTATGTTTCATCATCAGTCCTTTGAGATTGTCTTGGATCATTGCATTACTGAGAATAATTAAGTCATTCACAGTTTT
Source organism: Dromiciops gliroides (assembly GCF_019393635.1). Lineage (NCBI taxonomy): Eukaryota > Metazoa > Chordata > Mammalia > Microbiotheria > Microbiotheriidae > Dromiciops > Dromiciops gliroides. Next base: position 245,988,433 of record NC_057861.1, on the reverse strand, counting down.
TCATCAAAGAATATTGCTGTCTCTGTGTACAATGTTATCTTGGTTCTGCTTGCTTCACCATACATCAATCCATATAAGTCTTTCCAAGTCTTTCTGAAATCATCCTGCTTTCCATTTCTTATAGCACATTAATATTCCATCACCATCATATACCACAGCTTGTTTAGTCCTTCCCCAATTGATGAGCATTCCTTTGATTTCTAATTCTTACCCACCACAAAAACAGCTGCTATACATATTTTTGTACAAATAGGTCTTTTGTATTTTGTTTGTCAAGTTGTTGGCATATAAACCTAGGAGTGATACTGCTGGATCAAAGTGTATGCATAGTTCTATAAATCTATGGGCATAGTTCCAAATTGCTCTCCAGAATGGTTGGGTCTTTTCACAACTCTACCAATAGTGTTAGCATGGCAGGTTTCCTACATCCCCTCCAACATCCAATATTTTCCTTTTATGTTACATTTGCCACTCTGATAGCTGTGAGGTAATACTTCAGAGATGTTTTAATTTATGTTTCTCTGATCAATAATTATCTAGAACATTTTTCATATGATTATAGATAGCTTTGATTACTTTGTCTGAAAATTGCCTGTTCATATTCTTTGACCGTTTTTCAACTGGAGAATGACTTGTGTTTTTATACATTTGACTCAGTTCTCTATATAATTGAGAAATGATACCTTTATCAGAGATATTTGTTTCAAAAATTTCCTCATTAATTATTCTAATTTCTTTAACTTCTTTTTCTTCTCTTATTGCTGTAGCTAACATTTCTAATACAATATTAAATAACAGAAGTGATAATGGGCATTCTTGCTTCATCCCTGATTGTATTGGGAATTCTTCTAGCTTATCTTCTTTAGCTTGCTGATGGTTTCAGATAAATAGTACTTATCATTTTAAGGTAAGCCCCTTTTATTCCTATGTTCTGTAGTGTTTTTAATACGGAACGGGTGCTGTATTTTCTCAAAGGCCTTGTCTACGTCTACTGAGATAATCATATGATTTCTGTTAGTTTTGTTAATGATAGTCAATTATGTAGTTAGTTTTCCTACTATTGAACCAGCTCTGCATTCCTGTTATAAATACTAACTGATCATAGTGTATTATTCTTGTGATGTATTGCTGTAATCTTTTTTTTTTTTTTTTTTGCAGGGCAATGGGGGTTAAGTGACTTGCCCAGGGTCACACAGCTAGTAAGTGTCAAGTGTCTGAGGCCGGATTTGAACTCAGGAACCCCTGAATCCAGGGCCGGTACTTAATCCACTGCGCCACCTAGCCGCCCCCACTGTAATCTTTTTGCTAGTGTTTTATTTAAAATGTTTGCATCAGTATTCATTAGGAAGATTAGTCTATACTTTTCGTTCTTTGGTTTGGCTCTTTCTGGTTTGGTTATCAGCACCATATTTGTTTCATAAAAAGAATTAAGGTGGTGCAGTGGATAGAGCAGTGGCCCTGGATACAGGAGGACCTGAGGTCAAATCCAGCCTCAGACACTTGACACTTACTAGCTATGTAACCCTGGGCAAGGCACTTAACACTCATTGCCCTGCGGGGAAAAAAAAAAAAGAATTAGGTAGGACTCCACTTATTTCTCAAATAATTTATATAGTATTGAAATTAATTGATTGCTCTTTAAATGTTTGTATAACTCACTTATCAATCCATCTTGTCCTGGAGATTTTTTCTTAGGAAGTTCACTGATAACTTCTCCAAATTCTTTAAAAAAAAATTGGGTCACATATATTTTAGTTCTCCTTCTATTATTCTGGGTAATTTATATTTTGTACATAATCATCCATTCATTTAGACTGCCAAATTTATTGGCATATATTTGGGCAAAATAGTTCCTAATAATTGTCTTAATTTTCTCTTCATTGGTGGTGAGTTCACCCCTTTCAGTTTTGATAATAGTAATTGGGTTTTTTCTCTCCTTTTTTTTTTGATTAAATTAACCAATGGCTTATCTATTTTTTTTTCATAAAACCACCTTCTAATTTTATTTATTAGTTCAATGGTTTTCTTACTTTCAGTTTTATTAATTTATCCTTTGATTTTCAGGATGTCCAATTTGGTGTTTAGTTTCTAGTTTTTTGTTTTTGTTTTTGTTTTTGTTTTACTTGCATGTCCAATTCATTGATCTACTTTTTATCCAATTTATTGATGTAAGATGTTAGGGATATACATTTTCCCCTTAAGTATCGCTTTGTCTGCATCCCATAAATTTGATATATTGTCTCATCATTGTCGTTTTCTTTAATGAAATCATCAAATGTTTCTATGATTTGTTCCTTGACCCAATGGTTTTTTAGCATCAGATTATTTAATTTCCAATTTATTTTAAACTTTCTTTCAATTGTCCTTTATTAAATGTAATTTTTATTTCATTATTTTCTGAAAAATATGTTTACTATTTTTGCTTCTTTGCATCTGGTTGTAAGGTTTTTATGCCATAATACATGGTCAGTTTTTGTGTAAGGTCCCATGTATTGCTGAGAAGATACATTTCATTCTATTCCCATTCAATTTTCTTGAGAGATCTATCATATCTAAGTTTCCAAGATTATTATTCATTTCCTTAACTTCTTTCTTGTTTATTTTTTGGTTAGATTTATCCAGTTCTGTGAGGGGAAGGTTAAGGTCCCCCACCAGGATAGTTTTACTATATATTTCCTCCTGTAACTTATTTAACTTCTTCAAAAATAAAATGCTATGCCATTTGGTGTGTATATATATATATACCATATATATATATATATACATATATATATATATATATATATATATATATATATATATATATATATATATATATATATATATATATATATATATATATATATATATATATAAAGTATTGATATGACTTCATTGTCTATGGTACCTTTCAGCAAGATATAGTTTCCTTCTTTATATATTTTACCTAGATCTATTTTTGCTTTTGCATTGTCTGAAATTATGATTGTCATCCCTGCTTTCTTTGCTTCAGCTGAAGCATAATAGATTCTATTCAAGCCTCTTCTTACCTGTACCCTGAGTGTATCTCTCTGCTTCAAATATGTTTCTCATAAACAACATATTATAGGATTTTGGTTTTTAATACATTCTGTTGTTTCTTTTTAATGGGTGACTTCATCCCATTTACATTTATAGTTATTATGACTATATTTATTTCTCTCCGTGCTATTTTTTACCTCTTTATGCCCCACCCACAGTTACCCCCCACTTTTTCCCTCTTCACATGAATTTTATTTGTGATCACCACCTTCTCTTATATCCCTTCTTTATTATCAGTCCCCTTCTGCCTCCTATTATCTTTGTCCCTTTTTTAAATTTCTTATTGGGTAAGATAGTTTTCTATATCCATCTGCATGTGTTTGTTATTCCTTCTTTGAACTAACTTTGATGAGAGTAATGTTTAATATTTTCCCATACCACACCCCTCATTTTCTCTTCCATTATGATAGTTCTTTCATGACTCTTTTGTTTGTGTGTGTGTGTGTGTGTGGGGGGGTGCAATTCACCCCATTAAATTTACCCCTCCTTCTTCCATGAAATTTCTTTCTTATCCCTTTATGGATTTTTTGCAGTGTCACTCCAACAATGTCACCTTATAAACACACCTTCTGTCTACATTTGCTCCTTCTAATTAGTCTTATAATAAAGTTGTTGGTACTTTCAAATATTATCATTGCTCCTGTATCTGTCACCTTATGGCCACATCCTCTATCTACATATATTTATAATTGCTCTTTTAATAAAGATGTTAAGACTTACAAATATGATCTTATCATATAGAATTATAAACAGTTTAACTTAATTGAATTTCTGAAAATTTTTCTTTCTTTTTTTCTCCTTTACCTTTTTTTTTTATGTTTCTCTTGAGTCTTGTATTTGGAGGTCAAAGTTTTTATTCAACTCTGACCTTTTAATCAGACATGCTTGAAAGTCCTCTATTTCATTAAACATCCATTTTTTCCACTGAAAGAATATATTCAATTTTGCTGGGGAGGTGATTCTTAGTTGTAAATATCATTTGCCTTCTAGTATATTATGTCCCAAGTCTTGTAATGTTGAAGCTTCCAAATCCTCTGTAATTCTGTCTGTAGCTTCACAGTATTTGAATTGTTTTTCTTTGGGTGGTTGCAATACTTTTTCCTTGATCAGTGAGCTTTGAAATTTGGTTATGGTATTCTTGGGGGTTTTAATTTTGGGATCTCTTTCAGGCTGTGATAAGTGGATTCTTTCAATTTCTATTTTGCCCTCTTGTTCTAATATATCAGGGTAGTTTTCTTTGATACTTTCTTGAAAGTTATTGACCAGGAATTTTTTTTTTTAATCATGGCTTTCAGGTAGTCCAGTGATTCTTATATTCTCTCTCTTGGATCTATTTTCTAGGTCAATTGTTTTTCCAATGAGAAATTTAACATATGAAGAATATATATATATATATATATATATATATATATATATATATATATTTCCTTCTTTGAATCTTTACCTGTAGCCATTTTGTTACTATTGCCCTCTTCTATGTTTATGCCTTGATTTTCCCTATCATTGTAGTAACTGTAAATATTTAAACTATTTTTGTTTTATTTTGCTCATTTTTCTGGCTTTTTTGTCCCTTGATGTTTTATGAGAGAGCTGGGATCTGTTCCTGAATACTCTTAAGTTTTTGTGCTGAGACTTTGGGTCTTACTGGTGCCTTTAATGTTGCTTCAGGGCTTAGATGCTTGCTTTCTCTATAGAGTCAGCTTCTGTTCTGATTGATATTGGGGGATATTCCTCCCTTTTGGCCTCCCCTGGGTGTGGGCTGTCTTTCTCCAGGGGTTGTGAATTGGTGCTGAATTGCAAAATTCAACAAAGTCTTTCTGGTGGCTGGCCCTGAAGGAGTGATTTTGTTGTTGGTCCACCACAGGGGTGGTACACTACTGCTGGGTTGCTCTCTTAGCAGGGCCTTTCTGTTAGCAGGCCCTGGAGGAGTAATTTTGTTTCCAATCTGCCCAACTGTGTGAGGTGTGTGTGTGTGTGTGTGTGTGTGTGTGTGTGTGTGTGTGTGTGTGTGTGTGTGTGTGTGTGTGAGGGTACTGCTGCTCAGTTGCTATGGTAACCAAGTACCTCTACTATCAGTCCCTGGAAGGGTAATTTTGTTGTTGTAGATATGTTGAAGGTTGGAGACCCCTGCTACTAGCTTGTCCTGGAAACAGTCTCTCTGCTGAGGGGTCCCAGTGGCAGGAACTTGCTGTTCACCAGTCTTGGGCAGAGTTCACTACTGGTAAGCCACTACTGGTGGTGGTTTGTACTAGGTATGGGGTGCCTGGTGGGGGTCTATACTGTGCTGCCTAGACTGCTCGCTTTTCTAGGGAGCTGCTGGCTTGCAGGAGGGCAGAGCCTCATTCCTGATTTTGCTTCAGTCTCCCTGTTGTGAGCACAGAAACTACTGCTGATGCTGATGCTGATGCTGATGCTGATGCTGATGCTGATGCTGATGCTGTTGCTGCTGCTGTTTTTGGACCTTACTTTTCTCCTCCACAGGTAAGACAGACCTTTCCTGCCAGAATGGTAGGCTGCTTCCCTGCTCCTGGAAACATTCAGAAGTTGTTTTATGTTGGTTTGGAGGAGAAATTTGGGGATGGTCCACAGGGTTGCTTCCTCACTCTGCTGTCTTGGCACTGGAAGTCCGAGATATTTTATCAATACATTTAAAAAAGGTCCATTCTACATTTATACATGCAATTTTTAAAAATTAAAACTACACTTATTTTCAAATTTCCAAAATACATGATTCTAAATTTGGATTTGTAAATAACAGACCATATGACTTAGAAGCTCCAGATATGAGAGAATGTCAGGGAACCCCTACAGACTACCCTAACATTGAAGGGAGAGTGAATTATCCAGGGTGACACAACAGGAAAGGGAGGGAGCCAGCAGTGAGAAGGTGCTGAAGTGTGTTTGCCATAAATGGATATGATAGGTACGTGTGTGTGTGTGTGTGTGTGTGTGTGTGTGTGTGTATGTATGTATGTGTTTGTGTGTGTGTGTGTGTATGTGTGTGTGTGTGTGTGTGTGTGTGTGTGTGTTTGTATCTGTCTGTTTTGGGGAGGACCGTTTCTGAATATTTAAGAGGAAAAGAAGCAGTTCCTTAGGTTTGGTGCTATAGAACTGTCTGCCTTGGTGACATGCTGACTCTTGTCTGCAGGATCAGTATGACTGATGAAGGGAAAATGAGATCTGCCTACTCCAACTGTCTTCTTTAGGCACTGTCTTGAGTCCTCTCTTTTAGGGTGTAAACCACATTTCAAGGTCAGTCTTATCCATACTGGAAGAGCATGCTTCCAGATGGATACTCCAAAGGTAGAGTAGATATCCAGCTTCTTGTTTCTCAGAGTCTTGGGTCACCTAGGTAGGGGAGATGTGATAGAGGATTCAGTGAGGAATGGGTAAAAAGAGTGACTTTCCTCGTCGCCAGGTCTTCTTCCTAATAGGAAAGTGTCATATCCCTATGTTGCTTTATAACTGAGTCCTCCTCCGCCCTGCTCCAAATGAAAACATAGAAAATTACTATCATATCTCTGGTGAGGGAGGAGGTAATACATGGAAAGTTCACCCATCATATCCACTCTAGAGGACATTACTATTGAGACTAGAGGCCAGAATAGAATGAATAGGGATTTATGTAGTAGGTAGTAGGCACTGGATATACTTATCGGGTCATAATTGATTTGTTTTTGGCCTGGATAGCACTATTTGTGGGCCTATACTGGCTATCTGGGCATTTTCTGGCTTGGATGGATGAAATGTTTCACTTGTAGGTAAAGAAGCAGGAGAACAAAGGAAATAAGATCAGAGTCTAAGTTGAAAGGCAAAGAGTAAAAGTTCCCTATGGAGTTATCCCATAAAAGTCATCAGAAGGAGAACCCTTTGACTTAACTGAAAACTATGTTTCCCGGAGTCCTGTTCCACCTAGACCTCAGAGCTCTGCCCAGCATAGATGCTTAACATAAGGTTAATGGTTGTCTTTGACCCTTCATGTGGTGGTGGGGATTGAATAGATAATAATAAACCTCATAGGCTAGACAGTATTGGGGCTTATTTTAAGATAGAGATAGCCCAGATATTTTTCAAACATGCTTCAATAAATCTACTACTTTAAGCTAATTCCTTTTAAGGTCTCAAAGAGAACTCTGGATCTTTGGGAGTAAAGGAATAGACCCAGTAAACACTTTCAGTGTAAATGAGAATGGCAATGTCACTAGCTTTTTAGTGGAGACATTCCCTATAAGCATCAAAATCTCTCCTTGTACTTGGGGTTGGTATTTCATGCTGCTGCATTACTTTAAGCCTGCAGTCCATTAAAACCTCATGGTCTTTTTTATACAAACTGTTTGGCACATGGTAAGTGACTTAGTAACAATGATTTTTCTTCCTATTCTGTTCAAATCAATCTGCAAATAAAATCGTGGAATTGTGCTAAAACACAAAACTTTATGGACTTTGTGGAAAAACTGAGTCCTGAATGACTGAAATTTAATGGTGAGACAAAACCTTGAGAGATCAGTGATTTTTCTCAGGAAGGTAAACTTTCTCTTGAATTCCAAAGAAATATTTCATATAAAGCAAAATATTGATAATTTCTCTTTTGTTATTCCTTAGTATCAAAGAACTAGAAATAAAGTAGATGCATATAGATCAAGGACCTGATAAATAACTTATAGTACATAATTAGAATGAAATGTTACTGTGTAATAAGAAATGATGGATATGATGAATACAGAAAATCATGGAAAAACTTAAATGAACTAATGGCAAAGATAAAGAAACAAGAAAATAAAATAATATACACACTTATTATAATTATAAAATGTCAAGATGGAGGAGGAAAGGCAGTGAGCTCTTGAACTCATGACACAATCCCGCGGGGGAAAAAAAAAAAAAAAAAAACAAATAATGTCATAGGACAATTCCTGGAGTAGTAAAACCCATAGAAGAATGTGCTGAAATAATCTACCAACCAAGGATGGCTTGGAAGGTTAGAAGGAGGGAGCTGTTGTACTTAGACAGTAGTAGAGCCTAACCCCACTATCACCCTGACACAGATCCAGTCCCAGGAAGGCCTCTCCAGAGAAAGAGAACCCCGCCTCTCCCCAGAGCCTCTGAATCAGCTGCAACGCCAGTGTCATCTGGAACTAAGCTCACAGTCTGGTGAGACAGCTGACCCCTTGACAAGAGAGAGATTACGGGGGTCTCTGATGGTGCTGAGGCAGAACTTGGGTTTTTCACATCTGCTGGGAACCTGGAGGTAGGTTTGAATACCAGTGGCCCAGGTGGGGGACGGCCACAGGCTTATTCAGAGCTGATAACCACAACATAGAAAGCTGGTTGATTAGCAAGTTAGTCTGGGGTCATCTACAGAGCAGGGAACAGGCCAGGTGAGTGAAGAACCTGCTCTTCCTTAAGTCATACCACCTGGGACCTTCTGAAGCTTTGGATAGTGCAGCCTGGAAACAGTGCCCCACTGTAAGGAGCTAAAAGTCAAGTAAAAGAAAGGCAAGAGGAGCAGACAAAAAAGGTGAGGACCATAGAAAGTTTCTTTACTGACAATGAAGATTGAGGTGCCTCCTCAGAGGAAGATGTCAATGTCAGGGCCCCCATATCTAAACCTTCGTAGAAGAATATGAATTGGTTTTAGGCCACAGAAGCACTCAAAAAGGACTTTGAAGATAAAGTTAGAGAGGTAGAGGAAAAAATGGAAAGAGAAATGAGGGTGATACAGGAAAGACACAAGAAAAAAGTCAACAGCTTGAAAAGCCAAATTGGTCAAATGGAAAAGGAGGTACAAAAGCTCTCTGATGAAAATAATTGCCTAAGAATTAAAATTGAACAAATGGAAGCTAGTGACTTTATGAGAACCAAAGACACAATAAAGCAAATCCAAATGAATAAAAAAATAGAGGTCAATGTGAAATATCTTCTAAGAAAAACTGCTGACCTAGAAAATAGGTCCAGGAGAGATAATTTGAAAATTATTGGTCTTGGGGCAGCTAGGTGGCACAGTGGATAAAATACTGGCCCTGGATTCAGGAGGACCTGAGTTCAAATCTAGACTCATACAATTGACACAAACTGTGTGACTCTGGAAAAGTCACTTAACCCTCATTGCCCTACAAAAACTAAAATAAAAAAAAAAAAAACTACATGTGGGGTAACTAGGTGGCACAGTAGACAGAGCACTGGCTATGGAGTAAGGAGTACCTGAGTTCAAATCCAGCCCCAGACAGTTGACATATAATGATTGGAATGATGCCACCTGTTAGAGACTGACTGTAGAAAAACTCTGCCATGAGGAAAAGGCCTCTGAGGGCAAGCCATGCAGTCAAGGTCCTTGGCATGAGGAAGTGATGTTTGCTCATGGAGACTGTCTATCAAGGCTACCAGCCAATCAACTTGAGGAGCCTCCCATTTCTGGGAGGAGGACATGAAGGAGGAAGGAGACGCTGGTGGGACTGTGCTTCCTCTTCGGCTGCAAGGCATCGGCCTGGTGGCAGGTAACTTCACAGGGGTGTTTAGGAAGGTGAGGATTTCAGGCTAGAAGAAATCTGTTCTCAATCTTTCCCTTTTTTTTTTTTTTACTATCTTTCAATAAACCCTTAAAAATACTAAGCTCATTTATCAGTGATTTTAGTCAGTTTGCCCCCAAAACTGGGGAGACAGATTAGAACCCACAGTTAGAATTTTAAATTACATAGTTTGGCTGACCATGAAGAGGAAACTGATCCTTGGTCTTCTGATCTTCCAGTTTGGTAAGAAATTTTTTTTTCCCCTTATTTGCACATGTGCCTGTCTCTTTAAATTACATAGACACTAGCTGTGTGACCCTGGGCAAACTACTTAACCCCAATTGCCTCACCGAAAAAAAAAAAAAGTAAAAAAGAAAAAAGAAAATTATTGGTCTACCTGAAAACCATGATCAAGGAAAGAGCTTAGACATCATCTTCCAAGAAATAGTCTAGCAGCAGAAGGTAAAAGGGACATTTAAAAAACCAAAGATTACTTCCTGAAAGAGATCCAAAAAGGAAAACTCATAGGAATATTCTAGCCAAATTCCATAGCTCTCAGGTCAAGGAGAAAATATTGCAAGCTACCAAAAAGAAAGAATTCAAGTACTGTGGAGCCCCAGTCAGAACAGCACAAGATCAAGAGGATATGGAATATGATATTCCAGAAGGCAAAGGAATTGAGATTACAATAGAGAATCACCTATCCAGCAAAACTGTGTATAATCTTTCAGAGGAAAAAATGGGACTTCATTAGGGTTAAATTGAGGGTTTAGGGGAATGCATTGGGGGAGGGGGAAGGGCAGAGGGATCATGGGATGAAATGCCATATGAAAGAAACAGGAAAGGATTTATGGAGTGGGGGAAGAGATGGGGGAGGAGCAGGGCAGTAAATGAATTTTACCATCATGAGAATAGGCTCAAAGACCTTAATGTCATCAGAGTTGCCTCAAGGAGGGATTAACACACACACCCAATTGGGTGAAGTAATCTATTTAAGATAAGCAGTAAATGAATTTAACACTCATCATAATTGGCTCAAAGACCTAAATCTTATCAGAATTGGCTCAAAGACCTAAATCTCATCAGAATTGGTTCAAGGAGGGAATAACATCCACACTAAATTGGGTGGAGTAATCTATCTAACCCTGCAGGAAAATAAGAGGGGAAGGGGATAAAAAAATAGGGGCAAAAGAAGGAAGGGCAGATTGGAGGAGGGGACAGAAAGAAACAAATCCCTTTGAAGATGGATAGGGTGAAAGAAGATAGATAATAGAGTAAATATCATGGGGAAGGGAATAGGATGGAGGGAAACAGTTAACAATAGTAATCAGGAAAAAGAGAAAAGGAGGAAAATTGTACAAAAAATATTTATAGTAATTCTTTCTGTTGGCCAAATACTGGGAATCAAGTGTAATGTTTAAAATCTTAATTGTGGTTGCCAAAAATTAAAAGGCTTCAGTACCAGTCTTTGGGCATTAAACATTTATTAGAGCATACAGATATTTACAAAGAGTTCAGAAGGTTATGAAAAAGAAGTCCTACCTAACCTAGAATTCCAGCTTGGTTGGGTTCTTCCTGAAGTCCTCCTCCACAATCCTGCTTTAATCAGGAACCCCTTAGCAAGCTGTTTGTGGAAGCTTTTTTATAGATCTAGAACAGAGGCAGTCCTTACACACTGCTTCAAGGTGATTGGTTGGTGTCATCCAAATCCATTGGCTTTGAAGGTATTCTCAAGTTGAGTTCACAGTCTAGTTTCTAAGAACAATACTTTCTTAAGGGATAGCCAGGTGTGATTACAATCCAATTAACTTGAAGTAGGATTAATCAGCAGTCAATTACTCTCACTTGATTCAATCAGTCTTGATTAATCTCCAGGTGGGTCTTTGAGTATCTGCTAAATCCCATTTTTTCATCACATTCCTCCCTTTGTTTCTTCTAGGAACAGGTGTTCCTTGATGAAACACAAGGGGATGTCCATCAATTGAGGAATGACTGAAGAAGGTGTGGTATATGTCTATATTGGATTGTTATTGTGCTATAGGAAATGACAAACAGGATGATCCCAGAAAAACCTGGAAAGACTCATGTCAACTAATGTATAGTGAAGTGAGCAGAACTGGGAGGACATTGTGCATAGTGATAGCAGTATTGTTTGATGAGCAATTGTGAATGACTTAACTACTCTCAGCAATACAATGATCCAAGACAATTCTAAGGGACTAATGTCAAAGCATACTATCCACCCCCATAGGAAGAACTGAAAAAAGGGCATTTGTGGATTGTACATATACAATCTATATCAGTTTGATTTATTTCTTGTGGAGGGTGGAGGAAAGGGAGGGAGGGAGGGAGAAAAATTTGGAACTCTAAATCTTATGAAAATGAACATTGAAAACTACTCTCACATGTAACTGGAAAAAAATAAAATAAATGTTTGTTGTAAAACAGAAAAAATATAATTATATAAATGTCAAATTCAAGACTACCTATAAGGTGTATATGTGGCATCTCTTGTGTGTGTGTGTGTGTGTGTGTGTGTGTGTGTGTGTGTGTAAACTGCTGTCTCTATGAACAATGTGATTTAAAAATATATTACAAAAATTAAATGGCCCATGTGTGGTATATTGATTTATTGATTGATTGATGAATATTATACTGAATGTGGGAAAATTGAGACAGTGATATATTCTTGGTGGATTGGTGAACTGATTCAACCATTCTAGAAAGCAATTTGGGACTATGCCACAGGGCTATAAAACCACACATAACCTATGACCCAGAAGTAACATTATTAGGTCTGTATCCCACAGAGATAAATAACAAAAAGGAAAAGAATCTAAATATACAAAAATATTTATAGCAACTCTTTTAGTGGTGGCAAAGAATTGGAAACTGAGGGGATGTCTATCAGCTGGGGAATGGCTAAACAAGTTATTGTATATGATTTTGATAAAATACTACTTTATTTTAAGAGATGCTGAGTATGGTGATTTCAGACAAACCTGGAAAACCTTACATGAACTGATGCAAAATTAAATAAGTAGAACCAGGAGAACATTGTCCATAGTATCAGCAGTACTATACAATGATCATCTGTGAATTACTTAGTTGTTCTCAGCAATATATTGATTCATTTCCAAAGGACTCATGATGAAATATGCCATATGTTTTCAGAGACATAACTGATCAAATTTAAATACAGATCCAAACAAACTTTTTAACTTTCTTTTGCCTGTTTTCTTTCACAACATGTCTAGTACGGAAATATGTTTTTCATGACTGCACATCTATAACCTATATCAAATTGCTTGGTGTTTCAGGGAGGAGAGATGAAATTATATCTCAAAATTTAAATAAAAGTTAAAAATTGTCTTACATGTAATTGGGGGAAATATATGTATGCTAGATGCATATATGTATACTAGACACATATATGCATACATAGATGTGTTATATTCATGCATATTTGATATGTATGCACACATACATGTTATATATTTTTTTAATAGAAGACAGCTACTGTGATCAAGAATAAGATCCAAGGAAATTCTGAAGAAACCATGATGAAAGCTGATTTCCACCTTCAGTGAGAGAACTGATGAAGGAAGCGCAAATTAAAACATAATTTTTTAAACTTTCTCTTGTTTTCTTTGCAACATGGATAATGCTTAAATATGTTTTGCATTATTTCACAGGTTTAAATGATATCACATTGCTTACCCTTCCAGTGGCTGATGGAGGGTTGGGAGGGAGGGAAAGAGAGAATTAAGAGTTCATTTAAAAATTAATGTTAAAATTAAAAAACAAATTTATTTTAAAAATTAAAACCAAGTATAACTATATCAGAGAATCGATGGGGAAAGTAGAAAATTTTGATAGGCCCACCTTTCTCAGCATTTTGGAATTTTAATTCCTTTTATTTTTGGTCAATGATTTCTGCTTCTAAACCATAGGTACAGAAAGGACAAAGGAAAAAGGTGTAGACTGGAAGCCTCTTGCTCTTGACATAATTCAGATTCTCATCACCCATTAAAAATTGCTTCCTGTCTCCAATCTAAATCCATTGCATTTCAGTCTTTATAATCAATATTTGAGGTGGTTATACAAAAAAAAATGGAGTCATGATAGGATCCAAGATCCCCAGAAAACAGTTAATGAAGATGTTTTCTAACTTTTCTAAGTTGGAGAAAATAATACCTTTAGGCTTTCTTACATAACTCAAGATTCCCCAATTCCACAGAGGTACTCTTGGGGCCCTGCAGAGATCTTGGGAAAGACAAGTTTCTATGTTGGTAGTTGTGGAGGGAAGCATAGGGTGTATTAAGAAGCAGCTATTCTTTGAGCCTTGGGGTGGGGTAGTTCTCTTACTTCTTGATTGAGCTCTGCAGCATCCAAGCCAAGTGGAGCCCAAGCCTTCCCCAGCCTATTGCTAGAAAAAAGAGTGTTGGAGAGGGGTGGATTCTGGGCAGGTCCTGCAACTACTCCTAGAAACAGAATTTGAGGCCATCCCTATCCCAACAATCCCTGAACATAGCCCTACCCTAGAAGAGAGAACAGCCTCAAGTATTCCAGCCCAGCACAAGTTGCCAGAGCCAAACTGTGGTGGAATGATTCCCGGGCAAATCCAAGTCATGTAGTCCCTGAATCCTGTGGTGTAAACCCAATATGAGAGTATCCCCATGTGTCCAGCAACATGGGAATAGGATGGTATTGAGCAGAAATGTGGTCAACTGTGTGTATGGGGGTTGGGTGGGATGGTGGTTCTCCCTTCTTCCCAGTTTACCCCCAGAAACAATAATGGTGACTTCCATAAGCAGATGGTGCATGAAAATGAAATTTACTTCCATGTCCTGAATCTCCTAACCCAATGAATTGTTATTGGCTCCACCAAAGGCCACCACCATGCCTGGATGGAATTCTATCTCTCTGTTCCACCTCCAGGCTTATCTTCAATCTCTAGTAAAATCCCACTGGCAAGAAGATTTTAACAGTTACTTTCCTTAATGCTAGTGCCTTCCCTCTCAAATTACTTATTATAGTATTCATTATCATACTTTGTATGTTCCCATAGACTTTTTTTTTGGTTTGTTTTTGTTTTTGTTTATTTTGTTTTTTGCATATTATCACCCCCATTAGAATTTGATCTGTTGAAGTCAAGGATTGTATGTCGTTTTCTTTCTTAGTGTTACCAGTGCTTACTACAGTATCTGGCACATATTTTATTTTTTTTGGTGATGCAATTGCCTAGGGTCACACAGCTAGTAAGTGTTAAGTGTCTGAGGCCGGATTTGAACTCAGGTCCTCCTGACTGCAGGGCCGGTGCTCTATCCATTGTGCCACTTAGCTGCTCCTGTATCTGGCATGTATTAAGAGCTTAATAGATCCTTGTTGTCTTCCTACAGAGACACATAGCAGTTTTAGGTATGGGTATGCATGTAGCCTAAGAGGAGAGGTCCTGAGACTAGATTTTCTCAGAATCAAGCATTTCATCATCTGAGAGCTCAAATACAAGTCTCCTAGAGAGAAAACATTTCATAAGCAGTATTCTCTTGGAAAAGTAAGAGGAATGTCAATATGCTCTCTGTAGTTATCACCAGTATGCTCTTTGAAAATGAATTCTGCTTTATTTTGTTTTGCTTTGGTTAGTTTGTTGGTGTTTAGTTCCTAATTTTCAAAAGACATCTTATCTTTCACTCTTTATATCACCCAGTTTATTATAGTAGCTATAGTATCAATTCTAAATAAGCCAATATAATTTCATAATTGGGTAAGAGCCATAAGATCTTGTCATTAAAATGGCAATAATTTTATTTTAGTTTATTGACAGAACAGTAATCACAAAGGCATTATTCAACACTTTTGATTCCCTATTGTACTATATATCAAGGGCCCTTAAGAGCTTAAAACATACTATTGTTTATGCCATTCATCAGGCCAAAGATAACTAGAACTGTTATTTGGATAATGATCAGAAAATAATATGCATTTCTTCTGAAATTGTTGAGATATTCAGAGGATTTTTAAAATATTGGCATCTCAAGATGAGTTTTCTTGCTAGACTATCATTTTTTCAAATTATTCCCAACCTCTATTTTAAACATTTTGATATAGAACCACTATAACACATCATACCCACACCCCCACCCCCACACATCCACATAGAATTAATACTAACTTTAAAAAAATACACCTGTTAACCTTAAGAAAAGGTTAAGGTTACCAGTTGGAGCAAAGTTATCCTTTTAAGTGTCCTTGATCTTTCACCTATTTATTCACTTAGTGTTCTAGGGAGAACAAGGAGGTTATGCAATACTTTGGTTGTGGTACTTGAAAAATTTCTATTAGATAGAATTCTATATTTATCTCATCATTTTCCCTAGCAATTACTCCTTTATTTCCAATGTTTTTATGTTTATTAAAGTCAGTATAATTGTCTATGTAAAATACATTGTTCAATAACATAAATCACAGAGGTAGTTGATATAGTATACAGATGCTATAGTAAGGAACTATAAATGTAGGATCTAATATAAATATCAGATCTAGCTTAAAATGAGGAAATGGTATGACATGGCAACCAGCAAAGCTTATGAAATCATGGCTTGATTAATAGAAGTATAGTGTCCAAATAATAGAGAACTGTTGTGTTCTATCTTGTTAAGACCATATATGTAGTCAGATAAGGCAGCTTGGTGTCATAGGGGATAGAGCACTGGACTTAGAATCAGAAACACACAAGTTCAAATCTCGGGTCAGACACTTATCTAGCTGTTTTGCCCAGCATGCTTCTTAATGTTTGTCTCAGTTTCTCCATCTGTAAAAAGGATAAAATAGTAGCAGCTACCCCAAGGTTGTTGCAAAGATCAAACAAGTATAAAGTAGCACTGTTCTTGGGACATTGTGAGCACTATATAAATGTTAACTATGAATGTTATTATATATTCAGTTTAGTGTGTGCATTTTAGGAAATGCATTGGAAAGATAGAGACTATGCATAGCAGAGTAACCAAGATGATTAGGATACCTAAAATGATTTTACATATGGAACACTTCCAGGAAAAGAACTTACAATGTTTGCCTATAGAAGATAAGACTTGGAGGGAGAAGAGACTAGTAATCATGTCCCACTGAATTTAAATATGTGAAGGATTGTTATATACACAAAGGAGAAAGACTAGACTTTCTGTTTAGCTCGAGTTCAGAATTAGGAAAGCTAACAATTCAATTTTATATTATATTAGGAAAATTGTTCCCACAGTTAAGGCTGTATAAAAGTGGTAATGTGGTTTCCAACTCTGAGGGTATTTAAGAAGAAGAGAGATGATTATTTTTAAGGATATTGTTGAAGGAGATAATTTGCCATGGTAAATAGAGAGTGGGTCTAGGGGTCAAAAAGAACTGGATGCAAGTCATCCATTTGATAAATTCTGGTTATGTAACCCCAGGCAAGTCACTTAACTCATCACCTTTTTATTGACCTAGGCAACTGTCTAAGAATAGAAGTTGCTTAGCAGGGGCAAGTTTGAATTTATAGAAGGGATTCTTTATTGATCGTTTCCTGAAACAATAAAATTCTAGGCGGAAAACTATTATAGATGTCATTTATATTTTCAAGTAGGGTTTGTGCTAGATGAACTCTGCTGTCCTTATGATGCTGACTATGATAAATAACATATTAACTAATAACCATTTTAGTTCACTGGACCTCACTTTTCTTTCCTGTAAGTTCAGATCTATTTTTGCTATTGTCTGATTAATAGTAAATAGTCAATAAACATACATTAAATTCCAACTATGTATTGAAGTTCAGTGAATTTATTGACAGATTAAAGCCTATTATAGCATTAAGACAATATGACTTTTTCATTTTTTGTTAAAAAAATAAATACTTGAATTTCTATTCTTTAAATCATTCTAACATAAAGAATTTTAAAGTAATATGCCAGACATGTGAGTTAATTAAACAGGCACCTAGTTAAAAGAGAAGAAAATATAATAATTTCTAATAAAAAACTGTTCCATGTTTTGAAATATTTTCCTAGTGTAGAAAGCTTTGGACTTCTGAGAAAATGAAAAAAAAAATTAGTACACTCTATATAAGCACATTTTCAGGGCAAGTTCTGACGCACCTGCATTTTTAAGGACAATTTGAATCCTAATGACAAGTGGTAAAGATGAATAAAAATATTAATAAGTCATTGTTCTGACATTAATTATTAAAGAGGAGCATAACCCTAGTCATTTGTATTTTTCTAAATTAGATTCTTCCTAAAAATATGACAAATCATAAATGCAGAAATACATTGAAATGATAGCCACACTAAAATAATAAAATCCCACCTTCAATATTTGGTTCTTTTGGGAGAGAACTTCAAAATGCCTACAGGGATATCTTTCTTTTGTAAATTTATTTTAGAAAAAAAAAAACAACTGTAAGCACAGATGGTGAAGAGGTTGCAATCTTTGTAAAAAGCTAATGAGGGAAGCCAGAAAATTTAGGATACCTTGGAAAGAACTCTAGAGAATAGTAGTGGGCAACTGGGGAGCCAATTAGAAAAAGGATCAAAAGAAGTCAGTCTAATGTGGAACTATTGACAAAACTGTTGTCTAGAATTGGGGAATCTAGTACATAAGATTATCTGGGAAAAGATAATATTAAATCTCATAGTGGCAAGGAGATAATCTTTAGTTGCAAAAAGAATAGCCAAGTGAATGAATAAGATAGAAAAGAATTCTAGAAAGTCTATACATGCACATACACATTTTTTTTTATTCTCATGTTTGCTTAAGATTAGCTGAACTAGTAAAATGGTTAAAAATGATATTTAGAGCAGGAGAAGGTGAGTTATTATCCAGACTGAGAAAATGGTAGCTTGTAAAAGTAGATGTACTTCTTTTAAAGGGAGAATTATTATATATAACTATTATGCTACCCATGATGAAGTTTTCTCTTGTTTTTGTTTATGAATATTTATTGACTTTTTTTGTTAGTGAAGAGAAATATAGAATCCGCCAGCATCCATGAAATGTCAAATTGTCTGATTAATTATATTATTCTCACTGCTTGTTTTTAGGTAATATCAGGTACTATCTATTTCCATCTTGATTTGAAACCACAGAGAAAAGAAAGGAATTTGGGAAGGAGCAGAAAGAAGGGAAAAGAAGGGAAAAAAGAAGAGGGAAGAGAAGTCAACAAAAGAAGAGGAGCCACCTTTTAAAGTTCATAGGATTTGAGAAGTCCACAATTCCCCAGATTCCATTCCCTCTCTTGTGGATCCTCCTCTTGATGGAGGGTAGAACAGTTGTTTATACTGATAGAACTCTTCAAATCCCATGTCAAATGCCACATATAACATAAAGACTTCCTAAACTTTGAGAAGAGACTTCACCCTTCAGTGAAGACCCATGCAAATTTATTTATTTTGATCTTATGGAGATTAGCATTTTATTTTGACAACTACTTGTGCAGTTCTTCAGAGTATTCTTTGCATTTTCTAATCCCTAATTTAAGGACTGGCTCTTATACTACAGTGTATATTTTGGAGTGCCTTGTAGTCTCCCAATTAATCTTTTTTTTAAAAAATTGAATTAAAGTATAATTATTTATCAAGGGAGGTAATAACATTTTAAACTGCTCACATTTATATAGCACTTAGCTATTTTCCTTGCTTAAATGCTTTCCTTGGAGCAACTTTAGGGGTTAGGCGATATACAAGTACTGTTATCTCTATTTTACAGTTGAGAAAAATTTTATGGCTCAGAGAAACTACTATTTACACAAAGGGACAAAGCTAGAAAGTGTCAAAGACAGTACTCAAACCCAGATCATCTCTTTCATAGGGTGAGATATTTAATGTTGCAAAAACAAAACAAAACAAAAGGACACATAGAGGGCAATAAATCTAATCCTTTTATTTTACAATCAAGTCAAGAAACATTTATTAAGAACCTACTATGTGAGAGGCACTAAACTTATTTTTGTGAAAAAAAAGCAACATGATCATTCTCAAAAGGACCTGAGCCAACACATTAAATGATTTCCCTAGAGTCACACAACTTGTCCATAGCAAATGAGAAGTGTATAAGGAAAGAATCCAACTCAGTTTTCCTGACTCAAAAACTAGTGCCCTACCAACTTCAGCAAAGTATCTCTGTGTAGACTCCTATCTATTCTTATGATTTTTCTACCCTACCACATGTTGCATCTCTAACACAATTTGTTTAGAAGTGACACATCTCTACCCTAGATATTCAGAATTGTCATAAAGACCTTTAAGCCCCCTCTCCCCTAACATAGAACATTCAATTTAGGGGGCACCCAACAATCTAAATGACGCCCCTGGTCATTAAGCATTATGTCAAATGTTCATGTGCACCATTTTGAGCAATACCATGGAAATGATAATCTGACACTAAGCCATTACTGAACAGGAGATACCAAATCCTCTCATGACAGTATAGATCCAAGCCTACGTTCCCTGGACCTATTCTGATTTTTTAAAGTCAATAGTATTTAGTTCTTTTCATTATTTAAAATGCATATGCTTTAAAATATTTGAGAATGATAATAGCCTTTGCATTTATTTAATGTCTTCTCTAAGGACTTCAAAATACTTTCAGAATATTTTCTAATTAAGTCTCTCAGGTTAACTTATTGAATTATAAAATTATGCATTGTCTCATTGATTCTCCCAACATGTCTTCGAGGTAGGAAAACAGGTACTTTCGTCTTGTTGAGAGAGAAAACAGAGAGGTCAGGTAGTCATGCAACTCAGAAAATCAGCTAGAGGAGCTAGGGATAGAAGCTTTAAACTCTTGATCTAATATTCAGTCCTTCTTCTTAAAGGCTGCTTCTAAAGAAAGAGACAATTATTCCACAGTGATCAGGACAGGAATAGCATTTAAATTTGTAGACATCAATAACACTAGGTTGCCATCTAGCAAATAACTGCTTTCTTGTACCATCGAACTCCCAGGGAGTAAGTTTACATACTGGAAGAATTTTGTTAGACATAGCGAAAATACTTTGCTCACCTTGGAAGGAAGAGAGTGTTGTATAGATTTAGGATCATGATTATGTGTTATTGTTAGACTATTTTTATGACTTCTGCAATGCATCAGTTAAAGCTTACTTTCAATTACCCAAACTAAAATATTTAATGAATGTACACAATTAGAATAAAGCATTGCATACTTCCTGACTTTATTTGCCAGAAAAAAATACAACAAAACAAACAAAAAAACATGTGAATTTAGTGGTGAAAGAACTGAGATTTGAATTAGGTGACCTGGTTTTAGGTTCTGTCCAATGATCTTGATATCCTTTCTTGGAGCCTCAGATTCTAATAATTAAATTGGAAGCCATGTACTCTTAAAGCTTAATGAATAATAGCACCCCCTCTAATATTTAAATGTTCAAAAATGTTTTTCTTAATATCAAGCATTTTATAGATACAAAAAGAAAACTTAGACCCCCAATTTAGAGGCAAACAAATGTCCAGAAGTGGAAAATGATTGAACAAACTGTTGTATTAGTGTAATGGATTATTAAAGTGTAATTATATGAGATTAAAAATATGTCATATGTGGGATAAGGAAAGAGCTTTATGAAATAATGCAGAAAATATAAAGAACAAAATACTTAATAATTGAAACAAGATAAGAAAAATAGAATGGTTGAAGAAGCCTGATGGAGATTTAGAGGGAGTTAAAGGAAGGTGAGTGTGGTAAAAATTATTTGGGGCAAAGGTTAATATTCCCGTTTTTTAGCTAACTCATTTGGGAGGGGTCACACCTAGACCACCCTGAGGTTATGAAGGCAGCTGTTTGAAGGACCTCCACTTTTGGGGGAGGGGAGATTGAAATCTCCTGGAAAGGAGGCTGGCTACTTCTGGCATGCGGTCTTGCTCTTTCTTTCTGCTTGGCCCCATGTGGTGGTGTGTTCGTTGCACTGTCTTGGGTGGCTGCTTTCTCTGCTCGAGCAACCTTAGACTGGTGGGCTGTTCAGTTGTTTGGTGAATTACAGAAAACTCCAAATTCCTTTGAACGAGCTTAATTGGGAATGGTCTGGGAATGCATAGGTTAAGCTTAGAGTTAAGAATATCTATCTGTATTTCTATTTTCCTATTTCCTCATCTTTGATTTTTATTAGTTTCACCTTTGTTGTTTAATTAATTCCCAAGTAATAAAACCTGATCCTTTTGTGAAGTAAAGCTTAGAGGCTCCTTTCTTATTGGCCTGGGAGAAATATCTAAAAAAAGGGGTGTTCAGAGGGGAGAGTTAAACCTTAAAGGTCCCTCATATTTCTGGGACCCCAATATTATGGCGAGTCACCCAAATAACACTCAGTATATCAAATTTTGGCCCTCACATGAGGAAAGGTTATAAGCACTTATATAACTCCTATCATATGCCAGACACAAGGCTAAGCACTTGATCTTTTGTTTTTAATCTAATTTTGAACTTTTTGATCTAAAGTTTATTAATTTGATCCTCACAACAAGCATGGGAATTAGATTATTATCATCATATTCATTTTACAGTTGAGGTAATTGAGGTAGCTGAAGGTTAAGTGACTTAGTCTTAAGTTCTACCCCTAGTTAAGTGTCTGAGGCTGGTTTTTTAACTCAGGTCTTCCTGATTAAAGAACAAGCTTTGAGATTTGGAATGACACCCCCTTCTGGGAACAACATTTCAGGGAAGCTCCGCCATGAGTAGAAAGCATATGATTTAGAAACCATGTGACTTTAGTACCTGGAAGTTACATCTATAGAACCACCTGTGGGACCTATCAATCAGAGCTACCAATCAATTACCTTGGAGGGGTGTGTGTGTGTGTGTGTGTGTGTGTGTGTGTGTGTGTGTGTGTGTATGGCCCTGTTTCTAGTTTCTCAGGAGGCTTCTGGGAGAAGCCGAGGAGCGACTGGAGCGAGTGGGCCTTTCAGTCGGAGACTTCAGCTGGGGAACAAGAGACAGGCAAGATAGGGAGAGCAAGCAAAATTTCATACTTGATCCACCTGTTTCTCTTTACTAACCCCTAATATACTTTAATAAATACTTAATGCCCAAAGATTGGTGCTATACATTTTCTAATTTAAGGTGACCTCTCATTAGATTTTAGACATCATAGTTAGAATTTTAGGCCCTTATAAAGCCTTATATCCACAGCACCACCTAGTTCCTATTGAGGATAAAAAAAAAAAAAAACAAATCTTTGCCCTCAATATCATTATCAAAAGGGTGAGAACAGTGGAATACATAGGTAGCTTTTGAGTTAGATATTGTAAGGTTGATATGAAGGAGACTGGAATAAGGGATTGTCAGTGGGCTACAGATTATGATATTTAAACAAGAGCAGTCAAAGTTCACAGTCATTGGAATGGAGTAGGTAGGTAGAAGTGGGTATACCCAGTGCTTTATGAATATTATGTAATTTGATCATCATGACAAATCTATGAGCTAGGTGCTGTTATTATCCCAATTTTATAGTTGAGGAAACTAAAGCAGAGGTTAAATAACTTGCCCAAGGCAACAAATCTAATACATGTCTGAAAATAGATTTGAACTCAGGTCGTCCTAAATCCAATTTCAGCATGCTATACACTGAACCACTTAATTTCCTGAAGTTAAAAAAATTATAGGATGAATTTTATTTATATAAATTTTAGAATCTTAGACACTTTCCCATAATACTAAATATTTAAGTGACTAAGGAATAGACAGTCAATAGAAACCAGGTCCTCTTGTCTTTGCAGGTACCTCTCTAGTCATTATACTATTAAAATGAAAATAAAATGGGGGAAAATACTTGCAGTGCCAATTTTACAGGCTGTTTAAGGAGCTAGATAAAAGAATCCCTGATCTCCCCAACTAAAAGTGATTTTCACATTTCTTATGGAACACATTGAATGTCCTCTTTGAAATGATCACATTAGGTTAAAAATGAGAGGCATTTGTATACATGTCTTCTCTCTCCTATTGTATAACAATTTCCTTGGAGGAAGGAACACTATCTTATTTTTTTCTTTGTATTCTTAATGTCTAGTTCATTGCATTTTATATAATAAGTCTTAATAACTATTTGCTTGACTGAATTAGTTATATTGAATTTTATGTGAAAGGTGTTTGCAACTGTAATTACTTATGTAATCCCAATATATTATTTTTAAAATTCACATCTTACATTTTGAAGTTGAAATTTAAGCATATCTTTATGTTCAATATTTCACTTTAACTCCTTGATCTCAGGTATGGATAGTGTTTTAGGGACAGATAGAAATATCAGCATGGGTTAGGAGGGAGAGTCTTTGAAATCAAATTGATAGTGTGTTAAATCAGACCTTGCCTATTGTGAAGTACGTCTCTCTTGGGCTTTCTTCTTTTTCTCCTTTACCTGAGCAGATGGTTCTTACACTTACCTCTTCATTTGATATTTCTTGTCTTAGAGATAATAAATATTTCATTGGGGATTACCTGTGCAGTTCTACCTCCCTGACAAACACACACTTTTCTATAAAAGTCACCTAATCAAATAAAGTTAATGCAACAAGACATCAGGGATATATCTTGTCAGAATTTCTGATTAAAGATCAAATATAGATAAGATTCCAATTTCCTTACAGACAGCTAGGTGGTGGGACAAAAATACAAGAGACATAGTTTCTGAGTAATTTAATCATTTTATTAATAAGTCTGCAAGTTATTAATAAAAGGATGGTCATTTGGTTGTCTTTCAGACCAATGACCCCTAATGGTGGCGTGGTCATAGATTATATGCCCTTTGAAGAGCAGGAATTCCTGAGGGATGCCAAATCACCTCTAATTTGTCAACTTAATTTAAAGGTAGGCTATATTAAAATGAAGGGCTGATAGAAGAGCACCCCTCCATCTTTGGCTTAAATAGTAATCTCACCACAGACCAAAATTTTATTGTCCTAAAAGGAATTTAGAAAGGTTGGTCTTATCAAGATTCCTAGACGTTTATAGCTATGGCCAGGGACAAGGAGAGTATCTTACAGGTTTACATTCCTGGCCAAGACCAGGGAGAGTTGACTTTATTTTATCAAAAAGTACTTACTTTGGAATGGAAGGAAGTCAGGATTACATCTCCAAGATATAGGTTCCAAATTTCCATTTCTTATAATGGACTGAACCACCAAGATACTGGTTACAAAAAAAAAAAAATATTTCTCACAGTGGATAGAGATAGAGAACTGGGTCTTCCAAAGGATAGCTGTATGACCTGTATGATTTTAGATAAATAACGACCTTTGTTTCCTTCAGTTTTCTCAACTTTAAAATAAAGAAAATAACACCTGCTTCCTATGGTTCTTGTGAGGATAAAATGAGACAATATTTCTAAAAAAACATAGCAGATATCTTTACCAAATCTGAAGCTATATTCTAAAGTGGCGGTCATCGAAACTATTTGGTAGTGGCTAAGAAATAGAGTGGTGGATCAATGGAATAAGTTAGGCACAGGAGACACAGTAGTATGTACTCTTTGATAAACCCAGAGACTCCAGCTTCTGGGATAGGAATTCAGTATTTGACAAAAATTACTGGGAAAACTGGAATATAGTATGGCAGAAACTAGACATATTCCAACATCTTACACTGTATACTAAAAAAGGCCAAATGGGTACATGATCTATACATAAAAGGTAATACTATAGGTAAATTAGAAGAGGAAGGAATAGTTTAACTCTCAGATATATGAAGAGAAGAACAATTTATGACCAAACATGAGGTAGAGAAAGTTATGAAATGAAAAATGGATGGTTTTGACTACATTAAATTGAAAAGATTTTGTACAAACAAAATAATACATAATAATAGAAATTATACAAATAGTTCTAAAAATCTTTGAGTAGGTTCAAGTTATTAAAGTATAAATCTACTCTGAGACATTTAAATACCCCTTATATCACTTTAAGATTTCCAAAGGGCTTTATTTATATTATCTCATTTGTTCCCACCAAAAAACTGGATGCTATAAGTGCAATTATTTCCCCCATTTTAAAGAGGTGTTAACTGAGAGTGAGAGAAATTAAATGACTTTCCCAGTGTCAATTTGAGGCATGATTAAATCTCAGGTCTTTTTTACTCCAAATCCAAGCCGCTAAATAGTACTAAACAAATCTTTGGTGGCATAATGAGTTATTATTTAAATAATTAAATCCTTATAAAAGATAAAATTCAAAGTATGATTCTCTATTAGCTTTTTCTAGGACTAGTCAGTCATTGGTCAGAAAATGTGGACTAGCTAATTCATAGATTTACAAAAACTTCTTGTTTCTTGGATTTTCTATTAAGGATTACTAGTGTTTTTTGTTTCTTTCTTTGTTTGCTTTTGCAGGGCAAGAAGAGTTAAGTTACTTGCCCAGAGTAACACAGATAATAAGTATCAAGTGTCTGAGGCCAAATTTGAATTCAGGTCCTCCCAAATCCAGGACCAGTGCTTTTTCTACTGCACCACCTAGCTGCCCCTGGATTAGAAATAATCTAACTAATCTATCTCTCTCTTCCTATCTATCATCTATCTGTTTTTCTACATTTGATTATCTATTTGTTTATTTTAATTCATTAGCTTTTGAGACAGGCTTATATCTTTTAGCGGATATTTCTGAAATATTCCAGGTAAATAGCTAGGCATCCTAATGTTCCATTCCCCATGAAGAGAGAGATGGTTATATAATTTCTCAAGTCCCTTTAATGATTGGTTTATGACTCTTACAGATTTTGTGCCACAGAAAAATATCTTTTTGTGAAGGCCAAAATCTATGTCCTAAGAAGAAATTGGGGGGGGGGAAGCTCCTTACCCTATTTAGTTAAATTTATTGATCATTCCCAATTCAGTATATTACTCATTCTTATAGTTCCCAAAACGTCTTACTTCCACTGCAGGGTCACAAAAATAAATACAAACAAACAACAACAACAAAAATAAGCAAAGAAAAACTTTCATTTTCCAAGAAACAAGTTTTTTTGACCCAGAATTTAATTCTCAATATAAATATGCATAGATTCCTAGAGCAGCAGTAGAAATTTAAAATTCTAGATTATTTTTCATGAGTTAAAAGTAAATGAGGACAGCTAGGTGGAGCAGTGGATAAAGCACTGGACCTGGATTCAGGAGTACCTGAGTTCAAATCCAGCCTCAGACACTTGACACTTACTAGCTGTGTGACCCTGGGCAAGTCACTTAACCCCTATTGCCCTGCAAAAAAAAAAAGTAAATTAAATAAAATTTTTGTGTTCTATACATTTTAAATACATAACAAAATCATTGAGGAAGACAACACAGTGTAGCAGAAATAGTTCTCATGTGGATTCAATGGGTCTGGTTTCTAAACCTAGCCCTACCACTTCTTTTTAAAAATTTTATTTTTATTTGTGTTATATAATTATATTTTATACATATATCAAACAGATACAATATATACATACACACATATGACATATATGATGGAAATTTTCTATATTATTACATTTAGATATACCTAGATATATCCTAATACATATAAACTACTATTTTAAATATTTAAATAACTGTTTTATAAATAATGTATACATATCAATTTATATAAATAATATAAGTGGCAACTTTGTTTAAATATAATTATTATATAAATAAGACCTAAATAACTCATATCTACAAAACATATATACATACACACACACACACACATATATATATATATACACATATATATACATACACTTTCTGAGGCCTTCCCACCATACCCCTCCTCCACCTTAAAGGTTTTTTTTTGTATATTAAACATTTTTATTTAGATTTTTCTGTTCTAAACTTTATTTCTCCTTTCCTCCCTTCCCTCCTCCATCCCCTAAGTAGTAAACAATCTGATATGGATTATACATATATGATCATGCAAAACATCATCATATTTGTCACTTAATGAAAGAATGTGACAAATAGCATGGTTCAATCTGTTCCATCAATATCACTTCTTTCTTTGGAAGTGGATTGTATGTTTCATCAATATTCTTTTAGGATGGTCTTGGCTTAATGTATTATTGAAAATAGTCAAGTCGTTCACACTTCTTCACTGAAAATATTGTTGTCTCTGTGTACATTGTTCTCTTGGTTCTGAACACTTCCCAATACATCCTTTCATACATGTCTTTCCAGGCTTTTTTGAAGTCATTCTGTTTATACTTTCTTACCGCACAGTAATATTCCATCACTAACATATACCACAGTTTGTTTAGCCATTCCCCAATTGATGGGCATAACTTTGATTTGCCATTTTTAGCCACCACAAAAAGAGCTGCTATAAATATTTTTGTTCAAATAGGTCTATTTCTCTTTTTGGGGATGTCTTTAAGATATAAGCCAAGTAATGGTATTGCTGAATCAAATGATATGCACAATTCTACAGCCCTTTGGGAATAATTCCAAATTGATCTCCAGAATGGTTGGATCTTTTCACAACTCTACCAACAGTGGATTAGCATCCTGAGTTTCCCACAATTCCTCCAACAACCAATATTTTCTGTTTTTGTTATACTTGCCACTATAATAGGTGTAAAGGGATATCTCAGGGTTGTTTTAATTTGCATTTCTCTTATCAATAATGATCTAGAACATTTTTTCATATGATTATTGATAATTTTTATTTCTTTATCTGAAAACTGTCCACATCCTTTGACCATTTATCAATTTGGGAATGACTTGTATTTATAAAAATTTGACGAAGTTCTTTTTTTTTTTTTTGCAAGGTAATGAGGGTTAAGTGACTTACCCAGGGTCACACAGCTAGTACAAGTGTCTGAGGCCAGATTTGAACTCTGGTCCTCCTGAATCCAGGGCTGGTGCTCCATCCACTGTGCCACCTAGCTGCCCCTGATACCACTTCTTAATAATATGGATTCTAGCATTTCACTTTATCTCTCTTGGATTCCATTTTCTCATCAATACATTCAAGGTGTTAGATTATATGTTCTTTCTTTTTCTAAATAATATAGCATCTAATTAGATGCAGTAATTTCTTCACAGTTTTTTAAATTTGCAAATGGATTTAAACATCTAATTCTACCCCTAATTTCCAGCTTAAAAGGTAAAACTGGTCACTTCTTATTTTCCTTTTGTGGAGAAATAAATTAGTTGGCAATAAGATCTTATTAGATTTAGAATGAATGATTGAATTATTTGATCAATTAATAATTATTTTGTGATTAAATGAATGTATACATCGGAATATTGAAAAATGGATAGTTGGATGGATGGATGAATGAAAACAAAAACATTTATTCAATGATTACTATGTACCGTTTTTTATGAGAAGTGCTGGGCATATAAATAGATTTCGCTAGTTTAATAAAACCAATCCAATTTAGGGTTTATCTAATAGAATATAGGATATAACTACAAGAAAGCTACCTACTATTATATGAATAAAGGAATGTTTATTTTAGGGATATGCAATATCAGGGGATAATCAGTTGCCTTGATGTTTTTGAGGGGAGTTCATTACGGGTTCAACATCTGCAGCCTCTAGCAGTCATTTACCAACCTGTATGTATCAACATCAAATGTTGAGCTAGACATTATCTTGAGGAAAGCTTTGGGTGCTCAAATTCAGGAGACGTGAGAAACTTAATTCTAGGCCATAGAACTTTAAGGAGAAATGCAACAACTCAAAAATATGAATATATGACTATCAAACAGGCAGTCAATGGAATAAAGACAGAATTGTTGTATTTTTATTAGATCTGCGTGTCAGTAATACAAACATTTTCCTGCATACCTATTATTCAGAGAAATCAGAACTTTATGTTTTTCTCTTTTAATCACTGGGTGCTAGAGAAAGTCTGGCAATATATAAACTTCACAATTTTTTACATCACTTATTACATGCAAACCAATATTTTGGAATCACAGAGGATTATTATATGTTTGGGTTTTTTTTTTTACACTTTTATGTCACTTCCTAGTAATATGGATTCTTCTGGGTTTTTAGAATTCGATGATTTAAAATTATATACAATCACTGACAGAAGTTTTGATTTGATCAAATCTGGCATAGAACCAGCAGCTCCTTATGAGGCATTTCCTCTACTAATGTAGATTGGAAACTAGTTTACAACTTAAAGTGCTTGAAAATAGAATAATGCAACTTTGAATGTGTTAAGTTAATTGCCCCACGTCACACAGCACTTAAGTGTCAAAGGTGTGACTGGAATTCAGACTCCATCAATTCTTTCTCTGTAGGTGGATCATATTTTTCATCATGAGTCCTTCAATATTGTCTTGGATGATTGTATTGCTAAGAACAGCTAAGTCATCCACAGTTGGTCATCAAAAAATATTGTTGTTATTGTATACAATATTCTCCTTGTTCAACTCAAATCACTAAGCATCACTTCATATAATGTTATATGTTATACTTATTCAAAAATAATATTGTTTTCAATTTTGTTTACCTAGTTAAACTAGATTTTTTTTTCTATTTATTTATTCCAGCTTAGGCTTTGCTACTAGGCTAATTCTGAAATGGGTTGATTATTAGATCTTTTTTTTTTCTTAGTTGTGGAGGTGTTTATCTATCAGTAGATATGGCAAGTTTTTCTTTAAAGGATTATGTAAATGTAGCATGTATTCTTTGAGTTTAACTACAGGGGTTACAATCTATATGACCTTCAATATTCTTGCTCCCTCTTAGTTTAATCATAACCAACTTTCAAAGACAAGCTTCAACCCAACCTCCTTCTCACAACTCCTATCACATTTCCAGTGCTTAAGAAATTATAAATTAGAACTAATCTCAGAAAGGTGCATTGTGCTTAATGCCACTCCTATCTCCCACTCAATTTTAGATATAAGAAAAAGGGAAACCCAGGGTGAAATGCTTCTACAAGTTCATTCAACTAGTAAGTGGCAGGAATGAGACTCTAACACAGTTCTATAGATCCCAAATCCAGAATTCTTTCTATTTCATCATTATCATAAATGTGCAGATAATGGTTTTCTTATTATTTTATTTATGCTAATTTTTCTTCCAGGTAAAATTGTAAGCTCATTGAAGGCAGACACCAACTCATCTTCTTGCAAAAGTATGACTGCAATGAACTCCCTACAGTGTTGGACATATAGGAAACATTCAATTAAGTTATGTTAATTTTATATTAAATCCTAAATACTTAACTATAATTATCTCTTTTGAATTTTATAATTTCCTCAGAGAGCAAATAGGCTAGAATACAGAATCCAATATTTTCACTGTGATGAAAGGATCATTTTTTAATCCTCTAAAAATGCCTCTGATTGTGTTGCCTCTATTTCTATACAAAATACTTGTGCCTGAAATGTCTGAATCAAAGATTGTAGGCAAAAAGTCCTAATACAAACTTCTGTAGTACACCATTCTTATTCTTCTGAAAAACAACTAACATTGAGACTATGTATAAGCATCTGGGGAAAAAAAAAGATAAATCACCAGATTCACATTTGGTGACATTTTAGTTTTTCATCTGTGTATATGATAGAATTACAGCTAATTATTTGGAGGCATAAATGATTTAGAATATTTTAAAAGAATGTGTGTCAATTTCTTAGCAAATTACTTGCAATCAATGTTTCCTACACTTTGAAGCCTATTTTTAAGCTTCCAGATACTCTGCTCTCATGAATAGATAATATTATTTATATGACTTAACATAAGACTACTTAAAAAATAAAGATAACTACCCTTTCTTTCAACATTTTTTTTTTACAATTAAATTAGGTCCATAAATTGTCAGTCTGTGGCATAATTTCCCCAGGGCAACAATAATGACACAATTCAGCTTCATTGTCATGGCATAAATGGCCAAATATGAAAGTAATCAGCCAAACCAAAGGAACAATTAAATTCCATGTCTGCAAGTGGGCAGGTGCAAAATAAAAAGGCTCAGTTAAATCTCATGAAAAATGTGACCCTTGGTATCAAATTAAACTCATTTAGAATATACTTGGTTCAAAGAAATTTACAGAATGTCTTTTTCTGTGGGGAAAGGAAATTAGATGTTTTTTTTTATTTCCTGTGAGAATTACAAAATGATTCCATTTGCATCAAGAAATGAAGAACTCACATTCTTGAAAAATGTTACTGCTCTTCAGCAGAAGAGACTAATCACATTTGACTTCCTATATGTATATTGAGTATTCTCCACTAAACTGAAGACAGACCAGTACAAATAGATATTTATGTCACTGTCTTAAAGGTATTTGGTAATGGACAAACTAAGGTTAAAATATAATAAACCTTTCCATAAAAATATCAAATTTTAAACTATAAAGATGGCATGAGTATATCTAACTAATGGTCATGCATATATTCTAAAATAGATATAGACATAGATATAAATGAAGAGTAAAAGAGATATGCAGGTACATAGAAAGACAATATTGACAGAGAGCCAGTTTCAGAATCAAAATAACATGGGTTCCTATATCTCTTGAGATATTTTAAAAATGTAATTCTGAGCAAGGCACTTAATGTCAGCCCCCAGGCAATTCTCTAAGATAATATATTAAATAATGTTTTCTGATCTATGGCATTAACTGGTACAGGGAGTTTCCTTGACATACACCAATGAAACCTACATTACATCTCTACCTTGTGTGTGTGTGTGTGTGTGTGTGTATGAGACAGAGAGGCACTCATTTCCCAAGAAAATGGCTCATGTTGAATAGATCTGAGGCCCAGAGAGACATGAATAGCAGGAGGGTTAAATTTCTCTCATTTGCTATGACCCAGTCCTGCTATAAAACTTTTAGGAAATTAAAGCAATGGCATGCCTAATTTTTAGGGTTCTCCGCAGATGGATAAAAAGGTTTCTTCACCTAAAATTAAATAATGTAGTATATGGTTATCAGGTATGGGATAGTGTTTTATTTTATTTTATTTTTTCAGAAAGAAAATACACAATGCACATAAAGCTAACTAGGGTGGAAGAAGAAGAAGAAGAAGAAGAAGAAGAAGAAGAAGAAGAAGAAGAAAAACAAGAACAAGAACAACAAGAAGAAAGAACAAGAAGAACAGGAACAACCACCACCACCATCACCAAAACTTTCAGATACCCAATTTTATTCATCAGATTCATCTTTTAAGTAAAGATCCCTGTAGAACTAAACATATTTCTCATTCACTTTATACATGGACTATCTTAAACATGGTTATAATATTTATATATACTTACCTGCCATATAATGATATATTAGGATTATATACTTTAATAAATGCATGAAGAGAGATTCTCCTTTTCTCCTCTCCTCTCTTCTCTCCTTTTCTTACTTCTCTTTTATCCTATTTTTCTTCTTTCCTATTTCACTTCTTATAAACAAATTATTTGGAGTGATTGCCTGCTAAGGATGAATGGAAAAACAAATTATCTGTGTGAAATGGGAAAATGTGATACAAAACATCTTTCATGCTATTATATTCTAGTGCCCACACGAGATAAAGTAATATACATTAGGATCCCATTTGCCAGTCAGTAGTTTGCTGGAGAATATGATACAGCAAATGCTAATGTCATAGCAGGGTTTGTTATGGTAGCAAAGTTCCTTCTTACTCTGGTAGAAATTATTCCATTCTAAGAGGAGTCTGAAGGCAGGTGGCAAAGAAATTATTAGCAGATCCTAGCCAGTTATTATATGATCACAATAGTCACTTCACTAGGTACCTGATCTTCCAAATGATTAGCAGAAGCCCAGGCAGCAGCTATTATTCAACCCCAAAAGCTTTATTTTTTCTACCTAAGCATTCCATTGTCATTTGAAGGTAGCAGAGGCTATTTTCATCATGACTACTGATTATAGAGAATGTACTGGATGTGGACAAATATGTTCTAAAGAAAAAAAGAAAAAGTAAAGCAATTTCAGACAATTTTAAAAATCAATGTTCAATATATCAGAGAGGGGTAGATTTTTCCAATAATGGAAAGGGTGTGTGTGTGTGTGTGTGTGTGTGTGTGTGTGTGTGAAGAAGACAGGCTACCAAAAGACTCAATCAACTTCCAACTCAAAGGATTTCTTTCTCATTCCCATTCCCATAAAATCTCTCTGAGAACAGTCATACATATAGACAGCATCCTCAATGAAAACACAAAAAGAGAGGAAACAGGTTTCTGTAGACAAATTTCTATAGCAGAGCATAATTGTTATGGTCTCAGTACTGACTGAGATGATTATAGAATATGTATCACTGGACTAGCCATTTGAAAGTTTTACAAAAGCATTGACTCAAGTTGAACAAAACAGAACTTTGTTGGATATCCTTAGATAAAATGCCTTTGATGACTTATTTATTGTGGAGATAAAATGCATTATATAATTGAGTTTTTTAAAAATGTATGGGGGTGCCCTATCTCTGTGACAAGTTTTACGGAATTTAGTTGGGGTGTCTAATATATTGTTACTTAGAAATTAGATGCTATAGTACCAGTTTGGGGCATTAAGCTGTTATTAAATCATATTAAATATTAGGAGAGAGAGAGAGAGAATGGGCAGCATGGCTGCTCCTTCCTCATTCCTGGCCAAGAGAGTGTCAGAGCATAAGCTTTTTGCAGTCCCAAGGAGAAATGGCCCTTACACACTACTTCAAGCTAATTGGCTAGCATCATTTAAATCTATTGGTTACTGTAATTGATGGTGGTCCAGAGCAGTATGAGCTGAGGTCAAAGTTCAGAGGACAGACCCTATGAGGGGAATGCTCTCAGGTAGGTGTGGTTTTATTCTCTAATTTTCTCTATTTACAATCCAAAGTCCAACTACATTTCCTTTGAAATTCTCCTGACTCTAGGCTGGACTTAAGAAAGGTCAGGTAAAACTCTCTGGGTTAGGCCCTTGAGTGGGGGCCTCTGGGAGTCCCCAAACCTCTTTATTTTCTCACAATCAGAAAACGTCTGTTTCCCCATATATTTTTGCTTGTGTCACAGTAGATAACCTGGAGGGTTCAAATAGTAGATAAATTCCCTAATGATATTAAGGCTCTCCATATTCTTCTATCCATACATAAATCAGATTGTTTTAATTATATTGAGGCTGACAATTTAATTAAGATTCTCCAGTGACAACCAGAACAATATGCAATGGATTATTATATTTAAAAGCAAAAACAAGTGAATGGAAGATATTCATCAGAGTATTACCCAAACAATGATATACAGATAGAGAAATAATACATTGGATTATTGCTTCAGTGTGCATGTGCATATATGTATATGCATATGCATAAGCATATACACACACTTAGAAATATATATATATATATATATATATATATATATATATATATATATATATATATACACACAAACTATATGGATACACACATGGATATGTCTATCCATCTACACCTATATGTGTATATATGTGTGTAAACCTATATACATATATCACATACTGAGAATCAAAATCTGGGATTTAATTGATATAAGGAACTCCCAGTGAAGAACATACTTCTACTGTTGAAGATCAATAATGCATCTGAAACTTATTGTTTCAGTGATTTTCCTATAATACCAAGAGATTAAACAAAGGGTTCAGGGACAGATAGAAAAGATGTGAGGAGACTTAAACTTGGGTCTTCAGGACTCTTAGCCTGACTCCCTCATCACTAACCAGTATTATCTCATAAATGTATAGAATTTACTTGTCATGTGTTTTGTATGACTTGGAAATTATAATGTTTCCTGATGTTTTTGAGACTCTAATATTTTTTTTAAAAAACCTGTTAATAACATATAGACCATGTTTCTTGAAGGCACACAGTAATAAACCCAGCAGGGAATGGTTCTTTATTATTATTATTATTATTATTTTGAAAGACAGAAGGAGTAGAAGGGAATTTAAGATAAAAATCTTTTTCAAAATTAAATGCAAGATCATAATTGTTAGGAAATATATGCTTTTATATATTGTGGACCAATTGTACTTTTCAAAATTCCTGAAAATAAATGAGGCTTTTCCTTCTATAGACTATACTCTATGGTTGAGATTAATACCTTGTCTTTCTTAGTCTTTTTCACTATAACTGTTATTTAAGACAAAATGTTCTTCTAGCTTTTTGAGATTGCTGTTTTGTTCAGGGTAGAGACTTGCTCAGCTTGTGCTAAACCAATGATGCTAGCCAATTAGCTTGAAGCAGTGTGTAAGGGTCAACTTGGAACTGCAACAAGCTTATACTCTGACACTCTCTTGGCCAGGAATGAGGAAGGAGCAGCCACATGGCCCATTCTCTCCCTCTCTTTACTAATGGGATGAGATTTTTGCTGAACCTCAAGGATTATTTCCTCCCTATACTTCCCCGCCCCCCCCTAGTAGCATTTATGCCTAGAGTTTTGAGTTCTTATCAAACATATATCTGCTAAGATTATAAAAAATTCCTAATGTGTGGCCACCTATTTTTCCCCAACCCATTCACTCAATTTCTTACTTATATTAAGTAATTAATTTACTTAAATATTTATCTTTCTTTTTGGCTGTTTGCATGATAATATGTAACTAATAAATGATCATCAAGTTGTCTCTACTCTGCATAATTCAGTTACCTTGATAAACCTATGAAGAGCATTCCTTTAAACCTTTCTATATATTTATATAGGATCAATGCCTCAAATATATGAACACTGGAGATTTTTTTATTTACTACATGCATTTTTATTTTCTTTGTTATCCCATGCCTTTGAGTCTATCGTGAGAATCTCCTGGTGAAAAAATAAATGAAGAATCAATATACCAATATGGATGGATAACTTCTGGATGTTTATAGACTTGGATGCTTACTTCAGGACACTGAGAAGTTCTGACACTTGTTTATAAACCTACAGCTCCTATTTGACA
Organism: Dromiciops gliroides; assembly: GCF_019393635.1. Lineage (NCBI taxonomy): Eukaryota > Metazoa > Chordata > Mammalia > Microbiotheria > Microbiotheriidae > Dromiciops > Dromiciops gliroides. The sequence continues at coordinate 245,952,016 of NC_057861.1, read as the reverse complement.
GCCTGTGCCTGAATTAAGCTCTTCCTAACCATAAAGTCATTCTCTTCTGTCCATTACACAATGCTACTTCTCATTGTGCACTGTATGAATATTGTATTAGCATGTACCAGGATTCTGTTTGTGTGTGTATAGTAGTAGTAGTAATAGTAGTAGTAGTATGGGGTGTTCAGGGAGGGCTAGTACCCAAGTACCTCTGGTGAGTGTGAGTGGACTGGACAAGATTTTAATTCTGCTCACTCACTTTTCATATCCACCTGTAACCCAACTCTCACCTATGTCTCCAAGAAGCTATAGCATACACAATGGCCATACTCCAATAAAACCATCTTGGTAGAAGGGCTAAACTAGGTTAAGGGAAACCTACAGGCCTCAAAGCCATAGGTGAGTTAGAGAGATGGCTGTCCCAAGCAAGAGAAGACTTCTCCTAATGGAATGGCAGATAAGAATAATGTGTTCATATGGTCATGAAGAAAGCTGAAGTAAGTTTTGTGGAGTCCTTAAAGCTTGGTAAGAAACCAAAGATGCCAAGGTCAGTCACTGCATATTGGGATAACACCAGTGGTACTGACCTTTATCTTGCCACTGGACATTGATGACTTTGGAAGACAGTGAGGCTGATGAATTTCCATAGTTCTATCTCACTTAAATATCTCACTGTCCATCTATGCCTCTCTCTATAAACATGTATATAGACACAAGTGAATACATTTTTATTATGTAGTGCCTGTATATGTGTATATACTTCATGTAACAAATGAATTATTTGTTACACATGCGTGTAATTATTTATAGCCATGTTGTGTTTATATATATATATATATATATATATATATATATATATATATATATATATATATATATATATATATATATATATATATATATATATATATATATATATATATATATATATATATATATATATATATATATATATATATATATATATATATATATACACACACATTTATACCTATATAGGCATAGACATAAAGTGAAGACTAACAATCTCTACTCTAAAAAATACTCTCTATATGTGGTGACTTCTAGTATTGAGGGAAGAAGCAAACTAGTTTGTTATTATTTGCAACAAGGAAAGATATAGATAGAAAAATAGAGATGTATATGTATGTACATACACACAATACTCATATACATTTATGTATGTCTTGGTATATTATATACATTATATATCATATACACAATATTTGCTTATGGTATTAATATTCCAAGATATTGTCAAAGAGGTTTGTAGCCCTGGGGAGAAGCAGTGATTATCAATTTCTTCTGTTTTTTTTTTCCCCAACTGTAATATTTAGTACAAGGTTCTTTTCTTTCAGTGACATAAAAGAAACCCCCAACTGTGGTTCTTCCTCATCTAATAGCTTTGAATGGTATGACTGGTCAGACTCAACTTATGAAGGAAAAAAAAAAGTGAATAAAATTTATTTTCTTCTGTTTCCCTTTCTCCCTAAACTCTCCAAATCCCAGCAATGCCTTGTGGATGAATAGGTTCCAACATGAAATTATTTGCTTCTCTGTGTTCAGATAATTGAAGAGGTAATGTGAATTGGATGTGAATGTGCAGGACTGCAGTTAATGGTTTATATTGAATATCACAAAGACTCAACTGAAAGCAGTTCCAGATATAACTGATTATGACTGGAGTAAAGTAGGTTAATCTGTCAGGCCCTGAATGATGTCAGTTAAAGACTGAATTCAGCATTTGAGGATTAAAGAACAATACAATTAGAAAGAAAGCTAGTGAATTTGCAATTGGTACTGACAGGAAGGTTAAAAGAAACAAAGTGGAAGTAAATCAATGACCCAAAAGGGACATAAATAAATAAAGATTTTTTAAAAAAGTTATTGTCATTTATTTTATCTCCAGAAAATGTTTGTACAGAATTTTAAAGAATATTGTCTTGAGAAATGACCAGCCTATAGACTTTGAAGGTTTGAGTATTAATAATAGGTTTTGTCATCATTATCTCTTTTAAAAAAAAATCCTACATAAGCTATCTTGGATGAGCTGATATAACCACTGTGATCACAAGCTGCTCTTAGCTGAAGTATTTTAAATAATGGAGAGAAAGCCATCCTTATTTTTCAGCCAACAAAAAAGAACAAAAAATCAGCTGTCCTATTATCTTGGTGTTATAATTTGACATGAAATATTCATAATTATAAAAGAGGGAAGATTTTATAGAATCTTCAAATCTCCTGAGTGCTAAATTCATGAAGATAAGGTCATGATGTCAAGGATTGCTGAGGATGTATTTGTGAAGTGTTTGGCTGTTTATTAATAAGAGGCTTTATATATGTTTCTATTGGTTTAAACACATCTGAATAAACAAAAATCACAGTTATTTTGTATATAACTTTCTGGTTGCAAATGAGATTTACCTTTCTAGGTCCTCATATAAATCATTTTACATATGGAGAACTGATCATGTTATCCATTTCAGATGGCTTGGGGAGAACATTTAAGGATATATTCATATTTTGAAAAAAAAACTACAAAATGTGAGTTTAAACATAAATAGTATTGAGGCAGCTAGGTGGCACAGTGGATAGAACACCGGCCCTGGAGTCCGGAGTACCCGAGTTCAAATCCGGCCTCAGACACTTAACACTTACTAGCTGTGTGACCCTGGGCAAGTCACTCAATCCCAAATGCCTCACTAAAAATAACAGTATTATATTTTTTCTATATGTCACTTAATATTCATAAAAATAATTTGAAGAATATAAAGGAAAATTATGTAATCCACATATGGCTTTTTTATCCTTTAAAACATTATAGAATCTGAAACTTCCCACACATACCTCCTCTTTTTTCTACCTATAAAATAGCTGCCTTTTCAGAGTAACATAACTACCAATTAGTCTTGACAAATAATTTATAAAGAATACCTGAACACCTGTTCTAAGGCATTGAATAACAAATCATTATTCACATGTTATGATTTTTAAAACCTAAATAAATACAATTTTCTTTTAAAAGTGTTTTTTTTTAATTGCCTGGCTCTTTTCCTTCAAGTTTTGAAATATCCTTGTGCCACAAAACACTTGAAAGGATTTTTTCATATAATTGCTATGTTCACCGGCAGTGTATGAATGTTTCCATATTGTGTTTTTATTCCCAAAGGATAAATGCATTCACATTTAGATAAAACTGAAGAACAGATACACATACTGACTCTTATGTTTGTATTCAAAACTGGTTGAAAATACTGAATTTTGTAAGCCCTTCCTTTATATTTTTCATAGGGTTAAAATAATGCAGTTAGTCCCTTCCAACAAATAAAAATAGAATTTATAAATAGACCAGAATTTAAGGAGAATTCTAGCAACGAAAACTATGAGCTGACATTCATAGAGGGTATACACCACTCTTTTAACTCTCACAGGGCATGCTTTTGAAAAATCAACGAGTCCTCCCCCAATACTTAGAGATTTGTTAATTATATTTATTTTTTTTTCTATGTGGCTGTTATTTCTTTGTTTCTCCTCTGTTTGTGTGTGTGTCTGTTTCCCCGTCTCTCTCTCTCACACACACACACAAACACACACATGTATATGTACTATCTCCTATTATTTAGTAAAATTGTTAGAGATATTTGAAAGAGAAAAAAATAAATATTAACTGAGGTCATTAAAGCAATCCCTTTCCAACCACAATAATTTTTGTAACCAGTTCAGTCATCTAATGTCTTTAGTTTGTAACATTCTTCAAAGTTTGGGTCAGAGGTTTTCCACATTTTTGCCAGCATCATTGTGGAAGACTAAAACTTTGAATAGCTATTTGATCATGTAAGCTATATATAACTATGATGTTATAAATACAAAAATATATATGCATATACAAATAAATACATGAGTATGTACATGTGTGCATACATATGTTTGCATATATACATATCATTGATACAAATAAATTTATATGCCCATTATATTTGTTGTGTCATTTAAAATATTGTGTACTAGCCTTTTTCTATCTAAATTATTGGGGAAATAGGCTGGCATTTCTAAAATATTGTTACTTATAAATTAATGGCTATTGCACCAGTTTCGGCAGTAAGCATTTATTATTAATTAAGATTGCATTTTACTAAAGAATTGATCACATGTCTGACTAACTTCCTCATTAGATATACACCTAAATAGTTACATGTCCAGAATGGAGTTAGAGTCTAAGAAAGGAGTGCCAAGGAGAGAGAGCCCAGGGTAAGAGAGTAAGACAAGCACATAAAAGTTTAAGAGAGTAACAGAACAATCCTCATCTCCTCAGGGATTTTTATCCTCTTTCAGGTAAAGGCGAGACACTACACATTGATCTAAGCTAATTGGTTAGCAACATTCAGGTACATTGATTGACATGACTTGGGGAGTGGCCAAGGTGAGTCATCTTCCTCTAGGAAGTAAGGAAGGTCAATCTGAAATCCTTTTGTTAAGCTGCAGGCTCTTCCCAGACTGGGAAGGGGGAGAGAGCAGTTTCTGGGTTTTTCCTAGAAAATATTTATTAATAATTATTTTCTAATAATGTGTATATGTTAACATATACATACCCATACAAAATATAAATATTCAGTTTTATGTTTTTGTTTATTGGAGAAAAGACAAGTTTTAAGCTACTGGTCTACTAAAATAATAAGAAGAAAGTTATTAAAGTTTCAAAACACTAAAATCCTACAATTCCTGCATCAATTAAATCACAGTTCCATTTGCTGAGGCACTTTAAAATCACGTGATTACCAATCCTACACCAATGATACACCAATCCTAAATTGTATATATACTAAATTGAATATATACTAAGAATTTCTGTTTTATTAGTTATTTAACTACATTCTATTTTTTATATTTTATTTCATCTGAAGATCAAATTTGTTGAATCATTCATCTATTCAACAGCAGTAATAAATAGGTTAATTGTCCCTTCTTTAACAGGGAGAAAAGGAAGACATACTGAATTTATCCTAAATTCAAACAGAATTCATGAGAATTGACTTATATGTGGCTATCTATTCATATGTCCAAATGCATTATAGCAAAGCATGTTTAGTCCCTTGCAGAAATTGTGGTTACCATAATAAAACAGTAGTCAAAAGCCTTTGAAAATACTAATGGAAATAGCTTAAAAATGGTTAAAACTATCTAACAATTGTAAAAACACTTATTTTGGGGCAGTTAGTTGGCACAGTAGATAAAGCACTGGCCCTGGATTCAGGAGGATCTGAGTTCAAATCCAGCCTCAGACACTTGACACTTAGTAGTTGTGTGACTCTGGGCAAGTCACTTAACCCTCATTGCCCCACAAAAATAAACAAGCACACAAAAAAACCCACTTATATCCTATAAGTAAAATATTATCTTGTTGAATTAATTTGTTAAATCCTACTTAGATATCCAGTCATTGATGAAGTTCTTTAAACTGGTTATATGTATAATATTTATATGGATTCTTAAAGTGACATCTGCCTTATTTCTTATAAAAATATTTTTCCTGGGGAATCCAAGAATATCACAATTAGTTCAGTGGATGTCCAATCCAAGAACCTTCTCTTTAATATATATTTTTTTTAACTTGAAGGTTTCTAGTGAGAAGAAACCTTCCACCTGTAGAGATAATTCATTTGATTTTGGGATAGGTCAAATAGTTAGGAATATTTTCCATATGACAGATATTGATGTCATCATGGATTAAGGGAAAGATTGTCAAAGATAATGGAGTTCAAACATCTCATTTTACAGATTGGGAAATTGAGTCCTAGAGTTGTGTCTTTTAAGAGTTCTTTCAGCTAATAAATATCTGAGACAGGATTAAAACTCAGGACACTCTTACTATAGGTTTAGCACTCCATTGCTGTCTCTTTCCAACTACTTCTATTCATAGTCTCTAGTTCTGATTTCAGAGAACAAAAACATTTCGAATATATGAAGCCAGCTATCGTGTCAAACCCCCAAATCTTTTCGTCTCTAGATTATCAAATACAGTTTCTTGAATTCAGCTTCTGATGGCATGTTTTCAAGACCTTTCATCATCCTAGTCATTCTTTTCTGGAGGCTCTCTATCCTCAAAATGACATCCAACACTTAGCACCATTCACCAGATTTGGTCTGACCTGTACAGAATACAATAATCGTATTATCTCTAATGATCCTGATACTAGACTCCTTTTGATTCAACATAAAACCAAAAGGAATTTTTCTTGTTGATCACATCAAATTGTTGACATATTATATTTAAAGTCCTTAGATTTTTACAATTTTTTCACATGAACTTTCTTCCAGCTATTCATATCTCTTTGAACCAAAGTATAAGATCAATCTCATCTTATATTTAAATTGTTTTATTTTACAGTAAATTTATAATGTTGTTTTAGCCTGCTAAGATCATTTCATACACTAACAACATCACCTATATTTTAAACTATCCCTTCTACCTTTGTCATCTGAAATTTTGATATGTGTCATCCAAGTCATTAAAAAGTGACAACTCATACAGGGCCAAGGAGTAATTTCTGGTGCACTCTAATGGAATGGTTCCTCTATTTTGATAGCAATTTGACAAAGAATATTTTTTGAGTTTGGTAATTAATCCAGTTCTTTTTTTTTTTTTTTTGCAGGGCAATGAGAGTTAAGTGACTTGTCAGGGTCATACAGCTAGTAAGTGTCACGTGTCTGAGGCCAGATTTGAACTCAGGTCCTCCTGAATCCAGGGCTGGTACTTTATCCATGGCTCCACCTAGCTGCCCCCATTAATCCAGTTCTAAAACTATCTATGTCTATTATTATCTATGCAACATTGGGGCTTAGGAAGAAAAGAATTGTTAGATATTTGGTTAAATTTAGGTAAATTTTGTCTACTGAATTTTTTGGAGTAATCTTTCCTTTATTTTACTCTAAATCACTGGAGCAAGCTTTCACTCCTAAATTTGTTTAAACCATCCCTATGATAATAATAATAAAATATCTACAAAAATTGAAGTCAGACTTAACTGACTCATAGATCTTAGACTCTATTTTTTATGTTTTTAATTGAGTGAATATTTTCCTTAAATTTGTAGCACCTCTCTATTTTCAGTTATCTTCAAAAGAACACTGACTCAGCAATAATGTATAAAATATTTCATGTACTTAGTGATGAAGTTTGCTTAGGGCAGGTTACTTGAACATGAACATATTAAGTGTCTCCTTACTTTTTCCTTATTAGCCTTAAGTTTCAACCGCTATTGGCATTTTTTAATCTGTCCAAAGATTTTTCCTATTGACAAAGAAGAAAACAGAGTTTTATATATATATATATATATATATGTGTGTGTGTGTGTGTGTGTGTGTGTGTGTGTGTAAATATATAACCTGCAAGAAATGAAATGACGTGTGATCACTATATCTTTTATGGTGATAGATAGATGAATGGATGGATGGGTGGATGGATAGATGGATGGATGGATGCAATTCATTTGCCTGTAGGTGATCATTAAACCCTATGTGAGATGATGAGTTTACTAAGAGAATTTAGATAAAGAAGAGAAGGACCAGGTCAGAGCCTTGGGGTACACTCATATTTAGGAGTTGTGATATCGTTGATGAACTGTGAAGGGAGTGATAAAGTGAAACCCAGAAGATAGTAGTGTTACAAAATGCATAAATTGAAAGTATGCATAAGAAAGTGATAGGACTTGTCAAATACAGTTGAAAAGTCAATTATGAAGTGTTGTGAGAAAAGAAGTGGTTTAGTAATTATTAGGTAATTGGTAACTGTTGAAAGAACAATTTTGGTTAAATGATAAGATCTATGTAAGACTGTTAAGGGTTGGAAACTGAGTGAAAAGAAAAGAGGAGGCAGCAAATATTGATAATCCCCCCCATAAGTTTGGCTGAGTTATGAATAGAGATATTATGGCATCTTGAGAGAATGATAGAATCACATGAAGTTTTATAAAACTAATCTTTCAAAATAAAGTGTGTGTGTGTGTGTGTGTATTTAAAAAAAAGCTGAGCATAGTTGAGTCAGAATGAACAAAGGTCCTTTTTGATTTAATTACTTCTGAGATAAATTAATATATATGTATATATATATGTATATATACATTTAAATGTGTGTATATAAATATATTTTTTCATAAGAATAAAACTGATTGAATGATGTCTCTTGGTAATGTATATTGAGAGCAAATCCAAGTATGATGGATGGAAGAAAGAAGAAAAAGTCAAAGTAAAGCCAAACAATCATAGGTGGTTTTCCACACACCTCTAGACAAGGAGCAGATACACCCCTCCATAGGCAATTTTCCCTATTTCTCAAAAGAAACCAATTAATACTATGTTATGTACTGATAAGTTACTATTTCAGATAAAGTTTTGTTTATATAATTTAATATAAGTATTTTTGGTGAGAAAATGTCTGAATCCTTTCCTGTGATGTATTTACTATCCTCTGAATCAGCACGTCTCCAAAAGTGTTTATTAAAAAATATATACACTCTCAGATACATATACATACACACATATGTATGTATATTAAAATATATGTGTATATATGCATCTATATTCACTCTGATATTTACAAAGTGTACTACTAGGGGGCAGCTAAGTGGTGCAGTGGATAAAGCCCCAGCCCTGGATTCAGGAGGACGTAAGTCCAAATCAGACCTCAGACACTTGACACTTACTAGCTGTGTGACCCTGGGCTGGTTGATTAGTACTACTAATCTTCAGCACTCACACAGTGTAACATTTCTCAGAGCCACCAATTCAACTATTCACTCTTTCTTACTGAAAATGTCATGGGAAGAATACCCTAAGAGGTGATCAAAACAAAATTTACCCATCCAGAAATGGCAATTTTATTTCAGTACATGTATGAAGGTAATAAATTGCCATTCATGTTGGTCCTTTCCAATAGTTCATTGAGGGCACTGGCCTTTTGCCTTTATCTTTGATTCCCCAGTAATTCACATATTATTCTATACATAATGTAGACTTACTAAACCCACGTTGAATTAGAGTGATTACCTGCTATCCTCCCAAGCAGGGGGAAGCATCATTTAGTATTGTTCATTAATGGAATTTGTATGTGCACCAATAAAATAGTTTGACATAGGAAAATATGTAAATCTAGGGAAAATTGAACTGCATTGAAAATGAAAGTGAATTGTGCAATTATCTTGTATTTCAAATATATTTGTAAATGCTCTACACATTGGAACCCCAGCATTAAAATTAGATTGGTCAGGGGCAGCTAGAAGGCGCAGTGGATAAAGCACCGGCCCTGGATTCAGGAGTACCTGAGTTCAAATCCGGCCTCAGACACTTGACACTAGCTGTGTGACCTTGGGCAAGTCACTTAAACCCCATTGCCCCACAAAATTAAAAAAAAAATTAGATTGGTCAAAAAATGTTTCATCTCTATTATAAAAAAGGCCATAAGGGTGTGGGTGTGAGTCCCATTCTCTATGCTCTGGAAAGAACTGCTAATAATTTAATGGAGCTCTTCTAGCTTCAGGGGAAAAAAAAAAAAAAAAGGTTCCTCTGTGACTCTGAGGGTCTGTTTAACTTGACACTCCCAGCATAGAAGTCTCATTGTATAATACAGAGGGAATGAAAACTAATGGAAGAATCAAAATCATTTGAAATGCCTTCAATAGTAGCTTGTGATACTATAAGCCAATCAAAGAAAAGTTCAATTCATTTGGACATTAGGTTGTTTGATAAATAGATTAATTTGCCTGGACACTTGGCCTGTATTTTTAAATAGATTTAAAGCACAAAAAAAGGGAGAAGAAGAAAAAAAAATCAAATAATATCAGAGGGATACAAAGTATTATAATGATTGAAAATTTTGTAAATGGTCCTGTATTTTCTTCAGTAAACACATTATGAAATTGAAACAAAAAATCATTCTTATCACAATGTCAAAATATGTCACAATAATTTTTTTAACTTTTTATTCTGACTGTAACCTTCCCAAATATTTCATCCTATTAAGACAAGATTTTAAAAGACCCATAAAATATGTTTTCAAACTATATATTCGTACAAGTTTGTTACTTCTTGGATACTCTAATTCTATCCATAAATATCAAAACATGTTTCTCATATCTTATAGTTATATTATTGGATTGTTTAATCAATAAGTTGTGTCCAATTTTTCATGACCCTATTTGGGTTTTTCTTGGCAAAGATACTGAAATGGTTTGCCATTTCCTTCTCCATATCATTTTACAGATGAGGAAAATGAAAAAAAAAAAAAAAGAACACGGTTAAGGAACTTGTCCAGGGTCACACAGCTAGTAACTGTATATGGTCATAATGGACCTCAGATCCTCCTGACCCCAGGGCTAGCATTCTATGCACTGGGTCACCTAACTGTCCATCATAATTTAAAGAACATAAAAGCAGCATTAGGTAAATGGATTAAATATGAAAAGATTTGTTCTCTCTTGCTACTGTAATATTTGTCTTTTGGGTAATTTTCACTTCCTCTTATCAAGGCCTGAGTTGTTAGAGTCCACTGTCTAGTTAGTAATTCTACTTTCATCAGTGATGACACCAATATGTACAGAAATGTTTACAGAATTCATATTTTGTCTATATTATCATGTTTCTAGCTTCATATATAAGTACCTTTGTTGGTAGACATTTGTTTAGTATTCTGCCAAGCATCCTGTAGAAGTATCTCTTTCAGTATTCTTCATTGCCTTTTTTATTTATTATTTTTTTTTTGCAGGGCAATGAGGATTAAGTGACTTGCCCAGTGTCACACAGCTAGTAAGTGTCTGAGAACAGATTTGAACTCAGGTCCTCCTGAATCCAGGGCCGCTGCTTTATCCATGGTGCCACCTAGCGTCCCCCGTTCTTCACTGCTTTGTAAGGTGATACTTCCTGTAATTTCCTACATTTGTCTTGTTTTGCAAGTAAATTTATATTCTAAACCAGCTTTACCTTGTGCTGCTATGTATCTCTCCTTTAATGAGCAGATCAAGGCTAAGATAATTTGGCGGTACTTTTGGCTTTTTCAGTGAAGAGATTGCTTCTGTAAAAAATAGTAATAATGTAAATTAATATTTATTCCTTTATCCATTTTCCACATTCCCCACATTATTTGATTGTTTAAGTAGGTAAGAATGTTACTAATAGAGCTTCTGCAGTTTCTTGCAACTTTATCTTTTCTTCTAATTCTTGTTGATTCTGATCTTTGTTCTAAATATTGATGTTCTGACTGAATACAGAGAGCTGATATGTAACCTCTTATTCATTGTCCAGTAAGACAAACTATGATATCAAAGCCTAGAGAAGAGCAGGAGGAGGAGGAGAAAAAGGAAGAACAGCAGGAAGAGAAGGAAGAAGGAAAGGAGGAGGAAGAGGAGAAGGAGAAGGAGAAGAACAAGAACATGAAGAACCAGAGCAAGAAGAAGAAGAAGAAGACCAAGAATCTTAAAATATGTTGTTTACAAGAAACATATTGGAAGCAGAGAGATACACATGAAGTAAAAGGCAGGAGCAGAATATATTATGCTTCAAATGAAGGAAAAAAAAAGGCAGTGCCAGCAATTCCTATCTCAGACAAAGCAAAAGAAAAAAATTCTAATTAAAATTGATAAGGAAGGAAACCATATTTTTAAAAGGTACTGTAGAACATGAAGTAATATATATATATGTATATATTATATATATATATATATATATATACATACTAAACATATGCATAAAATGGTATAGCATCCAAATTCATAGAGGAAAAGTTAAGTTATAGGGAGAAATGGGCAGTCAAACTATACTATAAACTCCCCCTTTCAGAAGTAGATAAATCTAACCACAAAATAAATTTAAAAATTTAAAGATGTGAATAGAATTTTAGAAAAAGTTATATGCAAAAGACTAATGTAAAAAAATGAATGGGGACAAAAATAAATATACCTTTTTTCTTTTAGCAGTACATGGCACCTAAACAAAAAATGACCATGTTTTAGGGAATAAAAATCTCACAGGCAAATGAAGACAGAAATAACAAGTACATCCTTTTAGGATCATGATGCATTAAAAATTATGTGTAATAAAGGGCCATAGAAAGACAGACCAAAAATTAACTTGAAACTAAATAGTCCATGTTATTGTTGTTGTTTTCAGTCCTTCATTCGCAAAGAAGGCCATGACATCAAGGTGCTGTCATGATTACAATGAATTGCATTTAAGTGAGGGAGGGCTGTGTAAGGTCACCAACCTCACTCTTTTCTCCATAGTCATCTGAGTTCATTGGCAAGATATTTATCAGGACAAATGTAGATGGGCCCAGATATTTAAGGCAATTGAGGTTAAGTGATGTGCCAGTGTCAAACATCAAGTACCTGAGGTCAGAAAAATTCAGGTTCCCCTAAATTCAGGACCAGTTCCCTAACCAATGTGCCACCTAGCTGCAACAGGAAACTAAATAATCTTATCCTAAAGAATAAGTGTATCAAACAATAAATCATAGAAACAATAACTTAATCAAAGAGAATGATGATAATGAGACAATATGACAAAATTTGTGGGGTGCAGCCAAAGCAGTTCTGAAAGGAAATTATTTTTATCTCTAAATGTCTACATGAATAAAATAAAGAGGAGCTCAATGTATTGAGCATGCAAGTAAAAAATTTAGAAAAAGAATGAATTAAAAACCCTTAATTAAATATCAAATTAGAAATATTGAAAACCAAGGAAGAGATTAACAACACTGAAAGTAGGAAAACTATAGAATGAATAAAAGAGCTGGTTTTATGAAAAAAATTGAATAGATAAATCTTTTGTTAATTTGATCAAAAAAAGAAGAAAACCAGATTACCAGTATCAAAAATGAAAAGGGTGAATTTATCATCAATGAAGAGGGAATTAAGATAATAATTAATAGCTCTTTTGCCCAACTATATGCAATTGGAAATGACAATAAAAATAAAATGATAGAATATTTATAAAAATATATACTATGCAGATTTACAGAAGAAATAAAATCCTTAAATAAGCCTATTTCAGAAAAAAATTGAATAAGCCATCAACAAACTAGCTAAGAAAAATGTCTAAACATTTAAATAACAATGAGTTCCAAAACTATAAAAAGGTACTTCAAAAAAATAAAAGAAGGAGTTCTACAAAATTCTTCTTATGGCATAAATATGGTGCTAATACCTAAATCAGGAAGAGCCAAAATAGAGAAATAAAATTATAGACCAATTACATGTTGTAACCCAAGCTCCTTTGCCTTCCTGTATATCATATTCCAAGCACTGTGATGCTTTAAGGTTGAAGCTGCCAGATCCTGTGCAATCCTGACTGTGGCTCCATGGTATTTAAATGTTTTCTTTATGGCTGCTTGGAGTATTTTCTCCTTCACCTGATAATTCTGAAGTTTGACTACAATATTCCTTGAAGTGTTCCTTTTGGGGTCTCTTTCAGGAGGTGTTCAGTGGATTCTTTCAATGATGATTTTATCCTCTGTTTCTACAATTTCGTGGCAGTTCTCCTTAATAATTTCCTGGAATATGTTGTCTAGACTCTTTTTCTGATCATGGCTTTCAGGCAGCCCAGTGATTCTCAAATTGCCTCTCCTGGATTTGTTTTCCAGATCAGTTGTCTTTCCAATGAGGTATTTCACATTTTCTTCTATTTTTACATTCTTTTGATTCTGCGTGGCTGAATCCTGGTGTCTCATTTGGCCAATTGTATTTTTTAAGGAATTGTTTTCGTCAGTCATTTTTTGTGCTTCTTTTTGCAGTATAACTCTCATTTCTCTTATTTATTTTTCCATTTATACTTCTACCTCTCTGGGGTCTTGTATTTGACAGTCAAATTTTCCATTCCATTCAGGTCTTTTCATCACAAATACCTGAAGGAAGGGGCAGCTAGGTGGCACAGTGGATAGAGCATCGGCCCTAGAGTCAGGAGGACCTGAGTTCAAACCTGGCCTCAGACACTTATCACTTACTAGCTGTGTGACCCTGGGCAAATCACTTAACCCCAATTTCCTTACAAAAAAAATTGACAAATACCTGAAAGTTCTCTTTTTCATTGAAGTCCCATTATTTCCTCTGAAAGACTATGCAGGGTTTTGCTGGATATGTGATTCTTTGTTGTAATTCCAATTCCTTTGCACTCTTCAGTATCATATTCCATGCCCTCTGGTCTTTTAATGTAGAAGCTTCTAGATCTTCTGCTATCCTGACTGGGGCTCCACAGTACTTGAATTCTTTCTTTTTGGCAGCTTGCAATATTTTCTCCTTGACCTGAAAGCTCTGGAATTTGGCAATTACATTCCTAGGAGTTTTCCTTTTTGGGATCACTTTCAGGAGGTGATCTGTGGATTCTTTCAATTTCTATTTTACCTTCTGCTTCTAGAATATCAGGGAAATTTTCCCTGATAATTTCTTGGAAGATGATGTCTAAGCTCTTTCCTTGATCATGGTTTTCACATAGACCAATAATTTTCAAATTGTCTCTCCTGGACCTATTTTCCAGGTCAGCAGTTTTCCAAGAAGATATATCACATTGCCCTCTATTTTTTTATTCATTTTTATTTGATTTATTGTGCCTTGGTTTCTCATAAAATCACTAGATTCCATTTGTTCAGTCCTAATTCTTAGGCAATTATTTTCACCAGTGAGCTTTTGTACCTCCTTTTCCATTTGGCCAATTTGGCTTTTCAAGCTGTTGACTTTTTTTGCATGTCTTTCCTGCATCACCCTCATTTCTCTTCCCATTTTTTCCTTTACCTCTCTAACTATATCTTCAAAGTCCTTTTTGAATACTTCTATGGCCTGGAAGTTCACACATTCCTATTAAAAATAGTAGAGACTATAGGCACAAATGGAACTTTCCATAAAATAATAAGAAGCATCTATCTAAAATTATAAGCACCCATTGTACATAATGGAGATATGCTAAAATGTTCTCAGTAAAATTGGGGGCAAAATAAGTATGTCCATTATGACCACTATTATTCAATATTGTACTAGAAATGTTAGTTTTAGCAATAAGAGAAGAAAAAGGAATTGACAGAATTAGAATAGGCAAGGAGGAAACAAAACTATCACTCTTGGCAAATGATGAGATATCCTTAGAGAATACAAAAGATTCAACTATGTAAAATACTTGAAACAATTAACAAGTTTAGGAAAGTTGCAGGATATAAAATAAACACACTTAAACCATGAGTATTTCTATATATAACCAACAAAGCACAGCAAGAGATAGAAAGAGGGGGCAACTAGATGGTACGGTGGATAAAGCACCAGCCCTGAATTCGGGAGGGCCGGATTTTAAATCCGGGCTCAGACACTTGACACTTACTTGCTGTGTGACCCTGAGCAGGTCACTTTAACCCTCAAAAGAGCAAGGTAAGGTGACCTAGCTGTACCAGATCTAAAACTATATTCTAACCATAAAAACTATTTGAAGCTGGCTAAGAAACAGAGTTGTGGATCTGTGGAATAGGTTAGACACAAAAATGCACATTAGTAAATGACAATATTAATCTAGTGTTTGATAAACCCAAAGACTCCAGCTTTTTGGATAGGAAGTCAGTATTTGACAAAATCTGCTGAGAAAATTGGAAAATAGTATGGCAGAAACTATGCATAGACCAACATCTAACATTGCATACCAATATAAGGTCAAAATGGGTACATTATTGAGATATAAAGGGTGATACAATAGGCAAATTAGGAGAAGGAATAATTTACGTGTCAGATCTGAGAGAGGAAATATTATGACCAGAAATGAGAACATTATGAAATACAAAATAGATCATTTTGATTAAATTAAATTAAAAAGGTTTTGCAGAAACAAAACCAATACAACCAAGATTGGAAGGAAAACAGAAAACCAGGAGACAATTTTTCCAATCAGTGTTTCTGATAAAAGTCTCATTTCTCAAACACATAGAGAAGGGCAGCTAGGTGGTCCTGAAGTTGTAATGGCCTGAGTTCAATCTGAATTCAGACACTTACTATCTGTGTGAACCTGGGCAAACCACTTAATCCCAACAGTCTTGAACATCTAGCATCATATCTAGAAATCCTGATATATATCTTGCCATTGAACCCAAATGTCTCTGAAGAAGAGAGTGAGGTTGATGCATCGTCCTCCCTCACTTAATTGAAATTTACTGTGGATAATGACATTACCCTTATATCATGGTCCCCTTTGAGAATAAAGGACAAACAACAAGAACAACAGAGAACAGAATCAACTTTATTAGAATACAAGTCATTCCCTAATTGAGAAATGGTCAAAGGATATGAACAAGTAGTTTTTAGATGAAAGACCTAAAGCTACATATAGTCATAAATGTGGAGAAGATGTAGGAAAATTGGAAAATTAATGCATTGGTGGAATTGTGAATTGACCCAACCATTCTAGAAAGCAATTTGGAACTATGCCCAAAAGGCTTGGACACAATAATACCACTGCTAGGTCTGTATCCCAAAGAGATAAAGAGATAAAAAAAAATAGGAAAAAGATCCACATGTACAAAAATAATTATAGTAGCTCTTTTTGGTATCAAACAATTGAAAATTTAGGGAATGTCCATCAATTCAGGGATAGCTGAATAAGTTCTGGTATATGAATGTAATGTAATAATATTGTGCTATAAGAAATGATGAGCAGGCTGATTAAAAAAAAACCTGGAAAGAATTATATGAACTACCGTTGAGTGAAGTGAACAGAACCAGGGGAACCTTGTACACAGTAATAGCAACATTGTGGAATGATGAACTATTTACAACATAACTTCTCAGCTGTGTTTTTAAAAAATGAATTTCCTATAGCTATTGCTATACAAAGCATATTATTATTTTATTAATATCATACCAGTTAATCATTGACCACATGTGTCCCTAACTTCTCATGTTCTCAGAGAGATCCGTTATACCAAAGTTGAATATTAAAATACAGTTTTTGTATCTGCTTGTGTCCTACAAACACATCAGAGAAATATTCTTTAATCCCTCCTACAAATTAATAAACAGATCAGAGAAATTATAATATCTTATAATATCTCCTACAATTTGTTACCATACCTGTCCTCCGACAAATATAATAACCAGATCAGAGAACATGGTTAAAAACCAGATCCAAGAATATAATATCTCCTACAAGACAAACCAGATCAAATACAGACAGAAAAAAAACAAACAAACCACATAAAATCAATTTAATATTTTGTCCCAAGAAGAAACATAACATACAACCATGTGGAGACACCTCCTAAGAAGGAAGATCAGCTTCCCTTCTTTCTAAGGGTTTTTAAGTTTCCTTTTCTCACAGGTTACAGAATAACTTCATTGGCATGATACAGATCAACCCAAAACAAATAAGACTAATGTAAATTATTTAAACAATACAAACCAGTTTGAAGCAGATGCTATGGTTAGATTATGTGGAGACTGGAGGGGTATTATCAAAGACAAGGAGGTCTTGATAGTTGAGCAGGAGAACAATAAGATCCCTTTACTTCCTGGGGAAAGAAGATATTGAATGGGAATTTCAAAGGAGCATTTAAATTTGTTTGTCTTCTTGGGAAAAGTAAATAGGGACTGTCTGGTAACACTTTGAAGTTTCTGAACAAAGGGCATTTTGCTCCTATTAATCCAGGGTTTAATAAGATCCATTTGCATAATAAGGTACCTCCATAAAATCCAGGTGATCCATATATTCATATTACCACAAGTTAGCATTAGCAGGAAAAAGCCACCAAATATCTATGTTGATTCTACCTTCCAAGAAACACATAAGAACTATTTGAAAATAGCTACAACCAAAAGCTCTAGATGTCAGATTATACAATAAAGTAGATATTCTCAAACCAATTTGACCCTCATTAAAAAAAATAGAGGAATCAATTATTGGAATGAATTAGTTATACAAAATAGCAAAAACAAATGTATCTAATAACCTATTTTTAAATGAACATTAAGGACCCAGCTACTTGGATAAGGATTAACTATTTGATTTTTTTAATTGCTGGGAAAATTGAATAGCAGTATGGAAGGAGTTAAGTTTAGAACAATTCCTCATACTTTTAGAGGAATTTGTGACCTGGATCAGGGGGCTACCTTACCCAAAGGTTTGAAAGGTTTTCATGAATATTGAAAAATAAGAACTTAAAAGATTTATAAGGAAAGAGGAATATATGGCCAAGGGAAAGAATCACCACTATGGAGACTGTCCTGCTGGGTAAGAGAAGACCTGTTCTTTTTGTATGTTTACAAAATAAAGGGGAGGGAATTACAAAGCAACTGGGAGGGAAATGCAAAATTGGAAAGAGCCAAACAACTGTGAGCAGATTTTGCATACTGAAGCATCAATAAGATGTGCACCACCCCCATCCATATTTTGCATATCATCTTGTAGACCTTGTTATTACTTATCAATGTACCAGGATCTAGCATGGCAATACTGCATTAATGAGGTTGAAAGCAGAGCTGATTCCCTTGGGAGAGTTTAAGAATTCCTTGGGGGTTGGGGTCCCTCATCCCACAACAATATATTATAGTAAAATAAGTTTCAAATGAATATATAATCTAGGTATAAAAAGTTACATAATAAGCAAATAAAAGAAATAAGGTAAAAAGTACCTATTGGGGCAGCTAGGTGGCACAGTGGATAGAGCACTGGCCCTGGAGTCAGGAGTACCTGAGTTCAAATCCGGCCTCAGACACTTAACACTTACTAGCTGTGTGACCCTGGGCAAGTCACTTAACCCCAATTGCCTCACAAAAAAAAAAAAAGTACCTATTAAATCTATGCATGGGAGAAAAGTACATGACCAAATGATGAATAGAGAACACAGAAGATAAAATAGATAGTTTTTATTACATAAATAATTTTTCAACAACCAAATCTAATAAAACTAAGATTAAAAGCCAAATAATTAACTGGGGAAAATATTTGCAATAGATTTCTCTAATGAAGTTATAATTTACAATATATATATAAGAAATTGTTTCAGATTTATTAGTCATTATCCAATGATAAATAGTCTAAAAATATGAATAGGCAGTATGCAAGGGCAGAAGAAGCCTAGCCATATTTTTAAAAGATCCCAAGTAATTGTTAAATAAAAAATGTAAATTAAAATAATTCTGAGATTTTACTTCACACTAATTGAATGGCAAAGACAAATGCCAACAAAAAATAATGATGAGTTGGAAGGGTTGTAGGGAGATAGAAACATGCTGATACAAGTATTGGTTGACCTATGGATGAGTAAAATACATCTGGAAAATATAGTGGAAGGAATCTGATCTATTTTGGGAGTGCTTGCTTATCCTAGGGGCAACAGTCAAGGATAGAAAAACTAATATTCCAAAAGAAGCCAATCTGTGACTGGAGCTTTATTCAAGGGACAAGGAATGTGGAGCAGTCAGGAAAATTTTGGCCACATCTCAGGACATCTTGGTGGTAGTATAGCACAATCCATAAAAATACAGATCTTATTCTTAAGCAAGGCATTTTTTCCCCAGGAAGCCACTCTCTGTAATATCTGTTTCTCTTACATCCACTTTGTATACATGAAGCATTTTGACATTTCATTATTTCTCATACCAGTGGCTCTTATAATTCTTTTGCTTTTTTGGTACCTGGATCCCCTAGGTTGTCTTACCTATGGAACTTGGGTTCAGCTTCTCCTGCAAGAAGTAAGAGTACTGTTGGGCAATGTCAAGGCAAAGGTTATCAGTAATTGGCTTAAGGTATGGGAAGAGAGTCATTTAATCAGTTAATCAACATGCATTAATTAAGTACTATTTACCAGGGACTATACTAATTACTGGGGAAACACAGACAAAAAACCCCAAAATAATCCAAGGCCAATAAGTTCATTCTTCACCCCAGCTATTTCTCTATTTCACGTGATCTGGGGACTGGAATGAGGTCCATAAAAGATAATCAGGAAAGACTTAGAGTAGAGTAAATGCCAGGAAGGAAGTACTTTCTAAGAAGTTGATAATCACTTATCAAATGCAGTTGAACATTAATCATGTCTGAGAAAAACAGGAGACATCTATAAATAAACCTTTACCTAGTTTAGCAGGCATGGATGCAGAGATGGACACAAGAGAGGCAGAAGAAGAACAGAGGATAAAGACTAATGATATTGCTTCCAGCAATTATCTAGGGAAATACTGGATGTTTTTGTGAACTATATAGTATGGTGTTTTTTTTCTGCCATAGTGAAATAACTACCCTGTATAGATAGAGTACAGATTGCTGTCCTTCCCAGAACAATAAATAAAAGGGTTAAGGGAATGGATCTCCACTCCACAGGCCAGTAAGGCTAAAGAGTTTTACCTCAAAAAAACTGGAAGGACTTCAGGGTAAACAGAAAAGTTAAAAAAAAAAAACTGAAGTGGCAGAAGCAACTCCTGGATCTGTGTCAGGAGATTGAAGGATAGGTGAACATGACATAGAAGTGTTCTAGCAATAGATATATTTATAACAAAAACACAGCATTATATATGTTTCTGTATGAGAAAACCAATTGAAAATTCAGATTTTATCTAATAAAATAAAGTAGGCATTAGCATAATGTAATGCATCATAGAAAGAAAGGAAAGAAAGAAAAAAGGAGGTAAGGAAAGGAGAAAAGAAAGAAGAAAGGAAAGAAAACAATGATAACCCAGGTGTCCTATAGTTTCAAAGGTGATATGAAAAAATATTTTCTTCCTCATTCCTTCTTCATGACCTTTAGATATTATAACTACCCAGTAACCAAACATGATGCATTTGATTTATATTATCTTCTTGTTGAAGAGAAAAGCTGCATGCCTTCCTAAGAAATGCAGTTGGTTTGAGAACTTGAGGGTAAAAAGACCTTCTTACTTTTTTGCTCTTGGCTTTGAGAGGGGATACATGTAGCTCCAGACTCTCTTCAGGGAGAAAATCTGGAAAGAGGGAAAGGCTTTTAGGAAACAGTAAATATTTAGAGGATCCAGTATCTTGGCATATTCTCTCTTTCCAGCTTGCCTCCCTAAAAAGTTAAGATAATTTCCTCTTAGATGAATTTGGGGATATTCTCTGTCTCTCTATCTCTGTCTCTTTCTCTGTGTCTCTGTGTCTCTCTCTCTGTCTTTCTGTCTGTCTCTGTATCTCTTTCCCTCTGTCTCACTCTTTCTCTCCCTCTCTCTCTCTTTCTCTCCCTCTCTCTGCCTTCTCTCCCCCCACACAAGGTGGGAAATGTCATTCACTCTGCATAATATAATCTGTGTAATTTATTTGATTTCTGATTGCTATTGGCTTATATATTTGTGCTTATTCAGTATTCATAATTTATCATAGTCTTTTGTGTAATAGGCATTTTTGGGGAAGGGAGTCAATCCTTCAGGTATAGGTTGGGGCATTCATTATCCACAAAGGAATAGACAGCAGGAAAGCAATTTCCACCAAAGAACAAAATAATATTCCCTCCCCTAGACTAGCAATATTTATGGGAACAGACAAATATAATTCTATTCTGATGCCCTTTCTCCATGTGGAGAGAAAAATTACTAGCCAATTTCCTGCTTGCCTTCATGGAAAAATAAAAGTCTCCTTCAAAGAAGGGTGGGCAGAATTCCAGAGAAGCCTATTTATGCCTCTTTGGAAGCTTCATTTAAAAAGCACACAGACACATTCATAATGCATTTTGCAAAAGATATCCTTTATCAGAAACTTAAGAAAAGGCCTATCTAGCACAGAGCTCCAGCCTGGTCTGGTTCTTCCTCAAGTCCTCCACCACGAACCTTCTTCAGCCATGAACTGGTAGAGAAAACTGCATGTGGAAGCTTTTTATAGATCCAGAGGAGAGGTGGTCCTTACACACTGCTTCAAGCTGATTTGTTAGTGTCATCCAAATCCATTGGTTTGCTGGACTTGAGGGTGGTCTCATGTTGATGTCATAGTCCACAGCCTCTGTGAACATTCTTTCTTGGGAGTAAGGCAGGTGCGGCTTTAATCTAGTCAACTTTAAGTGAGTTAATCAGCAGAGTCAGTCTGTCTCACTTAATTCAATCAGTCTAGATTAATCTCCTCTGTTTGGGGCCTTTGGGGGTTGACAAAAAGCCCATTATATCTTACACCTTTAAATAGTTTTCATATTGTGAAAGAAAACACAGACTCCTCCCCCCCAAAAAATGAACAAAAAATAAAATAGTATAGACTTTGATCTTCATTTGTAGTTCATCAGTTCTTTCTCTTCAAGTGGAGAACATTTTTCATCAAGTTTTTGAGTTGTCTTAGATCATTGTATTGCTCAGAAGAGTTGAATAATTCACAGTTGTTCACTGTATAATAGTTCTGTTATTGTCTACACTGGTCTCCAGGTTCTGCTCATTTCACTTCATATAAGTCTTTCCAGGATTTTTTCTGAAACAATCCTTCTCATCATTTCTTGTAGCATAATAGTATTTCATCACAATCATATACTATAATTTGTTCAACCATTCCCAACTAATGGACATCTCCTTTATTTCCAATTCTTAACAGTAGAAACAGTGTGAAAATAACTAGGCATATATAAGCTATCTAAAGAGAAAGATTAGATGAAGATAATCTGAGAGGGGAAGACTGTAGTAGCTGGTAGGAGGAAGTTAGGAGGGGAGGGCAGGATAGGCCTCTAGCAGAAAGGGTGATTTAAACATACTCTTGTTGGAAGCCAGCAAGCAGAGGTAAACATTCGAATTATTTGTGCCAACCATATAAAAGGCATATGATGACAGATAGAGTATGTAGAAAATAAATGAATTTGGGGGTGGAAAAATGGGGAAAGTGGAAACTTAGGAAATTAAACAAGGCTTCACAAAAACAAGTAGTGATTAAACAGTGTATTAAAAGAAACTAGAAGGGGGCAGCTAGGTGGCACACTGGATAGAGTACCAGCCCTGGATTCAGGAGGACCTGAGTTCAAATCCGGCCTCAGACACATGACACTCACTAGCTGTGTGACCCTGGGCAAGTCACTTAACCCCCATTGCCCCACAAAACAACCACAAAACAAACAAACAAACAAAAAGAAACTAGAGATCCAAAGAAGCAGAGTTGAGGAGGGAGGGTCCTCTAGATATCATTGACAATCCATCTAAAGAAACTGGGACATTTCACAGAATATCATCTAAGAGAAACAATAAGGATAGTTTGGCTTCATTCTAGAGAACTTAACAGGGAGTCTTATGGAATAGGGCTAGAAAACAAAATGGTGCCAGTTTGCGAATTGCTTTAAATTCCAAACAGAGGAGTTTCCCTTTTATCCTGTTCTTGAAACAATGTTATCTCCTTGTAATCTCTGCTTCTATTGCTGAATGTTTATGAACACTAGAACTTTACCATGAATAAAAATCAAGTTCATTGGCTTCTAGTTTTCAAAGTACACTATCTTCAGCATTGGATTTTAAAAATCAGAGGAGTGGCCTTTTCAGAACTGGCCTTTTCCAGGCCAGCTGCTCCTCTATCCTTTTCTCCATGAATTCATGTACTAAAGTCATATTTTCACATCATATCTAATACATAGTATATACTCTACTGGGTTCTGAACCCTGTGGGTTTTCAAAAACTGATCTGAACTTTATTCAATCTAGTTAAATTTCAGTTGAAAAATCAATTACTGCCTACAAACTTTCATGGGAATCTACCACTACCCCTCAAAGGATACCACTGCATTTTGAAAATACTCTAATTATTAGAAAATTCCCCTGAAATTAAGCTTAAAATTGTATCTTTGATACCTTCCCATTGGGTCTTATTTTACCATTTAATGCCAATTACAGCCAATGATAGTTCATTAAATATGTGAAAAAACAACCGTCATTCCTACCTGAGTCTTTTCTTTTCCAGGCTAAATATGCCCAATTTCTTTAACTGATCCTCATATGATAGACTCAAATTCCTTCATTCTTCTAATTGTACTTCTATAAATACTCTGCTTTTCAAAATGTTATTAAACTATGCTACTTGGAACTGAACATAGTATTCCATATGACATGTTGAGGAAAGCAGAATATAATAAAGATGATGAACCTCCTATTCCTAGAAATTATGACTATATGCAACAAAAGTTAAAATTAGATTAGATTCATATTACATTTGCAGACCTGAACTAAAGTCCCAAGTTATTTTCAAGAACAATTTCTATTTAACTATATTATACCTTGTATACTTGTGAAGATGGATTATTCTACCCAAGTATATGACTTTGCATTTAGCTCTATTGAATTTCATATTATTATATTCATTGCAATGCTCTAGCCCATCAAGATCTTTTTGGACTCCAACATTATCATTAAGTATATTAGCCTTTCTTCCAAGATTTTGTCTCATGTAATTTAAATAACCACAGTATCTTTGTAATTCTCTAGTTTATTGGTAACAATCCATAAGCATAGGACCAAACACAGCACCTTAGCACATGTTACTGTTGACCTCCTTCCATATTCATATGGGGCATTATAGTCTAACCAGGTCTGAAATCATCTAATTTAATTTTCATGTAATCCATATTTCTCTATTCTCTTTATAATAATATTGTGAAATGTTTATCAAAAGATTAGTTAACATGAAGCTACCCTGTAATTACAGAACTAATCTTTTCTACTAGTTTGGTAATATTGTCATAAAAGAAAATAAGATTAGTTTGATATGACCTGTTATTAATGATGCCTTGCTGGGCCTATATAGTCATATCTTCTTTTCTATATCTACGTGGTTCATCAACCTTCTCTTTATTAAGCACTTGAATGGAATTATTCAAATTACTCAAGGCTACCAACACTCTTTGTAAGTAAATAATGAAGAATGCACATCAATGTTTAGCAGTTAGTTGTTAAGGCTTGTGGTATTGAATATTGGCTACTCAATACCATTCCTCGATATATATAACAAAGGGAACAAAATAGGAGAAGGAAATCCTAATGTTAGTGAGCAGTGAAGAAGGTCTTTTACTGACATTGGGAGGATGCAAAAATTAAGTGAAATATTTGGTCCCCCACTTTTAATGAGCTCACAATCCAGGTTAAGAGATATGGGTAACACACATTAAACAGTGGAAGGAAGAAATTATGAAATAAATACTCAATTTTAGTGTATAAAAGCTATAAGATTTCAGAGGAAGGATAGGTCTGTAAGGTCTGTACCCACCAAGATTGTTTTCACTACAATAGATTTTGACCCTTGGCAGGTGTTACCTCCCCTCCAACTCACTCAGTAACCAACATATAGCAGATATGGAGGAAACGCTTGAAGCATTGATTCTTTATTCTAAAAAGTGGCCCAGAATTAACCATCTCTTGGGGGGACATTGTTTCCACGAAATAACTGAAAACTATTCATGGAGAAATACTTGTCATTTTTCTTTTTTCTTTATGTCTATTTCTTGACAGGTAGTAGAGGATGAGAGGAGAACATCAAGTCTAAGATATTAAGGGCCCTACAGAGTCATATTAGGGAAGATTGGTAGCACAGTGGAGTGAATGCTGGTCCTAAAAACAGGAACATCTTATCTTCCTGAGTTCAAATCCTGCCTCAGATACTTATTAACTGTGTATCCCCTGGAAAGTGACTTAATCCTGTTTGCTTCAATTCCTCATCTCTGAAGTGAAATGGGGAAGGAAATGGCAAACCACTTCAGTATCTTTATTAATAAAACCCAAAATAGGGTCATAATAATTCGGACATGATTGAAACAACTGAAGAACAACAAAGAGATACCACCTCCAGTTTTCAGTAATTTCCTCTCCATGATGACTAACCGTGATGTTGTCTTTTTGCATTTCCCATAAATAACAAACATTCGTATTCAGCATTCTGTCTCTACCTTTCCCATATGCTTCTACTAGTTCAGACCTTTTGGGAAATAGCATTATGCCCACCTGTTGTCTGTAAGTTGCACAGCTTGTAGAGAAATATCTTTACAAATAATAACAAAAAAGTATTGCTTATTATACCCCCTTTATGCTTTAGGACTTTGAAACTGTTAAACATCAATGAGTTATATAGAGAAAAATAAATACCCCAGGGGTCTTTTCATCTCAGAAACTGTCAAAATATTAGACCTTTAAAGAAACCTTTAGAGGAGAGGGCTTAATTATTTCATTCTAATATTAGTTCAAGCTCCAACAGTTTATTGATCATTAACCATCTACCTTGAAGAGTTGGTGCTTTTCTTTATAGGCTTTCTGATAGGGCTGTTTTTCTGTCTTTTTAAACAATATAATGGATTGTACACTGTGGTACATTTACAAGTCATTTCCTGCAAGCTATATATCACCAGGGCAAATTGGCAATCCTCTGCTTACATTTGACCTATCTATCTAATTTTACTATACATCCAGTATCACAGATGGACAACAATATCTTTGGAGCCTAGCATTTTCTCCTTGATCATTATGCCTCTGGGTCTATCACAATTGGTATTTCTGAATATGCCCATCTGTATCTATCTCTTTGTATGTCTTTCGCTTTATTCCAGGCCCGTGCCTTTATTAGTACATTTGTGAAGATAATTCCCAATATGGAAACTTAATCCATCAATGCAGATTAGCACCTTCCTTCT
Source organism: Dromiciops gliroides (assembly GCF_019393635.1). NCBI lineage: Eukaryota > Metazoa > Chordata > Mammalia > Microbiotheria > Microbiotheriidae > Dromiciops > Dromiciops gliroides. The sequence continues at coordinate 245,925,453 of NC_057861.1, read as the reverse complement.
CATTTATAGTTTCCTGGGGACAATGAGAGCTTACATATCTTATTTTTGTCATATAGATCATACTTATGGCAGGCAAGAATTGAATTCATATTTTCCTGAACTTGAGTTTGACCTTTTAGCTGCAACATTACCTACATCTCCATATTCTTTTAATGATTTAAAGAATTGAGAACCAGTTAGGAGAAACAACAACACTAAATTCCCTGAGGGGAGGTATTTAATAGGGACTTCCTATTTATCTTTTTTTAAAATTCCTTCAACATTTGCCACAGTTATTACACATAGGAAGGGAAGATTTCATACACTGATTCTGGGATTTTCTAAAGAAAAAATTATATTTACAATGTAGAAAGAAGCAAAGCTAAAGAGAAGCGTGTAAATTCATTGAAGACAATATTCAACAAAGACAACAGTAGAGCAGGTTGAGATGTGTACATGAAATGCAAAATATATGAAAAAAGATGATAAAGTAGATATTCTACTACAAAACTGACCTTAGAGCAATCATTATAGCATGATTAGATAGGATTCTTGTCTGAAATATGGTCCTAACATGGTAAATATTTCATTAAACTTCTTAACAAAAACAAGCAGCAGCTAGGTGGTGCAGTGGATAAGGCACCAGCCCTGCATTTCGGAGGACTTGAGTTCTAATCCAGTCTCAGACACTTGACACATACTAGCAGTGTGACCCTGGGCAAGTCACTTCAAAACCCAAACCAAAACAAAAAAAAAAAGAAAAAAAAAGACATATTTTATGTTTATATATGTATATACCAATGAATGCTATCTCAGTTTTCAAAATGACTGATCAGTTAAATAACACCAATCAAATAATTCAAATTTAATCTATCTTATATTGCCAACCATCAAATTCCCCAAAGCATACCCCTATGAATAACATTTCTGCCCCCCAAAATAACTTATAATTGCAGCACATGCTGCAATATCCATATCTATATTTTGAATGTACACTATTTTTCATTTTTGTTACTATAAAAGAAATATATCTGAATCCTTTAACAATTTGTCATTAACAATAGTGTATAGTACAATCCATCCGAGACAACATATCACAAAAGACAAGTAGCAAGCAGGACCTGTTGAAGCAGTATTATGACATCATCAGAAGATATCATTAGACTTAAAAGATGAAAGATATAGGTGCCTGCCCTTCCATATCTTTGCCCTAGTCACATATGCTTCCTTCATGTGTACCCTTCTGCCTATAGCCTCAAGGATATTTTCAAGGAAAAAATGTTTTATTATTACATAACTCTCCACTCTATTTCATTAAATTATTTGGTTTTGAACTAATCATCTGGTGGAGTAGTAAAACAATTACCTTACTGAGCACTTGCAAGCTCTAACTTTGAGTTATCTTGATTCTAGTGTATCTAATCTCAGGGCCTACATGCAAGAGACATGGTTCATCATTTGCTACTCTGTGATTTTCTTGGGTAAATAGCATAATTTTATTAAATTCTCTGATTTTACTAAAATAAAATATATAGAGATATTATTCAATATGTAATAAAACAGTAATTTTGATTCGCCAAGTGGTTCAAAAAAGCAAAAGAAAAGGGAGGGATGCCATTAAAATACTTTAACCATTGCATAAGGTTATTTGGGTCTTTTCTCCCTTTTGGTCTGAAAAAAATACTTGTTTATTCATACAGTTTTTCTTCTCACCAGTAGACAAGAGTCCTTCCACCATAACCATCTGTTATTTTTCCCCCTTGCATTCTGAATTAATTACAGACATTTAAACATCTGATTTCCAACAGACCACAAACACAATTATTTTCTAGTAAGATCAGTTTATGAGAAAATGTGTCTTCCTACTTGTTGGACAGTTGTCACCATTAAGATTTAATCAGACGGTTTACCAGGACAATCCAGGAAAGTAGAAACAGCTGTTGCAGGCTAAAGACATTCTTATTGTCATAGATTAATCCAAAGTCTTCAAGTGTATTGGGGTCTATTAAAATGCACATATTGAATTTAAATTCAAGTGGTCAAGTGCTGTAGAAACAATCTTCAAATTTTCATATATTTGAGTAATTAACTCAAATTAAGGATATGAAAATGAATGCATATGCACACATATATGTAGGTGTCTATTTGTGTATATCTATATAATCTATTTATCTATATCTATATAGATATCTATATAGATATAGATATCTATATAGATATAGATATCGATATCGATATCGATATAGATATAGATATAGATATAGATATAGATATCGATATCGATATAGATATAGATATAGATATCGATATAGATATAGATATCGATATAGATATCGATATAGATATAGATATAGATATAGATATAGATATAGATATAGATATAGATATAGATATAGATATAGATATAGATATAGATATAGATATAGATATAGATATAGATATAGATATAGATATAGATATAGATATAGATATAGATATAGATATACGCATACTGTCTGTGTGTGTATCCAGAATCACGAAAAAAATAAAATTATAGAATCATGGTGGTGGGGGGAGCAGGGAGGAAATAGTCCCACTGGCACATTTTAGACATGAAGAAGTTCAGGCTCTCAGAGTGACAAGTGTTTGCTCACAATATTATAGCAAGTCAGTGATAAAGGTGGGATTAGTACTTAGAGTTCTTGACCCCTAAAGCAAAGTGCTTTTAACTGTACAAAAGTACTGTAAGATGTATTCATACTCTTTAAGGCAACTTGACATTCCATTCTCTGAATGTCAAATATATTTTTCTTCAATTATGTCTAAAATCAACATCCTTAAGTCCAGTTTCATAAACCATAAGTTTTCTATTGAAGGGGCATAATTCATAATTTCCTCCATCCAGACTGAATTCATACTTTGTTGATATTCACATGTTATATATTCTAATTCTTAATCTCATCAATAGATAACATACCTAACAATAACCAACTGGTTTGTGGGAAAGACTTCTCAAAGTCTAAATCCAAAGATAGAATGAAAATCAAAGAAAATATTTTGAGAATTGGATTATATGATTCTTTGTTCACCCTTAATTTTCTGTCTGTAATTAATAATAACAACCAGTTTCTTGATTTATCAAAATAATGTGACCAGGGGACTATGTAGAATACATTAGCCAGGTGATAAAACAATGGAATCATGGAATCAGGAAATCTTGACTTTAAATTGGGCTTCAGACATTTACTAGCTGCAAAAGGTGCTTCTGTTTTTCATCTGTAAAAATGGGGAAAATAACCCTTACATCAGGGGTTTGTATGAAAGAAATGAGACAATATTTGTAAAGTGCTTTGTAAACCTTCAAGAACTATCTAAATGCAAACAATTATTAATTATCCCTGCTATCAACATGTTTGACGGCTTTCTTGTGCCTACTCCTTAGTATCTCATTTCTATGAAATTAATGTATCAAGTATTTTTATAATAAATATTGATTTTTAAAGTGTTGAGTACCAAATTATATCCCTCTTTCCCTCCCTACCCTCCCTTTTCCTTGAGGTGGTAAGTATTCAGATATAGGTTATACATAGGTTATAAACAGGAAGTGTTCAGCCAAGAAATCAAATCTTTTAATAGTCATATGAAAAAATGTTCTAAATCACTATTGATTAGAGAAATGCAAATTAAGACAACTCTGAGGTATCTCTTCACATCTATCACAGTAGCAAATATAACAAAATGGACAATGTTGGATATTGGAGGGAATGTGGGAAAACTGGAACACTAATCCTCTGTTGTGGAAGTTGGGAACTGATCCAACCATTACTGGAGAGCAATTTGGAACTATGCCCAAAGGGTTATAAAATTGTGCATAGACTTTCATCCAGCAAATATGTAAAACATTTCCATATTAGTCCTTTTGTATAAGAAAACTTAAAAGAAAAATATGAAAGGAATCATGAAAAATAGTATGCTATAGTCTGGGTTAAATCAATATCAGTTCTTTCTTTAGAGCTGGATAGTCTGCTTCATCATAAATTCTTTGGGATTGTCTTGGATTATTTTATTACTGACAGTAATTAAGTCATTCACAGTTCATCAAAAATATTGCTGTCTCTGTGCACTATGTTCTCCTGGTTCTGCTCACTTCACTATAGATCAGCTCATATATGTCTCTTTAGGTCTTTCTAAAATCATCTTGCTTGTGATTTCTTAGAGCATAATAACATTCCATTACAATCATGTATCAGAGCTTGTTTAGCCCTTCCCCAAGTAAAGGGCATTCCTTTGATTTCCAATTTTTAGCCACCACAAAAAGAGCTGTTATAAATATTTTTGTACAAATAGGTCTTTTTATCTTTTTGGGGATATTTTTGGGATATAAAACTAGCAGTGTTATTGCTGGATCAAAGACTATGCACAATTTTATAGTCCTTTGGGCATAGTTCCAAACTGCTCTCCAGTAATGGCTGGATCATTTCACAACTCCCTCAACAGAGGATTAGTGTTCCAGTTTCCCCACATTCCCTCCAACATTCAACATTGTCCTTCTTTGTTATATTTGCCACTGTGATAGGTATGAGGAGGTACCTCAGAGTTGTCTTAATTTGTATTCCTCTAATTGATAGTGATTCAGAACATTTTTTCATATGATAATTGAAAGCTTTGATTTCTTAGCTGAAAACTTCCTGTTTATACTTTTGGCCATTTTTCAATTGGGCAATTATGTATCTATTTTATAAATTTCACTCAGTTCTCTATAGATTTGAGAAATAAGGCAGTTTTCTGCTTTTCTTATAATTTTGGAAAAGCTTTTCAATTTTATATAATCACTGTTATTTATTTTACATTTTGTAATGCTCTCTACATCATTGTTGGTCTTATATTGTTCCCTTGTCCACAAATCTGATAGGTAAACTATTCCATGTTCTCTTAATTTGCTGATGGTATTACCCTTTATGTGTAAAGTATGTACCCATTTTGACCTTATTTTGGTATGTAGTGCAAGATGTTGGTATATATCTAATTTCTCCCATAATGACATCCAGTTTTCCCTACAGTTTTTGTCAAATAATAAGCTTTTATTCCAAAAGCTTGAATCTTTGGATTTATCATGTTCTAGATTTCTAAAGTCATTTACTATAGTGTAATTCATGCCTATTCTATTTCTTAGCCCGTACCACATTCTCTTGATAATTAACATTTTGCAATAAACCTTGAGATCAAGTACTGCTACCCCACAATCTTTCATTTTTTTCTAATTGATTCCTTTGAAATCCTTGAGCTTTTGTTTTGCCAGGTGAATGTTGTTATTACGTTATATATATATATATATATATATATATATATATATATATATATATATATATATATATATATTTCCAGGGCAATGAGGGTTAAGTGACCTGCCTACGGTCACACAGATAATATGTGCCAAGAATCTAAAACTGGTATAAAATAGTTCTTGATAGTTTGGTATGGCACTAAAAAGATAGATTAATTTAGGTAGGATTGTCATTTTTATTATATTGACAGTCTACCCATGAGCAATTAATGTTTTTTTTTTCTAGTTGCTTAGATCTTAACTTTATATGTTTGAAGAGTGTTTTATAGTAATGTTCATACAGTTGCTGGGTTTGTCTAGGCAGGTATACTCCCAAGTCCTTTATATTGTATAAAATAATTTTAAATGGGATTTCTCTTTCTATCTGTTGGTGCTAGACTTTCTTGGTAATATAAAGAAATAGTGTTGATTTATGTGGGTTTATTTTGTATTGTTCAACTTTGTTGAAGTTGTTAATAATTTCAAATATTTTTAGTTTATTCTATAGTATTTTCTATGTATACCAACATATGATCTGCAAAGAATGATAGTTTTTTCTCTTTTTCCCCTTATTGCTATACTTAATATTTCTTAAACAATATTAAATAATAGCAGTGATAATGGGCTTCCTTGTTTCACCCCTGATTGTATTGGGAAAGCTTCTATTTTATCTCCATTGCAGATAATATTTACTGATAGTTTTAGATAAATATTACTTATCATTTTAAGATAAGATCCATTTATTCCTATACTCTTTATTGTGTTTAACAGGAATGGGTGCTTTATTTTGTCAAAGACTTTTTCCTCATCCTTTGAGATTATTATATAATTTCTGTTGATTTTAATATTGATATGGTTAGTTTTGCTTATAGTTTTCCTAATATTAAATCAGCACTACATTCCTGGTATAAATCCCACCTGGTCCTAGTGTTTGATTCCTGTGATGTATTGCTATAATCCCTTTGCTTGTATTTTATTTAAATTTTTTGCATCAATGTTAATTAGGGAAATTGGTCTATATGTGTCTTTCTCTGTTTTGGTTGCTCCCGATTTGGGTATCAATGCCATATTTATCCCATAAATGGTATTTTGTAGGATTCCATCACCTGTTTTCCTATATAGTTTTGGGATTAATTGTTCCATAATTTTGGCAGACATTGCTTGTGAATTCATCTGGTCCTGGGGATTTTACTTAGGAAGTTCATTGATCATTTCTTCAATTTCTTTTTCTAAAATTAGGTCATTTAAGTATTTTATTTCTTCTTCTGTTAATATGGGTAATTTTTATGTAAATATATATCCATTTCATTTAAATTGTCAAATATATTGGCATATAACTGGACAAAAAATAAGTTCCTAACAATTGTCTTAATTTCCTTCATATTGATGGTGAGTTCACCTCTTAAATCCCATAAATTTTGATATCGTCTCTATTTTTTGTCATTTTCCTTAACAAAATTATGGATTTGGATTTCTATGATTTATTCTTTGACTCACTTTTTAGAATTAGTTTATTTAATTTACAATATTTCAACATTTCTCAACTGTACACCTATTGTTCAATGTGTTTTTTATTGTATTATGATCTGAAAAATATGTATTTACTGTTTCTGCTTTTCTGCATTACATTGAAAGGTTTTTATGTCCCAGTACATGGTCAATTTTTGTGTAGGTGCTATGTACTTCTGAAAGGAAAATGCATTCCTTTTTTATTTCCATTCAATTTTTTCCCAAAGAGATCTGTCATATCTAACTTTTCCAGAACTGTATTCAGTTCCTTAGCTTCTTGTTTACTTTTTTTTTTTTTTTGGTTAGGTTTATCCAGATTTGATAGAGGAAGGATAAGGTCTCCCACTAGTATTGTTTTATTTTCTATTTCATAACATAACTCATTTAACTTTTTCTTCAAAAATCTAAATGCTGTACCATTTGATGCACATATGTTGAGTGTTACATGACTTCATTGTCTATGTACCTTTCAGCAAGATAGTTTCCTTCTTTATCTCTTTTGATTAGATACATTTTGCTTTTGCTTTTTCTGAAATTATGATTACTACCCCTGCTTTCTTTGCTTGATCTGAAGTATAATAGATTTTGTCCCAGTTTTTACCCTGTGTGTATCTTTCTGCTTTATATGTGTTTCACATAAACACCATATTATAGGATTTTGGTTTTTAATCCATTCTGTTACCCACTTCCATTTGATAGGTGAGTCAATCCAATTCATGTTTGTAGTTATGATAACTAATTATATATTTCCTTTCATACTATTTTTCACTTTTTTATTTCCCTTCCATCCTTTCGCATCTCATAAGGGTTTGACTTTTGAGCACCATCTTCCCAAATATATCCACCCTTTTATAAGTCCCCCCTTCCTCTTCTATTATATCTATCCTTTTTTTTTTTTTAACTTCCTTCTAGGCTAAGGTAGAATTCTATATCCAACTGAGTGAATATGGTATTACCTCCTTGAGCAAATTTTGATTAGAGTAAGGTGTAAGCTTTGCTACCACCACCCATCCTCCCTTTTCAGCTTTTTTGAACCTCATTTATAAGGGATATTTTACTCTATTCAATTTCCTCCCTTCTTTTTCTAATCCGATTTATTTCTCACCCATTTATTTTTAATAGGTATTTTTGTTTGTTGGTTGGTTGGTTTTTTGCAGGGCAATGAGGGTTAAGTGACTTGCCCAGGGTCACACAGCTAGTAAGTATCAAGTGTCTGAGGCCGGATTTGAACTCAGGTCCTCCTGAATCCAGGGCCGGTGCTTTATCCACTGTGCCACCTAGCCGCCTCCTCACCCATTTATTTTGATTTTTGGAGGTAACATCCCATCTATTTGACTTCATATACATATTCACTGTCTACTTGCTCTTATAAATAATAAAGTTGTTAATAATTAAAAATATTTTCTTGTCATAATGACATATAAACAGTTAAACCTTTGTGAATTAATATTTTTTTTAATTTTTTTTACCTTTTGTTTCCCTTGAGTCACGTACTTAGAAGTCAAAATTTTTATTCAGCTCTGGTATTTTAATCAGAAATTCTTGAAAGTCCTCTATTCTTTGAAATGTTCATATTTTTCCCCTGAAATACTATATTCAATTTTGCTGGGTAGGTGATTCTTGGTTGTAAACCTAACTCCTTATTCTTATGGAATATCTCATTCCAAGCCTTCTAGTTCTTTAATGTGAAAGCTGCCATATCTTCTGTAATCCTGATTGTAACTCTATTATACTTGAATTACATCTTTTTGGCTGCTTGCAATACTTTTTCCTAAATCTGTGAGCTCTGGAATCTGGTTATTATGCTCCTGGGAGTTTTCATTCTGGGATTACTTTCAGGCAGTGATAGGTGGCTTCTTTCCATTTCTAGTTTGCTGTGTAGTTCTAATATATCAGGACAGTTCTCTTTAATAATCTCTTGAAAGATATTGTCCAGGGGGCCAGCTAGGTGGCTCAGTGGAAAAAGCATTGGTTCTGAATTCAAGAGTACTTGAATTCAAATGGGGCCTCGGACACTTGACACCTACTAGCTGTGTGTCCCTGGGCAAGTCATTTAAACCTTATTGCCCTACCAAAAAAAAAAAAGAAAGAAAAGAAAAGGAATGGTATTGTATAGGCCTTTTTTTTTATCACAACTTTCAAGCAGTCCCATAATTCTTATATTATCTATCCTTGATTTATTTTCTATATCAGTTAGTTTTCCAATGAGAAATTTTACATTTTCTTGCATTTAAAAAAATCTTTTTACTTTTCTTTTATTGTATCTTCATGTCTCACAGTCATTAGTTTCCACTTGTTCTATTCTAATTTTTAGTAAAAAACTATAAAAATACTGGCAAGTAAAGTATCAAAAGGGAAGATTAATTGGCCTCAAGATGAAAAAAAAAAACTTCTTAGAATAGCTCCAAAAATATTTTAAAAATCAAATAACAGAGGTAGAGGAAAAAATGGCAAAAGAAATGAAAGAGTTGGTCTTTTTTGTTTATTTTTCTTTCTTCTGGAGACTGGATTAAGATGGTAGAGTGAAACTAGAAAGCTGCTTGAGCTCTCCCAAATTTCCCTCAGAAATATCAAATTAAGCCTCTCAACAGATTTTGGAGCTGTAGAACATGCAAAAAATGGGGTGAAACAATTTTCTGACAACCTAGAAGATCTTTAGGAAATGTCTGTTTCATTTGAGTAAAAGGGGAAGGCAATTCATTGCAGAGTGTCTGGGCAAGCCAGCAAAAGGCTCTTAGCCACAGCAGAGATCGGCAGCTGAGGACCTGAGATCCTAGCTCACCAAGCTAGTTTCACAACTGGCTAGTTTTGAAGCCTCCAGTCCTAATGCAGAAGGCAATCTGCCAGTTGGAGTTTATGATTCCCAACAGGCCCAATAGACTGTGCCATTCCAGTTCAGTGAGTAAGTTGCAAGCTGCTGAGGCATCAGAACAGAAAGACAGTGACAGCCCTGGCCCACAGTAAAAGAAGCTTGGGAGAGGGCATGCTGTACCACAAGAGTAGAACCCAACTTTAGAGGCACAAAAGAGACCAAAATATGAATGAGAAACAGAAAAGAACCCTGACCATTGAAAATTATTATGGCAACAGAGAGGATCAAAACATAAACTCAGGAGAGGATAATCATAAAATGCCTACATGTGAAGCCTTAAAAGGGAAGAATAACTGGTCTCAAGATCAAAAATCCTCTTGGAAGAACTCAAAAAAGGATTTTTATAAACCAAATAAAAGAAGTAGAAGAAAAAATGGGAAAAGAAATAAGAGCTCTGTAAGAGAGTCAAAAGCTTGGAAAAAGAGAGAAAAATTGACTGAGGGAAATAACTCATTGAACAATGAAATTGGCCAAATGGAAAAGGAGGCACAAAAACCAACTGGGGAAAATAAATCCTTAAGAATCAGAGTTTGGCATATGTAAGTTAATGATTCAGTGAGACAACAGGAAGAGGGGCAGCTAGGTGGTGCAGTGGATAGAGCACCCGCCCTGGAGTCAGGAGTACCTGGGTTCAAATCCGGTCTCAGACACTTAACACTTATTAGCTGTGTGACCCTGGGCAAGTCACTTAACCCCCATTGCCTCACTTAAAAAAAAAAAGTTGCATGAGACAACAGGAAGAAATAAAGCAGAATCAAAAGAATATAAAAGTAGAAGAAAATGTAAAATATCTCTTCAGAAAAACAGACCTAGAAAATAGGTCCAAGAGGGACAACCTAAGAATAATTCAACCACCTGAAGACCATGATAAAAAAAATAGCCTAGGGGCAACTAGGTGGCACAGTGGATAAAGCACTGGCCCTGGACTCAGGAGGACCTGAGTTAAAATCCGGCCTCAGACACATGACACTTACTAGCTGTGTGACCCTGGGCAAGTCACTTAACCCTCATTTACCCACCAAACCCCCCCCACAAAAACCAAACAAAATAGCCTAGACAGCATATTTCAGTGACATTATCAAGGAGAACTACCCCAATGTCTTAGAACCAGAGGAAAAAGTAGTCATTGAAAGAATCCACTGATCATCTCCTGAAAGAGACCCTAAAAAAATGCAAAAAATCCCTCCCAGGAATAATGTAGCAATATTCAAGAATTATCAAGTAAAAGAGAAAATAATGTAAGCAGTCAGAAAGAAGCAATTTGAATATCAAGGAACACCAATCAGAATAACACAGGACCTGACATCTTCAATATTAAAGGATCTGTGTGCTTAGAATATGATTTTCATTTAGGGTAAAGGAACTGGGATTACAACCAAGAATGTACTACTCAGCAAAATTAGTATCATCTTTCAAGAAAAAAATGGGATTCAGTGAAATAGGGGACAGTAACACTTTCATAATGAAAAGCTCAGAACTGAATAGATAATTCAATCTACAAATACAAGACTCAGGAGACTCATGAAAAAACAAACAAACAAACAAACAAACATGTAACACAATAAGGTTAAAATGTTAGCATCCCTACGCAGGAAGAAGATACTCATAACTCTTGAGAACTGTTTCTTTATTAAGGCAGATAGGAGGAGTGCCCTTAAATAGAGGTGTGTGTATAAGTTGATACTGATGTAATGATATTAAAAAAATCACCTTAAGAGGTAACAAAAAAGATTACATTGGGAGAAAAGGGGAAGGGAAGGAAGAATGGGGTAAATCATATCACATGAAGAGAAATAAAAGATCTATTACATTAGAGGGAAAGAAGGCTAGGGTGAGGGGCAGCTAGGTGGCACAGTGGATAGAGCACCGGCCCTGGAGTCAGGAGTACCTGAGTTCAAATCCGGCCTCAGACCCTTAACACTTAATAGCTGTGTGATGCTAGGCAAGTCACTTAACCCCAATTGCCTCACTAAAATCAATCAATCAATCAATCAATAAAAGAAGGGAAGGGTGAGCATTGTTTTGACCTTACTCTCATTTTATTTGTTTCAAAGAGGGAATAACATACATACTCAGTTGGGTATGGAATTTTATCTTACCATAAAGGGATATATATATATATATATATATATATATGGGAAAATTCAATGAAATGGATGTGGTGCTGATAGAAGTGATGGTAAAACTAGGAGGTGAAGGGGGAAAGGACAAAAATTATGTGGGGCTGATAGAAATGAGTGCAAAGTGAGGAGCTGAAATGGGAAAAGGGAGGAAAAGCCAAGATGGAGGAAAAAAGATCTTAGCTCTTCCCAAGACCTCTCCAAATACCTTGAAACAATGCCATAAGACAATTCCTGGAGCAGCAGAACCCACAAAAAGACAGTACAAAATTATTTTCCAGCCAAAGGTAACTTAGAAGTTTGGCAAGAAAGGTCTTTTATACTTGGGTGCGAGTGAAGCCAGCACAGACCCAGCCCCAGTCACAGCAAACCAGGAGCAGGCCTTGGTAGCCTCTGAATCAGCAGCAATAGCAACTGGTTTTGGAACTCAGCCCACAGATGGTAAGGGGGTCAAACAATTGGCAAGAAGGAGATGACAGGAATATCTTTCTCAGCACTTAGGCAGGACACTGTTGTTTTCCCCATACTTAGATACAGTTCATTGACATGGGTGGCAATCCCAGGCTGGAGAGGATTATAAAAGACCCTGAGCTTGTGGCCACAGTGGAGTGAGATTCTGTTCATAATTCCAGGGCAGAAAAGCAGGCCCTACATTGCTTGTAGAACAGAGCACAGGACAGAAGAGTAGTAGACATACCTTTCCTTAAATCATACCACTTTAGACGAACTAAAATCTTACAAATCCCTAGAAGTATCCCTGAAAACAACTGCAAAACCCTCTGATACTTGGAACAGTGAATCCTCCACCTTCCTAGCAGTGCCCCACTTTAACAAAGAGTTTAAAGTCAAGAAATAAGCTGGGAAAATGAACAAACAAAAAATGCTGACTCTAGAAAGTTTCTATGGTGACAAGGAAGATCAAAATACATGCTAAAAAGAAGATACTAAAGTCAAAGGTCCTAAATCCAAAGATTCCAAGAAAAATATGAATTGGTCTCAGGCCATAGAAGTGCTCAAAAAGGACTTTGAAAATAAAGTGAAGGAAAAAATTAAAAGTGAAATGAGAGTGATTCAAGAAAACTATGAAAAAAACAGTCAACAGCTTGGTAAAGGAGACAAAAATAACTGAAGAAAATAACACTTTAAAAAATAGATGAGGTCATATAGTAAAACAGGTACAAAAAGCCAATGAAGAAAAGAATGCCTTGAGAAGCTCAACTGGCCAAAGGAAAAGGAGGTACAAAAGCTCTGAAGAAAATAACTCCTTAAAAATTAGCATTGAACAAATGGAAGCCAATGACTTTAGGAGAAATCAAGAAAAAATAAAGCAATAATAAGTATGTGTAATAACAAGCTATGGAAAGATAGATCAAAAATGACTTGGAAATGCAATAATCTCATTCTAAAGAATTAGTGGTTTAAACAATGAATCATAGAAATAATCAATAATTTCATCAAAGGGAATAACTATAATTAGACAACATACTAAAATTTATGGGATGCAGCCAAAGCAGTTCTTAGGGGAAATTTTATATCTTTAAATGCTTACATAAATAAAATAAAGAGATCAATTACTTGGGCATGCAACGAAAAGAGTTAGAAAAAGTACAAATTAAAAACCCACAATTAAATACCAAATTGGAAATTTTGAAAATTAGGGAAACTAATAAAATAGAAAATAAGAAAACTATAGAATCTATAAATAAAATAACGTTCTGCTTCTATGAACAAAAACAACAACAAAATAGACGACCCTGTAGTTAATTTGATTTAAAAAAAGAAAGCCAATTTACTAGCATCAAAAACATTTCCACATTAGTCAGGTGGTGAAACAAACGGACAAAGATAACCCTTAATAAAAAGCATCTAACAAACCATCATGCTTCAGTCTGTATTCAGACTCCATCAATTCTTTCTCTGGAGCTGGATTTAATTTTTCATAAATCCTTCAGTTGTCTTGGATTATTGTATTGCTCAAAATAGCTAAGTCCTTGACAGCTGATCATTTTTAAAAATTGCTGTTATTTTTTATACACTACATTTGAATTTGCATCAGCTCACATAAGTCTTTCCAGGGTTTTCCAATAGCATCCTGCTCAGAATTTCTAGAAAGATATCTTCAATTAACTTCTTCTTCTTCTTCTTCTTCTTCTTCTTCTTCTTCTTCTTCTTCTTCTTCTTCTTCTTCTTCTTCTTCTTCTCCTTCTCCTTCTTCTCCTTCTTCTCCTTCTCCTCCTCCTCCTCCTCCTCCTTCTCCTCCTCCTCCTTCTTCTTCCTTTTCTTCTTCCTCTTAGTCTTTGTCTTCCTCTTCTTCCTCTTCATCTCCTTCTTCTTCGTCTTCATCTTCATCTCCATCTTCTTCATCTTTGTCTTCCCCTTCGTCTTCATCGTTTTCTTCATCTTCATCATCTTTGTCATCTTCTTCATCTTCGTCTTTTTTGTCTTCATCTTTGTCTTTTGTCTTTGGTCTTTGTCTTTCATCTTCATCTTCATCTTCTTCATCTTTGTCTTTGGTCTTCATCTTTCTCCTTCATCTCCTCCTTCTTCATCTTTTTTGTCTTCATCTTCATCTTCATCATTTCCATCTTTGTCTTGATCTTTTTCGTCTTCGTCTTTCATCTTCATCTGTCTTTCATCTTCATCTTCTTTGTCTCCTTCTTCGTCTTTATCTTCTTCTTTGTCTTCATCTTCTTTGTCTTTTGTCGTCTTCATCTCCATCTTTGTCTTTTTTGCCTTCATCTTCATCTTCTTCGTCTTTTGTCTTCATCATTCATCTTTTTTGTCTTCGTCTTCATCTCTGTCTTTCTTCTTCTTCGACTTCTGTCTGTCTTTTTCACTTTCATCTCCTTCATCTTTTTCATCTTCATCTCCTTTGTGTTCATCTTTGTCTTCTTTATCTTCATCTTCTCTGTCTCTTTCATCTTATTCTTTATCTTCTTCATCTTTGTCTTTTTCACTTTTGTCTCTTCTTCATCTTTCGTCTTCTTCGTCTTCATCGCCTTCGTCTTCGTCTTCTTCAACTTCGTCGTCTTCATCTTCATCCTTGTCTTTTGCGTCTTCATCTTAGTCTTTTTCATCTTCCCCTTTCATCTTCCTCTTTCATCTTCTGCTTTTGTCTTCGTCTTTCATCTATGTGTTTCGTCTATGTCTTTCGTCTACATTTTTCGTCTTTTTTGTCTCTGTCTTTTGTCTTTTTCATCTTTTTCTTTTTTGCCTTCATCTCATTCATGTTCTTCAAGTTCTTCTTCGTCTTCATCTTTTTCATCTTCATCTTTCATCTTCTTCATCTGCTTTAGCTTCTTCATCTTTTGTCTTCTTTGTCTTCATCTTCTTCATCTTTTTTGCCTTCGTCTTTTTCATCTTCATCTTTTGTCTTTGTCTTTGTCTTTTTCGTCTTCGTTGTTCATCGTTCGTCTTTGTCTTCGTTTTTCATCTTCATCTTTGTCTTTTGTCTTTTTTGTCTTTGTCTTTCATCTTTGGCTTTTGCCTTCATCTCCTTCTTTGTCTTCGTCTTTTTCGACTTTGTCTTTTGTATTTTTGTCTTTGTCTTTCTCTTTCGCCTTTGTCTCCTTCTTCATCTTCGTCTTTTTCATCTTCATCTTTCATCTTTTTTTCTTCGACTTTTCATCTTTGTCTTTTTCATCTTCATCTTTCATCTTCGTCTTTCATCTTTTGTCTTTTTCTTCTTCGTCTTTCGCCTTTGTCTCCTTCATCTTTGTCTTTTTCGTCTTCATCTTTCATCTTCGTCTTCATCTTCATCTTTATTTTCATCTTCATCTTTGTCTGCTTCATCTTTGTTTTCTTCATCTTCTTCATCTTTGTCTCTTTCTTCTTCATTTTCTTCTTCATTTTTCATCTTTGTCTTTTGCCTTTGTCTCATATTCATCTTTTTCATCTTCGTTTTGTCTTCTTCGTCTGCTTCATCTTATTGATCTTCCTCATCTTCTGTCTCCTTCTTCATCTTTATCCTCCTCTGCATCTTCGTCTTCTTCTTCCTCTGCTCCTTCATCTTTTTCGTCTTTGTCTTTCATCTTCGTCTTTTTCATCTTCTTCTTCTTCTTTGTCTTCATCTTTTTCATCTTCATCTTCATTGTCTTCTTCTTCTTTGTCATCCTCTTCTTCATTGCCATCTTCTTTGTTGTCTTTGTCATTTTCATCTTCGTCTTCTTCTTTGTGATCATCTTCTTCATCATCATTTTCATCATCATCACCATCTTCTTATCCTTCTTCATCTTCTTCGTCTTCCTTTTTGTCTTCTGTGTCTTCTTGTGTGAGGCAATGAGGGTTAAATTAATGAGGGTTAATGAGGGCAAATGCCCAGGGTCACACAGCTAGTAAGTGTCACGTATCTGAAGACACATTTGAACTCATGTCCTCCTGAATCCAGGGCTGGTTCTTTATCCACTACACCACCTAGATGGCTCCTCTAGAAAGATTTCTTTATTTTTCATCTCCCTCAGTCACTTTTTTTTTTTGCTGACATTTAGGTTGTTACTGGGCAATACATCTCTCCTATTCCTATCTTTTTTCCTGTCGAAATAGGAACTTAAAAGATTAAAACAATTAAATTTGCATATAATCAATTAAGACAAGCAAAAGTATAATTAAATCAAATAAATAATGGTAAGAAAATAATTTTATCAAAGAAACACCATTAATTTAACTATTTGAACAGGCCCTTTAATATGTCTGAGGTCATCTCTCTTATGCTAATTGTGTGATACTTAACCACCTCCAGATAATCTTGTTAATCTCTGTATTATTTCTTATTTCTAGGACTCTGGTTAGTTTGGTAACAGTGATCCCAGCTTTCATATAGGTATTCAAAGTAACAAATCAGGTTGGGTCAACTGGCTCCCATTCTTCCCAGACAGACAATAATTTTTCTTTTTCACTAGAGAAAATAAAGAATATAAAAGAGATGCAGACATCTTTTAAATAAATTCTTAAAACACTCAAAGTCTATAAGATCCCCTTGCAAGGAATTTAAAAGGGCGATAGCTGAATTTCTTCTATTTCACTGGGTTCTACGCTGTCTCTCCAAGATTCAGAGTGGAATTTTGTGATAAGGATTCCATCTATAAGTAAAACTTTGAAGTTATAGGACATCATATGTTTAGAGCATCACTTTAATTAAATTAAATTTAATTTAATTAATTTTTTTTTGTGGGGCAAGGGGGTTAAGTGACTTGCCCAGGGTCACACCACTAGTAACTGTCAAGTGTATGAGGACAGATTTGAACTCAGGTACTCCGGAATCCAGGGCCAGTGCTTTATTCACTGTGCCACCTAGCTGCTCTTAATTTTATAATAAAAGCTATTAAACCTCCACCTTGATCATTTCCGCCCAGTGTTATTCAGTCAAATATGATATAGTTAAGTATTAAACTTTATGTTGAGACTCACAACTTAAGCAATTTTAATAATTTTAGCCAACTTAAAAAATGGTGAACACAACTTCAGGAGACAGCAAGATATTTGGAATAGGCAGTTACCTCTGAGATATACAGAATTTCATAAAGCTATATGAATAAGAATTAAACGCATTTTTTTTAAAGAGAGGGAAAATTTTAAAGGTATTTTTTCACACATATGCATTCTATCAGATCTATTTTTAGAATTATCTTTTCCTGATGGGAACAAGTATAATCTCTTTTCAAAATATTTATTAAATAATGTTTATTATTTTTCAGAATGTTATCATTTCTCACCTTTTAATATAGCTATTTTAGCTAAAGATTAGGGATACTTTGATCTCCAAGATAAAAGGGAATCTAAGTAGCAAATAATACCTCCCATGCTTCATTGTACAGTTCTTTTTATATAATTTAGATTATGAAAGAACCATTAAGAATAAATGACAAAAGGATATTTTAATATGCCAAATGAAATCATGACAGTAAGTGAACTATGATGTCATTCAATGATTTTCAAACATTTATCATAATATTTATTTATAATTTGAGGGAAATGTATTCTATATTGTTTATATCAAACCTAAATTATCTGTCCATAATATACATTAATACTTATTTCACTCTCCAAACCATAAATGACTAGTCTATCCACTGACATAAATTTAAATCACCAAAACCTGTGTTTTTTATGAGTTATTTTGGCTAAGAAAGAAACAAGCACCTGGTGACCATTTCTCCTTATCTAACTTGTCCTCATACAACAGAATAAGAATGCCTCTATGTCTATACTTTCAAACAAAGATGAATGCTTTACAGTTTCTCACTGGCAAAATCTTAAAGATCTCACAGGACTGAGCAAAATTAACATGCTTACATATTTTTATATGCTGGAATAAGAAATAAGTTTTTTTAACAATAAAGAGAATAGGTTTTTAAAGGATCATCAGTCCAAATACCACTTTTTTCAGGTAAAGAAATCAGGGGTCCTCAAATTGCCCAAGCTCACACAAGTAGTCAATGGCTGAGCAAGGATTTTAATCCACCTTCTCTGACTCCAAATACTCAGTACTCTTTTCATGGTAACATCTTTGTATCTTGTCTGTTTCAACAGTAAATTTGAGACAGGAATTCTCCTCAACACTTTCATTAAAAGACACATTTAGGTATCATATCCCAGAGACCATATAGACTTCTGGGCAGAATTGTTTCTTTATAAATTTGTTCTCCTCAATTAATACTATTATCCTCAGTCAAAAGAAGGAATGATTAAAAAGGAAAACCAAATCTTTGTGAAAATATATGTATAATGAAGCTATATGTATGTGTGTGTGTATGTTGTCCTTATCCAAATAAGTAAATAATGTGAATATGTATGTGTACATGCACACATATATTCTACAATATTATTATACAAATATATATACATATACACATCTAAGTTTGTGTATCTATAAATTGTGTGTATGCACATACATATAATTCTATAGCCTTTGTCTATCATCTCTTTCCAGGAACTGGTAGTTTGCTTTATCCGGCCTCTGTAATTAGGATTAGTCTTTTAATTGATTGGTATCATTAAATCATTCAAACAAGTTTTAGTATACAATGTTGTTTTTAATTGCATAATTTTTTTCCCTGATTCTGGTCATTTAGTGTGTATCTGTTAATACATGTTTTTTACAGCTTTTTCTGAAATCATTCCTTTTGTTATCTCTAATAGTCAACTAGATGGTGAAGTACATAGCATGATCAGCCTGAAGTCAAGAAGAATCAGGTTTATCTGTTCAAATCTGAGCTCAGATACATACTAGCTATGTGACCCCATGCAAGTTACTTAGCACTCTTTGTCTCAGTTTCCTCATCTGTAAAATGAACTGGAGAACAAAATGGCAAAGCACTCCAATCTTTGCCAAGAAAACAACAAATGGGATTATGAAGAGTTGGAAACAAGTGAAAAACAACTGAACGACAAATTCCATTATATTCATATATTAGACAGAGGGATTAACACTAGATAAAATTGATTATTGTAAATATGTAACATTAAAAAATTTCTAGAATTAATTTTTAATAAATGCTAAGAAAGTTATCCAGTTTTGAATATGATGGGACCCAGAAATACCTTGTATGTGCAATTCAAACCCCTTATTTTATATATGAGGAAATTGAGACTCAGTGAGAATAGGTCATTTGACTAAGGTCACATACATAGTTGGTGGCAGAGTTAAGATTTGAATTTAGATGAATCTAAATTCAGTGCTATCATATTATAGCATGCAGCTTCTACCCATTCTCTTGGTGGGTATGTCTCCTAGGAAACAAGGTATTCAAAAGCTCCATGCCCCAGAAAGACTGTGAGAAATCTTAGGGAGAATGAATCTGTCCATACCAGATGAATATCTGATAGTTGTCTAGATATCTGATAAGCCAGGTAGGCAACTGGCTTTGCCACGTCCATTATTAATCCTCCCCATATGAAGGAAGTTCTTGTTTAGGCCATGCTTGATCAAAATAAGTTTTCTTCTGCTTACAAAACTATCATGGCCAGACTCTTTCTTGTCATTTGAAGGAGTTCAAAATGTATATTGTACTCCTCAGAGCTCTTTGCTCACTTAAACCAGAAAAAGAATATATCTAGATTTAGACTTCCCTAGTTGGCAAGCAGGGGGGTGTAGTGGATAGAGTACTGAGCCTGGAGGCAAAAATAACCAAGTTTAAACCTGGCCTTAGACTCTTGCTAGCTGTGTGACCTTAGGTAATTTGCTTAATTTCTGTTTGCCTCAGTTTCCTAATATGTAAAAGGAGAATAATAATAGCATATACCTCACAGGATTGTTGTGAGGATCAATTGAGATAATATTGCTAACTTTTTGGCATGGTGCCTGGCACATAGTAGGCACTTGATAAATAGTTATTCTCTTGTGCCCTTTCCCATAGGGTAGCTTGCTATCTATTTCAGAGTTGGTATAGAATACTTTCCTATTTCCAAAATACTTTGAGATTAGGAAATATCATTACAAGGATAAATAAGGGCCATTAAGCATTAATGATTTGAATGCTTCTTGCCTGAAATAAAAAAAAAATGAAATCACAACAATAATATTCCTAACAGGAGGTCATCCAGATATGTCTTGATATCTAACAAAGAGTTATTCTACATTCTTTAGGTAGCCCATAACAATTCTGGATGGCCCAAAGTTTAATGATTATGTCCATGTGTTCAATTGTAATCCATAATAAAGTGAGAAGACTGTAGAATTTGGAGTCAGAAAAAGTGGGTGTAAGTCTCAGTTCTATTACTTACTACTTAGTTTAAAATAGCTTGCCAATAAACTTTAAATCTTAATATCATCATCCAAAAAATGATTGGGATTATACCACTCAAAGTCCAAAACATATTCTAGCTCTGTGAATCTAAAAATATTATTTACTACCTATAATTTTTACTGATTGTTCCTTATTTTTTGTTCCAGGATCAAGACACAACTCTAATTTTTCTTCCACATATGGAATACTTTAATAATATATAGATAGTTATCATGTTTTACACTACACAGATTTCTTTTTTTTCAAACTAAAATCATCATTTCCTTTAAAGTCTATTTATATATGGCATATATCAAGACCCTTTGATATCCTAGTTACTCTTCTTTCACCACATTTATTATCGTCTCTTCTAAATTGTAGAATTTAATTGTATATAGCACTATAGCTGTGTTCTGATGAAGCCTAGTCTGTGAAATACAAAACTTCTTATGGTTGTCCTTTTATGCAGACTTTGGTCTTATATAACAAAATAACAACATTCCTATAGACAATAGTAACAAATCAGCACCACTACCAACAAAATAGAATAAGGCTTCCCTCATTGACATGCCAAAAAAACCCCAAAACAAAAACAAAAACAAACAAACAAAAAACCCTGCTAAAAGACAAACAAAAAACAAATGTTAAAAAATAGCATCATGCTTACAAAAGCCAACTAGTCATAGCAGATACTAATAAGTAATAAAAGAAAGAGTTGTTTTACTTTTCTTTTCAGTTCCATGAAATGGAACCTTAATGAATGGAGGGAAGAGAAAGAAATGAGCCCTCAGCTTCTATGCTTTAATTCCAAGACTGGGAATGTGTGGTAAGTCCACCACTCATCAGGCCCTTCCTCCAACTGATTTGGTGCCCTTTCTGCCCTGGGTAATGAAATTATCTGCCACAGGACAATTCCAGTTGTTTTTTATTCCATTACAACATCTCTGCCCCTAATTCCCATTCTTTGCAGCTGTGGCCCCACTACCTCCTAGCTTCATTTCTCCTCTATTAGACTCTTCATTCTCTCAGATATAGTATTCTCTTTTCTCAAACCTGGCATAGCTATTATCTGGAAAATTTTCCTATAAAGAATTTTCTTATGATTTTTTGGAAGCTTGTAGGAAAGACTATATATTCAATAATTCATCCATTCGTTTATCTATTCACAATGTCTGTTCCTCTCTCTCTCTCTTTTTCTCTTCTGTAGCATTCTGATAATTTCATCAGGATAGGGAACTCTCAATGAGGAAATTACTGCTATTAATGAAGATTTGCACATGTTTATGATTTATAGCCTTATAGACATCTCTAGGGTGATCTAAGATATAATAACTTGCACAGGGTCTCACAGTCAATATAAGTCAGAGGGAGCACCTGTTCTTGAATATGAGAACAATGAGGTTGACCTTCTATCCATTATAATACTCTCTTCTTAGTATTTTATTCACCTGAATGATTACTTACATTAGGAAAGTATCAGATAACATGCTTTCTCTTTTCTTGCTCCTCTGTGGCCATAACAAATGAAAGTTTTTCCTTGGCCTAGACAGTCCAGTAGTATTTCCAATAGAAGCTTCCCAATATCCTAGGGTCTCTGCTTCCCACTATGGTGTAATTACCTGAGTGAAAAAGTTTATGTCATTCCCACCTAAGTGTGTCTTAAATATTTAACTTGAGAACATGTTTCATTTTTCTTAGCCTAGTCACATAATGTGATCAAGAGAATTCTATGGTATATGACCATAATAGTTCTTTTATTTCCTAAATCACACTAGTGAATCATATTAATCTTATTATTCTCTAAAAATTCCTAATTCCCACCCCAACCCCTGACCAAGGAGTTGTTTCTAGCCATGTGTCTTCTATTCTATATACTTATATAAATACATACTTGTATCTTTTTTAATTTATGAGACATCATATTAATCCTTCTTAAATAATTTTTAACATATCTTTTCATCCTACTAAAATATCTTCTTTTAATCTTGTTTCTGTTGTTTAACATGACAGCTATGCTTTGTAGACTTATGGATCTTTTGAAATTTTTTTTTCTCATAAGTATAGTGTGAGGGAGAATATAATGCTTCCTATAATCCCAGAGATCTTGTGTGCTTTTTAAAGATAGATTAAAATAGGCTAGATTAAATCTTCCACTAAAAATAGACTCAGGTCTAATCCCTGTAGAAAAAAACTTCATTAAAATAAATGACTATGACTATCCCCATCATTTTCTGTCTTCAAATTCTATATAACAAAATATAACCACCGATCATATTATACATCAAGATATATCTTATAGTCCCATGACACATCCTTCCAAATGCCCCCAAAATTCATTTGGGTAGATGACTTGTTAAACTTTAAAAAAATAATAGCAATTTCTACTGAATCTCTACAGCATGATTATTTGTGATGTCCCATGAATATATTAACCTCAGACAATATTTCCCCTAAAGAAACCATATTCCTTAATACTTACTATTTACAAATCACATAAGTGACCAATGGCACAAGTTATATGAATATGTCACCAAGATACTCCTCCAAACAATTTAATAAAATATTGAAACAAACAATGCCTAGGACAGAACCCAGAGATATTCTACTAGAGACTTCCTTGTGGGTGGTTCACAGTCTTCCTGCTCATTCATTAAACCAGTAAAAACCTACCTAATTATAATTTTATCTTGCCTCCATTTCCTTTTGTCACCCAATGGAATATCATGAGAGTCTTTGTTAAATGCCTTACTAAAACTCAGACATGATTTCTCAATAATATCACCATTACTACTTTATTATTCCTGTCAAAAAGGAGATATTCACTTATTCTGCCAAGAGCTATTCTTACTGAAACCATCTTTGTTAAATAGTCATGTCCTACCTTTCTAAGGGCTCACAAATTGCTCATTTAATAATCATTTTTAGAATTTTAACAGGAATCAGATTCAAGCTCATTGACCCATGTGCCTTCTCACCACTTTTAAAAATTAGGACATCTTTTTCAAAGTCCCATGGCAACCATCCCCATTTACCATAAATACTAAAAAATCACTGACAAGGGTTTAGTAATCATATCCAAAATTTCTTTCATTACACTCAGTATGGTTTATCTATTACTCTTTACTTGAAGCTATTGAACATAGGTTGGTAATTTACCAACTTTTTCTTTCTCTTTTGTTTTTAATCATTATTAATAATTTTATTCTATTTTCCCCTGAATAAAGAAACTTTTCTATGGTAGTGGAAAGAGAAGTAAATAAAAAATCTAATGACTCTTCCTTCTCTCCTCCATCTGCATGACTTTTTTGACCTGCTTCTAGGCTAGTGATGTATCCATTCTCTATTATTCTCTATTAGATTACCTTTTTCATGGTACAGTTTTATATTGACCTCAACATTCTATGTCTTCCATAGTCAGGTGAATGGGTGTTAATCTTTCTGTTTCCACTCCATGGGATAATACCTTGGGAGAATTGAAAGTAAAACACAACTGTTTATATAAACACTTATATAGTTGGGTCATAGTTGGTTACACACACACACACACACACATATGTGTATATATATATATATACAGAGAGAGAGAGAGAGAGAGAGAGAGAGAGAGAGAGAGAGAGAGAGAGAGAGAAATAGACAGACAGAGAAACAGAGATAAATATGGAGACAGAGACCTAAAGACAGAGACAGAGAGAGATTGGTTAGTTCTTGAAGAGGACCAAAATGATAGTACTATGTTGGGGTAAAGTTCCATGTCCAGCTATTTCTGGTCAGACAAATATAACCTTGGAAAGCTCTACCACTGGTCATGCACAAATACATATGAACATTTGGAGTGTAAATATGTCTAAATTTGGTCATCTCTTGTTTCTTCTTAGCTACTGCAATTTTGTTTCACTCATAGAGCAACGAGCCTTCTTTGATGCTAACATGACATTCTGGGTGGTCCTTTTCCAGTGCCTCCCATGTTTCCAATCAATTCCAAAGTTCTTCAGAAACACCTTAAGAGTGTCTTTGTATTACTTCTTCTTACATCCATGTGAACACTTGCTTTATGTGAGGTGTTGGTAAAATTTTGTTTTAAGCGAATGTACTTTAGACATTCAAACAATGTGGCACATCCATCAGAGCTGCACTTATTGTATAAAGCATACTATATATACTATAAATTATAGCACACACATGTGCCATATGTACTTCATAAAGAAAGATGGATACACTTTTTTTCTGAAGAGGCTGCAGTGATGGAGAATGCCATGAAGATAGCATATTTTTCAATTAAGACTAGTCAACAAGTTTATATATTTCCCAAAAGCAGTGAACAAAAGACACATGACAAAGCAAATACCAATTTCAGGAAAGCACCACAGCAGCTTCATCAGCACATATGTTCCCACCATGATGAAGACTGAAGAAGTCAAAGAAAAAATTTATGAAGATCTGAAGACCTTCATCATCAATGTGCTAAAATGGGACACACTTATAATTCTGAATGGCTTTAATGACAGAGTAGGCATAGCCTATCAAATATGGCAGGGAATCCTTTGAAAGAATGCTGTAGGAAACAACAACAGCAACAGTCACTTCCCACTGAAGTCTTGTTCATTTTATGATCTCATAACCCACACTGTCTTCCATTTACCTAAATACAACAAAACTTCATGGATGCACTGTAATAGGAAACATTGGCATTTAATAGACCATTCCATTATATGGAGAAGTGATAGACAGGATGTGAGATTGACAAAGTCATTCTGTGGTGAATTACCCTATCCAAGCTAAAATTTTTATATTACATAAAAATCAGTGGTCCCAGGGTGAGATGACTACCAGAAAACTTAATGTCAATAGATTGGATCACTTCTCTGGGCATGTCCAGTTCTTTGCTAACTTGGAGGAAAAGCTGAGCTAACACATGGTTGGGAACAGTGGAGCCAAAAATGAGTTGGCAGTTTTCAGAGATTTGTTTGTACAGAAACTTATTTATTCATCTGGGTAGAACAATTGCAAACATTAAGATTGCTTTGATAAAAATGATGGGGAAATTCAAAAGCTCCTAAATAAAAAATAAATAAACAAGCACTCTGCTGGTTTTACCAGCAGGATAATTCATCATTCTCTAAGAAGACAGCATTTCATTTCATTAAAAGTAAAGTGCAATGGGGCAGCTAGGTGGTGCAGTGGATAGAGCTCTGGTCCTGGATTCAGGAGGACCTGACTTCAAATCCAGCTTCAGACACTTAACACTTGCTAGCTATGTGACCCTGAGCAAGTCACTTAACCCCAATTGCCTCACCCAAAAAACAAAAAAAGTAAAGTGCAAGTGAAACTTAGAGAGATATAAAATTCTTTGGATCAATAAAAGAAGGCAGATAAAATTCATTTGTATGCTTATCATAACAATCCAAAGAGCTTTTATGATTCTCTGAATGCTACTTCTAGGCCAAAGACCTATGGTGTATTTCACCTACTCAGTGCTGTTAGAGCTCCATTGATTAATGATAAGGACATGATCCTGGAGAGATGAACTGAATACTTCTATGAGGCGCACAACACACTTTCTTTAACCAATGCTGAATCCATTGACTATATCTCAGATTAAATTCGATCTCTCTCTAGCTGTATTTCCAACTGAAGAAGTATTTAATGCCATTATCCTCACCTTGTGTGGCAAGGCAGCTAGTGTTGATTCTACTCAAGCTGAGATTTATTAGGCAGGGGGTCTACTACTCATACAACAGCTGACAGAAATTTTCAGGTTATATGTCAAGAGGCTGTTATTGCCTAGGACTTCAAGCATGCCTCCATTGGCCATCTCTGTAAAGAAAATGAAAATAGGTTTTCCCGTGAAAACCAAAGGGGATCTCTCTCTTAGTCATTGCTGGCAAGAATTTTGACAGAATCCTCCTTTACCTGGAAGATAATCACTTACCTGAGAGCCAGTGTGGCTTCAGAAATGGCCAAAGAATGTTTGATATGGTGTTTGATGACCCAAAACACCAGGAAAAATGCCAGGAGCAGAACAGGTCTGTACACAAGGTTTGTCAATCAGATCAAGGCATTTGATATTGTCTCATGAGAGCTTATGGAAAATTATGTCAATATTTGGTTTGCAAGAGAACTTCATCAGTATCATATGTCAGTTTCATGATGGCTTATTTGTGTGATCTGGATAATGGACAATGATCTCATAGTTTCCCAGTCAACAATGGAGTTAAGCAGGGTGGTGCACTTACTAAAATGCTTTGTAACATGAAGTTTTCAAAGATCTTGTCAGATGCCTTCAATGAGAACTAAAATGGCATCAAGGTAAGCTACCACACAGAGAGTAAATAGGAAAATGCCCTCTACCAGGGCCAGACTACAAGCAGAGTATTGTATTCTGTACTAGGTATCAGATTTCAGGAAGAACACTGACAAACAGAAGAGTACTTGCACAAAGACAAAATATAATGGGGAGATAAAGCACCTTGAGTCCATGATAACCGAGGAATGGTTGTAAGCACTTACTATGAGCTGGTCAGTGGAATAAGCACTGGAGAGACAAAGAAGGCAAAAACTGTCACTCTTCCCTCAGGAAGCTCACATTTTTGGGGAAGATAACATTTGAGTAATTTGATATATGCAAGATATAGACAGCATAGGTGGAAGTCACTTTGAGAGGGAAAGGACAAAGCTGGGACAACCAGGAAAAGTCCTCAGTCCTCTGGTTTAGGTAGGATTTGAACTGAATACTTAAGAAAGAGATGGAAAGTTTAACCTTTTTTATTGTGGGGAAATGATGGTTAAGGGACTTGCCCAGAATCACACAGCTAGTACGTGTCAAGTGTCTGAGGTCAGGTTTGTACTCATGTCCTCCTAAATCCAGGGCCAGTGCTTTATCTGCTGCATCACTTAGCTGCCCCAAGTTTAATCATTCTTAACTAAGAGTAATGCTGAAATAACATAATCACTAAGGTCTCTTCTATTTGTAATATTCTGTAATTCTGTGACTATGCATTCTTTACTGGTATGTAATTTGGGAGATCAATACTGGAAGTTGTCTGATGAACAATAGTTTAAATAAACTTTCTAGGGTCACACAGTAGTAAACAACAAAAGTGGGATTTAAAACTATGTTTACTGATTCGAAGCCTAAATGATATAGAATCATGAAAAAAGCACTGTGTTCATAGTCAGAAGTCCTGGGTTGAAAGGCTGGCTCTGCTATTATTATCTGTAAGAACTTACAAAAATGTCTTTCCCTTTCTAGTCCTCAGTCTCTTCTCATCTGCAGAAGAGGGTTTTAGGCAGGATAACCTTATGGTCTGTTCCAACTCTAAATCTTTTATCCCCTGATCCTTCCCTACTAGACCATGATACTTCCATAAATAATAATCACAGATTAAATAAGGTAAAACTCAATTATTCAAGGGAATGATGAACATAATAGGATGGTTAAAGGAAATCCCCAAATAAAGAACTATGGTGAAGAAAATATTACACTATCCCCCTTAGTTTTATACAATATTTATGTGCAATCCTAGGGGTAAAACATCACTTAAATTCTGGTGGAAATATATACTTCACAAATAATACCTGTATTTGCAAAGTGACGTTTATATGGTTTAGCCACATGGCACATAGAGAGCAGACTGGGGAAATTAGTTTCAGATTTATAAACAAAATTTCTTACACAGGTGCCTCATTGTATTTGGAGAAAAGATGGCTTTTAATGGGAACACATATGTTTATGCTAAATAACCTGTAACACCAACAGAGGTGGCCCAATTCACTTCACCATTAGCAAGATTGATTTTACCTCAGAGTGTCTCTTCTCAACAGAAGTACCCTTCAGGTAAGTTGAAAAAGTTATCAAGCATGGAGTCTGAGTGAGTACTGAATATCCTGGGATAAGCAGGGAAACCATACCAAGTCACTGAAAAAACAATTTCAATTCCCAAAGAAGATAAGCAATCATCTGTCAAAATCAAATTACCTGACTGCTATAACTAGTGTTGTTTTTTTGTTTGTTTTTGTTTTCATTTAAACTACATAAGAAAAATATTTATAGGGATTCACATTCACATACTACTAAGAACTTACTTTTTTAATATAGGGAGTATTACCATTAAATAAAATCCAAGTGGTTTTCCAATTATCCTCTCAGTGTCCCCTGCCAATTCTCTAAGACTGTTATAGAGGCAGTTTCCTCATTCTGAGTCCTCCACACTGATGAACTTTTAGATGCAGAACAAAGATTCATCTCAATAGAACTCTGTGGCTAAGTTTCAAAGCTTATGTCCTTTACTTAGCAGCTCTAAATATATATCCACTCAATTTTTGGCTCATGGTTTCAACCTCAACTTGACCTGCCAAATTCCTTATAACTTTTCTCTCCTAACATTGCATTTGTAAATGTTTTCTTCTCATTTCCTCCACAAACATATATTACACCCTCATCTAGTTTAAGGATTCCTTAAAATTCCTGTGCCTCCACTGAGTTAACAAGTTTATTTCCCCCAAAAGATGTAGCCCTCTAGCATTTCCAAAAAATAACTCACCAATAACAAAAAGCTTGCTTGACAAAATTGGAGTGAGTCATTTATGGCTCAATATCCACATATGGAGAAATAGCATAAATTCAGATGTTTAAAAGATTATTCTAATAGGAATCCCCAAATGGGTGTATGATTAATGACTGATAATGATAAATATAGAATTCCAGACACTTGTGTTGATACCTAGTGGAACTCACTCACAAGATAAAATACCCTCTCCAAGAGGCACTTTAAACTTTGTTTAAAGACCTCAAGTGAGGAAAAACCCACTACTTTCCAAGGTAGAGCACTCCATCTTTAGAAAGTACTGATTAAGAGGGTTCTTTCCTTCTTTGTTTTCCCCTGATGTCAAGTCTAAATTGTCATCTTTTCAAATGCAACCTATACTGCTAATCTTGCTCTCTGGGGACAAACAGAAGAATTCCAAATTCAGTTTCATATGAAAATTTTTCAAGTACTTGAAGACAATTATTTTGACTCTATTCCAGCCTTCTCTTCTCTAGGCAAAGAGACTCCAGTTTCTTAAACTAATTCTTAGTTGACGTTACCTTAATTCTGCTTCATCATGCTGCTTGACCTTTTCTCAATGTTTTAAATACCATTTCTCTGTAAAACAACAACAGCAACAAATACATTCACACGGAATCATGAGAAGTGTGACCCTCATCAAAATATACATTCACTTCTCATTTAATGAGGAAGCCAATTCAGTGATTGAGAAATCACTCAAGAGTGTTACCCATTTGTAAATGCACAACTGTAAATTTTGGTCAGTCATTTGAAAAATTAAATGTACCAACTATATTGTCTCAGCAAATGTGCCTGACCAATTAAAAATGTATTCAATAAATGCAGATCTGAACTTACAAAAATGTTCAAAAGTTTAGGTAAAAGTAATTTGTAACATCTTTGATAATTTTTCATTTTTTTTTCTTTTGGTACTATATTGAAGTTAAAAATCAAATGTCTGATTCAGAAAATCTCATTCTTCATATGTAGCACTTTCATCTTTGAATTACATAATTGTATTTGTTATTTTATGAAGCCTTGTCAAATAAAATTTTTCTTTATAATACTACAGTTGTTTTAAAAATATAATAAAATCTAGGCCTTTCATAATAGTACCCTCCCCAAAAAAATCTTGTTCAGTGTTTTGTTAATCTTTTTATCTTTTTCATTTTTAAAACATGTTAAGTTTCCAAAAACAATATATGGGAGTATGCTAACTATGCTAATAGTAATAGTTATACTGTAATATTGAACTATGATACTGCACACAAAGTAGACTTAGGAAATAAGGAAATGTGCTGTCCTTGAATGCCCTGTGTAGTCACATGTAGATTCTTCTTAGGGATAAATAATATTTATACCTGGCATTAGTGAAAGCATGTGCACAAGAAAGCAACTACAAATTGCTCATGTTTGACATATTTTTAATACAGACATACTATTTGAAGTTGCAAGTCCAGTGTAAAGTAGGGAAAAATAGAGAAAAAGTTATGGGGAAAAAGTAGGAAATAGATCCTGGATCTTAAATTTATTGATTTAATTTTATTAAATTTATTGAATAAATTTATTTATATCAATTAACCACTAATGGTTTATCTCCAGGATACTCAATTGATAGCATTTTGAAAAATGAATCAAGCCAAATTTTCCCTTTAGATGAACTAATTTCTGCATTTGGCAATAGGGGGAAAGAAGGCAAATTAAAACCATGGGATCTTACTACAGATATTTTTTTTGAACTTAGTTATTCTGCTACTTGTTTTTAGCCAGCTTCCTTCTCTGTCGCACTGCTTCAACATGTTGCTATAATTGAGCCATCAGACTGCTCTCAAAATATGGGCCTGAGTTAAAATGAGCAGAAGGAAGCTATAGTAGAAGAATCAGAACATTTGTGCACTAGAAAACTGAACCAGCAGAGTTAACCTCTTTTGCTTTTCAAGGATATACTTAAGTTACAGAATGGAATATGATAGCTGGTTTTGTGAGGTTAAATGGAGAGCATGATTGAATTAGAAAAGAAAGAAAACAAATGACATCAGAAGTCATGGTTCTCAAGGAAGGAGTGAAGTCAGAAACACCATGGCTAGGAGTAAAGTGGTAGTAGTCTACACCTGGACGAAGGACATAAGGGCAGAAATGAAGATGCTACATCATCATAGGATTAGACAACACCTTAGAAATCTCCTATTTCAGTGGTGTCATTTCACAGACAAATTGAAAGCAAGAGATGTAAGCAAGACAGAGACAAAAAGAGACTAAAATATCTAAGATTACAAAGGAAATCACAAATATAGATGCACAAGGGAACCCCCACATCTTCATCAGTGCTGTCATGCGGTGAAATGAACAGTATGATAATCTCTTGACAGAAATTTTTTAAAAGTTTATCATGGAGAGGGGAGAACAGGAGCTATTCAAACAGCACACAGGACAACATGAAGAATTGCTTCGGGAAGTGAATAAATATATAGTGGAAGACACTGAACAAATCAACCGTGAGAGAGAAGAGAATCAGGGAAATGTTTGCAAGTATTGTGGAAAGATGTGTCGAAGTAGCAATTCCATGGCATTTCTAGCACATATTCGCTCTCATACAGGATCAAAGCCATTCAAGTGCAAGATATGCCACTTTGCAACAGCTCAGCTCAGAGATGCCAGAAACTATGTCAAGAGGCACCTTGGAATGAGGGAATACAAGTGTCATGTGTGTGGAAGGGACTTCTGGTTCAGACTCGTCTTGAGTTTCCAGTTCACCAATTTAAGCCTGGAGACTGGATATTGATAAGACCCTGGAAGAGCAACAAGTTGGAACCTGATTGGGAAGGCCGTTACTGGTGTTACTTTTCACTGACATTGCAGTGAGGACTGAGGAGTAAAACTGGACTCACTATTCTCAAGTAAAAGGGACACCTTTTCCAGAAGAAAAACCAGAGCCAAAACATGAGCAGTGGACTGTGAATAAGGAATCTGTTTGACCAAGGGTGAAATTTAAAAAGACTTTATTGTATAATATACCAAGTCTGGTACAAAAAGGGGGAAGGGAGGTAACATTTTGGGGTAGTGGGAACTGCTCAGGCAAAGAAGTAGTGGAGGAGCAAAAAGGATTTGGTATATGGGCGTCTGAAGGAGGAACTGAATAGGAATATCCTTTGAAAATCTCATGGATCCTACATCCCCCTATCCTTTTAAGACTCCAGAAATGACCTCTCTGATTCCAGAATGGGAATTAGGAAACCCTGAAGCTCCTGAGTTACAGGCCAGTGAAGTTAAGGATGTGAGACAGACAGCAGAGACAGAAACTGGGTTTGGAGATTCAGATGCTGGGATGGAATGGGTCAGCACTTTGGGAAGACCAGCTGCCCATACTCTAAGTCCACATTTTAGCCTGGACGGGTTCTGGTGTCTCCTTCAATTATACCAGAACTGGTTGACAAAGGGTGAGAGTTGCAGGAATTTGGAGCTACTCTTCCCTGTAATAAAAAGGACAGCAGAAAAGATCATTCCCACTTTTGTTGGAGTCCCAGGAAACCATCCTGCCTGTCTCTCCAGATGGGTGGTTTTCTGGTCTTGGGTAATATGAGTTGTGTCCAAACATGGGAAATAACTGAGAACAATTCGGTAGATTTTTCATCCCTCATCCTCCCCTGAGCCGACCTATGGTGGTATTGTGGTGGAAGATCAACCTTACCCCCTAACTGGGCTGGGTCTTGTGGGTTGGTGTGGCTGGCCATCTCCTTTACCATGGCATCTGATCATTTCTCCAAATCTGAGTCTAAATCAAGAAAGAAACTCAGCTCAGAGAGGCAAAAAGGGTCATCTGATGCTCTAATCGCCTAGATAGCATAGGATTCACAGATTTAGACCAAAAGGCAGAGGAGATATTCAAGGAATGGAATGAGAGGAACCAAATAGTCAAAAATAAAGAAGAGAGGGGCAGCTAGGTGGTGCAGTGGATAGAGCACCGGCCCTGGAGTCAGGAGTACCTGAGTTCAAATCTGGGCTCAGACACTTAACACTTACTAGCTGTGTGACCCTAGGCAAGTCACTTAACCCCAATTGCCTCACTAAAATTAAAAAATATATATATATTAAAAAAAATAAAGAGGAGGGATTGTGAGAAATGGGTAGTTGTCTCCTCTCAATGTGGATATAACAGTCAGCCACACTCCCCCTCACCTGTTTGTAGGACAAAGGTCTCAGATCCCCTCCTCCCCCTTAGGTTAGCAAGGTCATATGGTTCAAGGAGCCCTGGTCTCAATAAGGTCCGCTCCAGAGTTGTGTCCATATAAGGAAGTATAAGGTCCATTGCTGAGTTATACCCATACAAAGAAGAGGGGTGGGAATACTCCATTATGATTAGCTAGTTTTTGCGCATAGATTGTAGCCCCACCAGTGATGAAAAAGGGGAGGGTCCATTCGCCTTAGGGACTAGGGTATAAAACAGGGCCTGCGAGCCCCCTTTTGGGGCACCCACTAGCTGCACACTAGGGTGCCTCCTTCTCATGAGAAGAAATTAAAGCCTTTGTCACCTCACTGCTGAGTTCCTGAGAATTATTGAGAAGAGGATGGATTTTTCCCTCACACATATATATGATTTATTACCAACTCAGGAAGAGGGGAAGGGAGGGATAAAAGCTGGAACTCAAAACTTTAAATAAAAATGTAAAAAAATAAACAAAATGTTTATCATGAAGTGTATCTAGATATATGAATATAGATAGCTACTTAAATAGATACATGTATATCTGTATGTACATATATATTATGAAGTATGTTATCTTACAACATATGTCTGTATGTGTATAGGTATATATACACATGTATATATATATATATACATGTACATGTATAAAATGACTTAAAATATATCTGCATGCATATATTTATCTGTATACACATATATCTATATTTTTATATGTACATCTATGCATGTATGTATATGTGTGCATATGCACCGTTATAGACAACCTCACATGACATGTTATTGTTCCTATCATCATCTACCTCTCCAGATCGCCAATTTTCACACTAAAGTATACTCAATTTTCAGCACAATACTCTAAAAATGTGGTTTAGCCAGGACAGCATATCCCATAGAGTTGTTAAAATAATATTAACAATAATAATAATATTAATGATAATAATAATAATAATAATGAAGAAGAAGGAAGAGGAGGAAGAAAAACAAGAAGAAGAAGAATAACAAGAAGAAATAATACTCGCTAGGGAACTCTCCTAGCCTTTGTGCAATGGATTCAGTGTTAGGGCTTAAATCAGGAAGAACTAAATTCAAATGCAATATAAGACACTGAGTGATCTTGGGTATGTGGTAAAAATTATTTGGGGTAAAGATTAATATTCCCATTTTTTAGCTAACTCATTTGGGAAGGGCCACACCTGGCCCACCCCAAGATTATGAAGGCAGCTTTTTGAAAGAACACCCCTTTTGGGAGAGGGAACATTGAATACTCCCGGAAGGGAGGCGGACTACTTCTGGTAAGGGAGCTAGCTTACTTCTTTCTGCTTGGCCCCATGTTGTGGTAGTAAGCTGCTCATGTTCGTGCTCTGTCACAGGTGACTGCCATCTTTCGTCAGCAACTGTAAACTTTCAGGTTAGGTGAGTTACTTATGGAAAACCCTAAATTCCTTTGAACTAGCTAAATTGGAAAGGGTCTGGGTTAAGCTTAGAGCTAAGAATATCTATCTGTATTTCTATTTTCTTATTTCCTTATCTTTGATTTTTATTAGTTTCAGCTTTGTTGTTTAATTAATTACCAAGTAATAAATCTGACCCTTTTGTGAATTAAAGCTTAGAGGCTCCTTTCTTATTGACTTGGGAGAAATATTTTAAAAGGGTAGTTCAGAGGGGAGGTTTAAACCTAAAAGATCCCTCATATTTCCGGGATCCCAATATTAAGGCAAGTCACCCAAATAACGCTACATATATTCAAATTTTGGCCCTCGCAGGTAAATAACCCAACCACTTGCTTTTTAGTGGCTACTACTATTCCCATTACTTTTCTTCCTCTCTGCAGACAGCCCTAACTTGCTGCCTCTCTCTCTGTTAGAAGGGAGATGAGTAGGAGATAAATAGAAGTGTCTTAGGCCTTTGACCCAGGATTTTGGCTTTCCTCCTTATAATCAGAAAAAAGAAATACAAAAGCATTGAAAAGGGGAGGGGTTTTTGTTTGTTTTTGCTTGTTTTTTTTTTTTTTTTTTTTGCAGGGAAATGGGGGTTAAGTGACTTGCCCAGGGTCACACAGCTAGTAAGTGTCAAGTGTCTGAGGCCAGATTTGAACTCAGGTACTCCTGAATCCAGGGCCTGTGCTTTATCCACTGCGCCACCTAGCTGCCCCCTGTTTTTGCTTGTTTTTTAAAGAAGGAAAATGTCACAGCATTTTATGTCAGAATGGGAGGTTCCTAGTCTATCTCTTTATAAATGACAATTAGCCTTTTAGTTATAATACTTTGGCATGGGGTTAGTGCAGAATCCTTGGATCTAGAGCCAAGAGAATAATGCTCCAACTCCATTACTTAATATCTGGGTGACCACAGACAACTCAATTGATGTCTCATTTGTTGATATATATATGACAGGAAAAACAGATAAGGAGGGTGCTAAAGTCCTTTCAAGATTTAAATATTATGAGATTGTTTGACTACTTTGCAGCCATTTTGTTCTAGTAATATAGTCACCTCTTTTGGGGGCCAGGAGGATGGACTATAGCAAGGGTTGGGTGACTATTTGAGCAGTATTTGATTTGCCTGAGACCCCACAATTAAGTGATAAAGGTATATATCAATCAAAACATATTTCTGGATTGGCCATGTCAAGAAAAAAAATTCACTCTGTATTTTGAATCCTACTTTTCATGAAATGAGTTACATTCTTCATCATTAGATCTCTGGAATCATGGTTGGTGTTTATGCTAATGAGTTCAGCAAAGTACAATCTGATCACATTTATATAATTCATGTAATATAATTTGTACATTCATTTTCTGATGTGTAGGCAGCCTCTCAGATTCCTACTCATGTCACCTCAAACACACACACACACATATATTATATATATATATATATATATATATATATATATATATATATATATATATATATATATATATATATATATATATATATTATATATAATATACATATGTGTCTATGCATTCATATGCATGTATACACAAGCACAAGCACATACATATATATGTGTTTGAATATGAATTTTGTTTAGGATTTTGTTTAGGATTAATCCCTCCCTTACTCTAAATCCCCTTCCCTTCTTCTCTGCTTTCCCCTATATTTCCTCATTGAGGAAAATATAATTCTGTGTGAAACTGTGTGGATGTGTATTTTTTTCCTTCTTTTAACAAATTCAAAGAGAATTAAGTTCAAGTATTGACTTGTTAGTATAAATAATTTTTTGTGCATACAGATTATGTTAGATGATTTTCTCTGATTTTCCTTTCTCTTCCCCTTCTCCCCACCCACCAGTGCATATTCTACTCACATTCTTATTCCATTCTTAGAATAATCAAGATATAACCAAATCAGACTAGTCTTGTCCAATTGTGTTCCCTCTAGGATACCTGATAACAATAGCGTTCAGATAAGACACATATATCATTTCTTCATATTTTAATGTAAATAATTTATCCTTGTTAATCTTTTATTATTGTTCAGTCATGTTTGCTTTCTATGTTTCCCTTCAATCTTGTGTTTGTACTTCAATTTTGCTACAGAGCTCCATTGTTTTCATCAGGAATGTGCCAGAGTCATATATATTTCTTTTTTTTGTTTTGTTTTGTTTTTTTGCAGGCAATGGGGGTTAAGTGACTTGCCCAGGGTCACAAAGCTAGTAAGGGTCAAGGGTCTGAGGCCGGATTTGAACTCAGGTACTCCTGAATTCAGGACTGGTGCTTTAACCACTGCGCCATCCTGCTGCCCCCAGAGTCATATATATTTCACCGAAGACACATTTTTCCCTTTTTAGCAATTTTACTCAGTTTGAAAAGATAAAGTATTCTTGGCTGTAAGTCACTATCCTCTTCTTTTTAGAATATTTCAAGGTTTCTTCTCCTTTATAGCTATGACTGCTTAATACTGTGAGACTAGAGAGAGAGAGAGAGACAGTGAGACAGAGGCAGAGACAGTGAAAGACATAGAGACAGAGACAGAGTGAGACACAGAGAGAAACAGAGGCTAGTTATTTGGCAGAATCAATCAAGGATAGAAAGAACCTGTTAGACTTTGTTTTTAATCTAGAAATTTGATTATATTAGTCTAGCTCACTCTGCCAATACAGATAACCAATAGTTTGCAACTTAAAGAAATACTTGAGGAACTGAGAGGTTAAATGATTTTCCTATTCAGGGTCACATTGGCAGCATCAGAGAGCAAACTTGAGTGCAAATATTCCCTGGATCTCTGAATAAGACACAGTACATATTACCTTCCTTTCAGGAAAAATAATCACTAATATTTTTTCTTTCATAATTTTAATACCTTTTTTAGAAATTATCCTATATATCTAACCTTTTAGACCCTTTGTGGAAACTTAAAAGTTAATAAAATAAATAAACATTTTGTCTGAGTTAGTGAGGCAAAGAAACAAGTTCAAATATCAATATATATCCTGGTGAAGTAAAAAACAACAACATTCTGTCCCCATAAAATGGGAATGTTTTTATCCCCATGAACTTAAGAAGGCTCCTAAACTTTTAACTTATGTCAATCATGATATTTCTTTTTTTCTTACATTTTGTAAATAATAGGAAATAAATCCATATAAAGGAAACTATAGGTAAATGATCACTTGCATAAATGTGGCAGAGAGGAAGCAGTCATTTAGAAAAAAAACAGTAAAAATAATCATTGTCATTAATGCAGTTCTCTAAATTTTATAAACCATTTTATACCAAAGATCTCATTTTAATCTGAATATAACCTTATGAGTCATATATAGGTATTACTATTCTCATTTGACATATTGGAATTCTAAGACTCAGAGAAATTGTGACTTATCTATGGTTCTATGATCAGTTAGTCTCAACATTAGGTCTTGACATTGCTATTTCTACTATACCATTTAGAAACAGCTCTATCTATTTTGTGAATACTTTCCCTAGTACATATTTTTAATCCAAATGGTACTTCTCTATATTCCAATTAGAAAGAATATTTATTTATATATTTATGCAAAGCAAGATGATCTCAGAAAGGGAGAGAGAAAGAGAGAAATGGGGGAGGTGTAGAGTAATCATTATTGTAACAAGATGGCTTCCTATTACTCTGTTGAGAGAATGACAAGATATGGCACTTTGCAAAATAAATTATGTTGTCATAGCAACAAAAAGATGCAACAACCTATTAGCTGAATCATTCTACTTTTTGAAAATGCAGAATTTTTACTTACACTATATTCGAGTTCTTTGTAAAATACTCACTCGGTTCATTTTCATGTCTAAAATATAACAGCACCAGGTAGCATAATTTCATTGTTTAAAAAAATTTACTTAATGATTAAAATAAATTCATCACTTTTAATGCAACTAAGTTAAAATAAATCTACGGCTCATCTTTTTGCTAGGAACAGAGACTGATCAAAATTTAAGGAAGACAAAGTTTCCTACCTACTGTAATAGAGCATATAGTCAAGTAGGCAAGATGAGCTAAAATATGGAAGTATGATGAGAAAACTACAACATACTGTGGTTATTGAGAGCAGGAATATATCACTTCTGACTAGGGAGGTAAGTGAAGGCTTCATGGTGAGATCACATTTGAACTGAACTGTGAGGAATTGAAAAATAGAATGCCAGAGTCTATAGAAGGACATTAAAAGAGGAGGGAAGAGCATAATAATAGTTAAAGAAATGGGAAACCAAGGAGTATATTTGGGGGAAAATAAGGAGAGTTAAAGGTATTAATATGAGTTAAAAATGGGAAGGTAATGAGGCATCAAATTGTAAGAAGCTTTGGAGATTACTCATGAGTAGGTAAATCTCAAAAGGTTTTGTAGCTTTTCTTACAGTTTTTGTTTTATTTGGTTAGCAAGATTGATCATGTCTAAATATATGATTTAGGCAGAAGTAGGGGTAACTAGCTTACTGCTGCAATAGTATACTGACACATATCATCATACTACTTTATATATTTGCCTATAGATGTTTTAGCCTTTTTTGTTTTGTGGGGCAATGGGGGTTAAGTGACTTGCCCAGGGTCACACAGCTAGTAAGTGTCAAGTGTCTGAAGCCGGATTTGAACTCAGGTCCTCCTGAATCCAGGGCCAGTGCTTTATCCACTGTGCCACCTAGCCACCCCCAGCCTTTCTTTTTTTTAAAAGATATTTACCAAAAAAAATATGTTTCTTAAGAAACTAAGCTCTATGCAGACAATAATTTTGATTAGTACATAATAATTTTTAAAGAAAATAGTGACCCATCCAAAGATTACTTCTGAGCCACATTAAATATAAAGATAACACTATAATAATAGTCAATCAATATATAACTACAAATTAAGGACCTATTATTTTACAGGGATTGTGCTCGGTTCTGGGGATACAAAGATAATGATCAAATAATCTCTGCCCTTAATGATCTTAAATTATAAGGAAAAATATACTTGGATATATACATTTTAGAGTCTTCTGAATAGAAATTATAACTACATTCATGTGAGCTAATTTGGTAACCAAATAAGAAAATGTATAAAATGAGAGGGAATAAAATAGAGCTTTGGGATTCAAATATATAAAAACAATGTGATATGGATTATAAATCAGCAAAAGAGAATGAAATTGAGTGCTCAGACATGTAGAAATAGAACCACCATAGAAAACTATCACAAAAACCTAGAAAATAACAAGGGGTGGCTTATTAAAATATTTT
This sequence comes from Dromiciops gliroides, assembly GCF_019393635.1. NCBI lineage: Eukaryota > Metazoa > Chordata > Mammalia > Microbiotheria > Microbiotheriidae > Dromiciops > Dromiciops gliroides. The sequence goes on along the minus strand of NC_057861.1, from coordinate 245,885,504 downwards.
TAGTTCATTTTAAAAAAAATTGCAATGAAGGGGCAGCTAGGTGATACAGTGGATAGAGCACTGGCCCTGGATTCAGGAGTACCTGAGTTCAGACCCAGCCTCAGACACTTGAAACTTGCTAGCTATGTGACTCTGGGCAAGTCATTTAACCCCAATTGCCGCATAAAAATAAAAAAAAAAATTTAAAAATAATATAAATAAAAATTGCAATGCTTTATTCATTTGTGTTGATCAGTGATCTGAAGGACAGCCCTATGACCATACTGCATATGTAAGGACATATGACTCCTGATTGGCTGAGAAAATGCTGGAGCTGTGATATTGCAATTATGTTAGAGGAGGAAAGGATTTCTTTAGCAAGCTGGAGGATTTTTAGAGAGTTGGTCTTTAAAAAAGAATGTTGGGGCAGCTAGGTGGTGCAGTGGATAGAGCACCAGCCCTGGAGTCAGGAGGACCTGAGTTCAAATCCGGGCTTAGACACTTAACAGTTACTGGCTTTGTGACCCTGGGCAACTCACTTAACCCCAATTGCCTCACCAAAAAAAAATTGTCATAGTTTGGTCTTTACAATATAAACAATTTAAGCATTGTTTTACTGGATCTGGTCTCTTTCAAGTCTTGGTAAACATTTGTCCCATAATTGTGAACTTATTCTATATGTATTATGATCACAGGCCTAGTATAGATTTTTCAATGGTTGCCATTCATCAAAAAATGGGAAATTAACACAATTTCATAGAACTGCTTTGGATAAAAAACTTTAATAGCTTCTGAAAATAATATATTTTGGGGGTAGCTAGGTGACACATTGGATAAAGAACAAGCCCTGGAGTCAGGAGGACCTGCGTTTAAATCTGGCCTCAGACACTTGACAGTTACTAGCTGTATGACCCTGGGAAAGTCACTTAACCCTCATTGCCCCACAGCAAATGTATATGTGTGTGTGTGTGTGTGTGTGTGTTTTGTGCTTTCTAAACAAAAGCGATATATATAGAGATATATATCTGTCTTTAAAGTGTCAGTAAAGTTTTTTTCCCCCAACTTTAGCAGGAAAAGTCTTCCATTTTTTTTTGTAAGGCTTTATCCACTGTGCCACCTAGCTGTCCCCCTCCATTTTTCTAACATATTGAAGTAACACAATTCAAATAGTTAGATGAAACCCTTTGAGCCATTACTATGCCTTCAAATTGTCCTGCATGTAAACTGAGTTAGCAGTTCATTGCAAAATGTAGGTAAACCAGCTGAAGAATTCTGCAAAAACATTGATAAAAATTGTTTTGGGGGCGGCTAGGTGGCACAGTGGATAAAGCACCGGCCTTGGATTCAGGAGGACCTGAGTTCAAATCCAGCCTCAGACACTTGACACTTACTAGCTGTGTCACCCTGGGCATTTCACTTAACCCCCATTGCCCCACAAAAAATTGTTTTGTGTGTCTAGACAGAGTATATGAAGAAAATTTTCAGTGCAAACTTTAAAAGATATAACTGCACTGAGACTTCTGTGACATGCAGTACAAGTGAGAATTGAGCTGTCCACTGAATATGCAGGTTATATCCTATTGTTCATAAATGTTCCATACAAACCTTTCTGTTCTCTACTCTAAATGTGTTTTCTTAGGTAAGACTGAAATGTATGCCTATTATTGGTTTTATCATTTAAACTGAAATGACCAATTATGACATATTGGGATGATTTCACCTATTTAGTCAAGAACATTTAATCAAGTAAGCAATGTTGTTGAGTCGTTTCAGTCATGTCCAATTCTTCGTAACCCCATTTGAGGTTTTCTTAAATTCTCTTTTCTTCTCCATCTCATTTTTAAGATAAGGAACTGAAGCAAATAGGGTTCAATGACTTGCCTATTTTCAAATAGTAAGTGTCTGAGGCTGGATTTGAATTTATGAAGATGAGCATTATTAACTCTAAGCCCAGTACTCTATCCACTACACAGCCTAGTTGCATTTAAGCAAAAACAAACAAAATTCAACTATAATCCTATAGATTCCCTCCTTTTACTTCCAATTAAAAGATAATATTTACTATTTAATTGAAACTGCAGACATATAGCTTTAGAAGTAATGACCTTAAAATATTACATTCTACTATCTCTCATTAGATATCTGAATACAGACTGCATATAAAACATAAGTAACCATAAGCAGATTATTGAAATCTGGTCTATTCTTGCACAGATGGTAATTAAAACCACCTTTGTTCATTATGAGACAAATTACTGTCTTACAATTTTGGTGATCTAGGTGGGATATGGAATTAACAGAAGGGAAAAAAAAAAGAAAGGATGCAAGAGCATGCAACAGAGAAAGAGTAAGAGTTGCTTCAATGCATTTGGGATGTTTTCTCATCAGTTAATATTCTTTCTAAACAACATCAGTAATATACTATCTAACCAGTAACAGAAGCATCTCTGGTGCTGGTGAGCCAAGTCTGACTACTTGTATTCATTTTCTGAGACAAATTCTTGCTGTGGAATTTTTGAGCAGCCTCATAAATATCAATTATGAGTATTGATGTGACCCATGGTATTCCTCATCTCTTTCTTACACTCTAAGTGAATATGTATGCCTTCTTCATCATCTACTTCTCTGGGATTGGCTAAGGTAAGTATAACATTTTTTTTTGTTTCCCAAGAAGGTTAGGAGCTACAAGGTAGGAATTTCATCATGTTGTTTCTGTATTTGGATAGCAAGAAGGAATGAAGAAGGTGACCTGAGACAGACATACATACCATTAAGTTAATTAACCTGCTAATGAGAATATTCTCTCAAATAGAGAGACAGCTCTTTTCTAAGAATGAAGTGCTGAATTGTCCCATGTTTCCATGTTTGAATGGGAATCCAAAAGAAAAACAACATTGCCCTCACAGACATAGTGGAACTCCAGGGGTAGACTACAAAATTCCAGCTTACTCAAGTATAGAAAAGCAATTCTGTATAATTCAGTTACTGAGGTAAATTATCTCAGATCTTTGATGCACCAAAGCATATGCACAATTGAGGCAAACAAATTCATTTTTTTTCTTTAATTGAATTACACAGTTAAGAATTGTTATTCTTTCTTACTAGTTTATATGGTAGAACCACACAGTAGCAATCTAGGGAAAGCATCCTTACAGAGTAACACATTCCATTAGAAGGCTTCCAGTGAATCAGGCTGATTTGCCATATGTGAGAAAATTCAATTTTCTTGTACTGTGCAGAACCTGCCTGTATGGTAATTTCTCTTATTCAGTAAAAGATAATTAAGTATTAGTATATTTGTAGATGGATAGTTAATTATGAAGAGTTATCAGATCAAGTGAATCATTTGAATATGTTTCCCCCTTCTTAAAAGCCCCTAAAACACTTTCCTACATGACATTCCCTCTGACTATAACATTAGTAGAATGCAAGCCCAGGAAGATTATTATAGAAATTTTTCAATGTAAATTCAATTAATCTTGAAATACTAAAATATTGGTCCTTCAACACAAATAATAGAAATAATTTTCTATGTTGTTCTTAGGTTGATGAGAAAATTCCTGGTTAATGAAGAATACACAATTAAGTGTTCATTTTTCTAGTAATGTCTTTGATAGATACTGTGATTTAAATGCTATTCTGACTTACACATAAATTATTTTATTATTTGGAGGATTAATAACCTGATGTATAATATGAGGCAGTTATTTTTACAGAAATGCATCCAACTAGTTTTTCATAACAAATAGATTCTTTTGCACCTAACAATTACAGCATTAAGAAATAAAGAAAAAATGAGAGTATATCTTTTTGATGATGTGCCCAGAACATGATACAAACTTGATTGTCATGATTTTATAGTTCAAGCTGTACTCTGAAAATAGCCAAAAGTAGAAAATTGCTGAGTATCTAATTTAAAGAACAACCTCTTATTTTTTCAGGACATTCTCATTTAGGGTAAAAGAACTTAATGAGGATTCCAACTTAATGACATCATTACCCATCATTACCAGAAAACCAGCTCTGTCACACTTTAATAGTATCCTTTTTATGATATCATAAATCAATACAATGATTCGGAGAAACTGGGCTTTTTTCACAGTGTATGGCAATACATAACCATGATTGTGCTTTGAAGAACCAAGGATCAAATTTTCTAAGTGATTTTTTTTCCATCCCTAGTCCTTCACCATATACAGATGATCCAAAGACCCATAAAGAGTTTCATGTAGTATATGTGGGTATATTTGCAAAGTGGATATCATATCAATGATGACTTAGGGAAAAAAGGAGTGGCAAAAAAGGCACTGTATGATTGCAAAATAAAACAAAACAAACAACAAAACAAGGTGATCTAGTCAAACACAAGCCCAAGTATTCCATGGTTGATCCACAATTATGAAAGGAAGCTTACAAAGGTTTTCCATGCATTGGATCCTCCACAGAGAATTTAGAGAGAAACATAAAAGAATTTAAGAGAATTGGAACACAAAGAAGGGTGGGCACCATCTATCAGTTAAGGGAATACATGAAATGATGAGAGATGTTGGTTCCATCCAAACAGTTTCACTACAGTGCTATTCCTGGGAGTTTTACAAACCTTTTAAATAACTTATTGAGTGAAGTCCAAAGATGTTTTGCCTTAAATCAAATTTTTCTCTGCAGTAAATACTAATAATAGAGGTAGCCTTTATTTAGTGATATAAGGAAAAACACCTTGCAAATATTATTTCCTTTTATACTTATAATAACACTGTGTGCTACATGCTATTATTATCTTCATTTTATAAATAAATAAAGTTAGGAACACCATTGTTCAATGACTTGCCCACAATCACATAGCTAACACACCTTTGAGATTGGATTTGAACTCGGATATTCCTGACTCTAAGTTCAGTCTTCTACCTGCTGGGATTTACAGCTTTCTAGCATATTATAAACATAATACCACACTTAAAAAATAAATAGTCACTTCCATATCTTTCATATGTGTATCATTATAGATGTAAATCTTTCTATTTCAATAAATATTCATTTACTAACTCTTCCTAAATCCCAAACCTTCCTTCAGCTCTTCTCTTCTATACTTAAAGTGATTCTCAGACATTCACAGAAGAAGAAAATATTCATTAGAAAAATCTTTCTCTACGGGGCAGCTAGGTGGTACAGTGGATAAAGCACCAGCCCTGGATTCAAGAGGACCTGAGTTCAAATCCGGCTTCAGAAACTTGACACATACTAACTGTGTGACCCTGGGCAAGTCACTTAACCCTCATAGTCCCCCACCCCAATTTTTTTTCTCTGATAAAATGATATTGTGGGAATGTGGCTATGACACTGAGTGACAAGACTGGTATTCTACTAATACTCCACTCAATAGACCTCACAGTCCATGGTTAAACACCATGTTTTTAAACCTTATGTATACAAATAGGTTGAAGTTCAACTACAGATGAAATATATATATGTTAAACTAGAAATTAATTCTTTCCAATTCTCATTCCTTTGAGAAATATATTCTTACAAGTTAAAATGCTTTTTTAAAAATACTTGGTTGTGTCTTGATCTATCTTGTTGCATTGAATACCTGGTCAATGAGAATCTTACCAACTTCTTAAAGACCTTCTTTTATGATTTCCATTTCATAAGTAGAAATAATTCTCTGCCTACTGAATACTTGTATACGTGGAGATGAAAACCTATGATGAAATAACTTATGGAAACAGATTGAGAAAGGAAAAAATGTTTATGGTAATTAGGGTAGATCTTTTGGGCCAAATTTACATTGACATTTTGCCAGGGAGAATAAGTGGTGTGTGTGCATGTGTGTGTGTGTGTGTGTGTGTGTGTGTGTGTGTGCACATAACATGTAAATTATTACTTCCTAAAGCTTCTACTAGAAGCTCAAATCTCATAGGAAATCATCTCTCAGTGTGACCATTAGTGTTCAAACTATTAATTAGTTTAGAGAAGGATTCAGAATAGGGGTGGTTGGACAACGAGCAAATCAACAGAAGGACTGAGCTTCAAAAGAGCTGAAGCAAAAGTCAGAAATCAGATGGAATGTGGGAAAAATTAAGTTTAATAAAAGTGCTGAAAGCATATTTCTTCATTTGTAAAATGAGAGGTTTGGACTAGTTGATAACTACAGGTGATTCTTCATTGCACTAAGATTCTTTGTCTTGATTTAAAAATAATCATTGAAATGTTGAATCAGGATATTCTATTTTCCATATCTCTTTTTCTTTAACTCTCTTTACAGAAGCTGGTAGGTGGTGCAATGGGTTCAGTGTTGGGGCTTAAATCAGGAAGAATGAGGTTCAAATACAATACAAGACACTCACTAGATGATTGACCTCGGGTAAATAACTTAACATTATTTAGTTCCGTATCAGAGTGTGTAAAATAGTAATTATTTCTATTTTGGCCAGATACCCTGAGGATATCTTCCCCCCACTTTACCAGATGAATTTATTTATTGAAAAACTAATCTACTTATTTATTTATTTATTTATATTAACATCCATTTAATTATTTTTCTGTTTTTTTGCTTGCCTGCACTTTGATTTATTTAATTGCTCTGCTGCCTAATCAATTGTTTATTTGTTTATTCATTTATTGATTCATTCATTTTTTCATTTATATATCCACCTCTTCATTCATTCATTTATCTATTTATCTATCTGTTTATCTATTTGTTTATTTATTATCTATTCATTCACTCATTTGTTTATTTATTTATTTATTTTCTAGTTATTCTTTTTTCGAGGTCAAAAAGGCCATTCTTTACTTCATTCCTTAATCACTGAATGGGTATTGCCTTAAGCAAAATAAGAACTGAAAAACTGGAAAAAAAAACTTAAAAAGGCAAAGGTTTTCCACAGCATATGTACATCTACAGTCATCCTTATCTATATCTTTTAACTCTATATAGGTCAAAGGATATGAACAGGCATTTTTCAGACAAAGAAATCAAAGCTATTTATTATCATATAAAAATACCCTAGGCCATTATTGATCAGAGAAATGCAAATTAAAACAACTCTAAGATATCACCTCACAGCTATGAGAGTGGCAAATATAACAAAAATGGAAAATATTGCACATTGGAGGGGATGTGGGAAAGCTGGGAAGGTAATCCACTGTTGATGGAGTTGTGAAAAAATCCAACTATTCTGGAGAGCAATTTGGCTCTATGCTGAAAGGGCTATGGAACTGTGCATAGCTTATGATCCAGCAATAACACTGCTAGGTTTATATCCCAAAGATATCCCCAAAAAGATTTTTAAAAATCTATTTGTACAAAAAATTTATAGCACCTCTTTTTGTGGTAACCAAGAACTAGAAATGAAAGGATTGCACATCAATTGAGGAATGGCTAAACAAACCATAGTATATGATTGTGTTCTAAGAAATGACAAGCAGGATGACTTCATAATGGCTTGGAAAGACATGTATGAAATGATATATTGTGAAGTAAGCAGAACCAAGGGAACATTGTCCATAGAGATAGCAACATTATTTGATGAAGAACTGTGAATGACTTGATTATTCTCAACAATACAATGATTCAAAGACAATCCCAAAAGACTATTGATGAAACATACAATTCACTTCCAAAGAAAGAACTGATATTGATGAAATAGACTAATACATGCTAATTTCTAGTTTCATTTTTTCTTTTAATTGAGTTTTCTTGTACAAAATGACAAATATAGTAATATTATACATAATATTTCCCATATCTGATTGTTTGCCACCTCAGGGAGGGATGAGGGGAGGGAGAGAAAGAGGGATAAAAATTGGAGCACAAAACTATAAAGGAAAAATGTTTATTATTTAAAAAATGAAATGGATGAATGCACCACTACAAAGATGAAATTAAAGCTATAAATAACAGCTATTTTGCCCAACTGTATGAAAATAAATCTGACAATCTAAATGAAGTAGATGAATTTAAAATAATACAATTTTCCCAGATTAATAGATGAAATAAAATACTTAAATAACCCGCTTTTAGAAAAATAAATTGAACAAGCTATCAATGAACTCCTAAGAAAAAATTTCCAGGTTATAGATGGATTGACAAGCAAATTTTACTAAACATTTAAAGAACAATTAATTCCCATACTATATAAACTATTTTGAAAAATCGGTGAAGAAGGAGTTCTATGAAATTCTTTTATTCGACAAACATGGTGCTTATATTTAATCCAAGAAGAGCCAAAATAGAAAAAAATTATAGACCAATTTCCATAATTCAAATTGATGAAAAAATTAAATGAAATATTATCAGTGATTACAGTAATTTATGACCAGGATAAGGCACTAAGAATATGTGGGATTTAGATTAGGAATGCAGTGCTGATTCAACATTAGGAAACCTATCAACATAATTGACCACAAGACTAACTGGAATAATATGATTATCTAACTAGATGTGGAGAAAGCTTTTGAAAAAAACCAACACCCATTCCTATGAAAAACAATAGAGAGTATAGGAATAAATGGAACTTTTCTTAAAATGATAAGTCATAGGTATTTAAATCCATCTCTAAGCATTATATGTCATGGGGATAAGTTAGAAGCCTTCCCAATAAGATCATAGGTGAAATAAGGATGACCATTATCATGCCTCTAATTCAACTTTATATTAGAAATCTTTTCTTTAACAATAAGAAAAGAAAAAGAAGTCAAAGGAATTAGAATAGGAAAGGAGGAAACCAAACAATCCTACTTTGTAGATGAGATGATGCTATACTTAGATAATCCTAAAGAATCAACTAAAAAACTATGTGAAACATCAGCGTTAGCAAAGTTGCAGGATAAAAAATAAACCTACATAAATAAACATGTCTACATTTGACCAACAAATACCAGTGACAAAAGATAGAAATAATTTCCATTTAAAATATATGTAGACAATATAAATTTTTGGAAGTCTACCTGCCAAGGCAAATCCAATAACAATATGAATACAATTACAAAACACTTCACAGAAATAAAGTCAGATCTAAAGAAATGTTAAATTTTCAATTGCTCATGAGTAGGCTGAGCTAATGTAATAAAAATGACAATTTTTCCTTAATTAATTTATTCTTTCAATGCCATAACAATCAAACTATAAATAATTTATTTTATAAAGAGAGCAAAAATAATAAAATTTATCTAGAAGAATAAAAGGTCAAGAGTATCAAGGAGATTAATTCAGAAAAAAAATGCAAAGAAAGGTGACCTAGCTATACCAGATCTTGAACTATATTGTAAAGCTACAATCATCAAATCTATTTTGTACTTTCTAATAAATAGAGTGGTGGATCAATGGAACAGATTAGGCATGTAAATGACAGTACTAAATAACTATAGTAATCCACTCTGATAAACCCAAGAACTCCAGGTTCTGTGATAAGAACTAACTATTTGACAAAAACTGCTGGGAAAACCAGAAGATAGTAAGGCAGAAACTAGGCATAGAGTAAAATATTATACTGTATTGCAAAGTAAAGTCAAAATGGGTACATGATTTAGACATACAGGGTGATATCATAGGTAAATTAGGAGAGGAAGGAATAGTTTGCTTTTCAGATCTATGGAAAGGAGAACAATTTATGACCAAACAAGACAAGAGAATATCATGTAATTCAAATTGAAGGATTTTGATTACATTAAATTAAAAAGGTTTTACATAAACAAAACCAATGCAACTAAAATCAGAAAGAAAGCATAAAGATGGGAAACAGTTTTTATAGCCAGTGTTTCTGATAAAAGCCTCCTGTCTCAAATGTATAGAGAACTGTATCAGATTTATAAGAAACAAATTATTTCCCCAATTGAGAAATGTTCAAAGGCTATGAGTAGACAGCTTTCAGATGAAGAAATTAAGGCTCTCTATAGCCATATAAAAAATTTTTAATCCCTATTGATTAGATAAATCCAAATTAAAACTACTCTGTGTTACCACCTCATACCTATCAGATTCACTAATATGACAGAAAAGGAAAATGACAAATATTGGCGATATGGAAAAATTACAACACAAGTGCACTATTGCCGGAGTTGTGAATTGATCCAACCATTCTGGAGAGCAATTTGAACCATGCCCCAAAGGGTATAAAACTACATCCGCATTTGATCCCACAGTAAGACTCTTAAGTCTATGCATGAAAGAAATCATAAAAAGGGAAAAGGACCCACATATACAAAAATATAGTAAATATTTTTGTAGTGGCAAAGGATTAGAAATTTAATGGATGCTCATCAGCTGGGGCATCACTAAACAAGTTGAGGTATATGAATAGTGCTGTACAGAACTATTTGTGTAATAAGAAATGATGAGTAGGCAGATTTTAGAAAAATTTGGACTTACGTGAATTGATGCTGTGAGAAATGAACAGAACCAAGAGAACATTGTACACAGTAGCAACAACATTGTGTGATGATAGACTTACCTCTTCAAAGCAATCCAATGTTCAAAGACAATCCTAAAAGATTCATCATAGAAAATGCTGTCCACATCCCGAAAAAGAACTATGGAGTCTGAATGCAGATCAAAACATACAATTTTCAATTTTGTTGTTGCTTTTGTTTGGTTTCTTCTTCCTTGTGGCTTTTTCCCTTTGTATTGATTCTTCTCTCACAGTGTGATTAATGTGTCAATATATTTATTATAAAAATAATTAATAACAATCTAATCCTATAAAAAATTACATAACTGTGGATTCTATTCAAAATTACAATTATATGAAAAATTATATCTTTAGAAAAATTATAATTTGGCCGTAAATCCCTTCATGGTCACCAATCAAATGTGAAAATATTTTACTGACTAGCTGGGCCCTAATTTGGGGCCTAATTGCAGGACTAATCTCACTGGAAGACTAATCTGGGGACTTTTGACTGACTGGCTATCTGACTGCTATTAATTTAATATGGGCTGTTTTTAAAATTTCTCCACACTGCTCTACTCCCCAAATTGATAAGTAAATAATTAAGAAGCTTCTTAATTAAATAAGCAAAGAAGAATTTATTTATAAAAATAAATTTAAGAGATAAGGGTTAAGAAATGCAAATTATACAACCTGTCTGCTTTTAATACAATAAGGGCCATTGCAGCCTCTTGCCTTAGGGTATGCTCTAGCTTTCTCCAACTTTCACTCTTTTTCTCCTTCACTCCTGCTCCCCTGCTTCACTTTTACTGCTCTCTCATTACCATAGTGATGAACCCCTGAAAAGCCCCTTAGTGTCCTCACCTCTGTTGCCAACCCCCTGGTGTTTCTAGTGTATTGTAGTATTGTAGCGCTTTCTCCAACCACCATACTGTCTCCTATTCTCTTACTCTTCAGGTCACTCCTGACCTCTGTAGTCTGCCCCACTCAGTATCTCTAGTGTCCCTTTTTATTAACTCCCTCTCTTAGGTGAAATCTGGGGCTGGCTGCCCCTTGGGCCAGCTGACTCCCCTGAATATATGTTCATTCTCTCCCCATAAACCTCGGGCTTGCTGAGCCCCCACACACACCAAATTAATCTGCTAGCCACTCTAGTGCTACGGCTGTCTGGGGGCTCAAATGTCCTGTGTGTACCACACCCAGGGCTCCAGGGGCCCATGTCTGCTGCTGCGTGCTTGGGACCTCTGCATGGGCTATGCTAGAGCATGGCCTGGATGAGCCAGGATCTCTCATGGAGATCCCCCCAGGGCAGAGGGAGCTAGGGCTTTTTCCCCCAGTGGGTGTAGAAAGATTCAGAACCCAAGACCTTACAAAAACAAATGCTGAAAACTGTCTTTACATGTAATTAGGAAAAAATAAAATAATATATTTTTTAAAAAAGATAACTATGTCAGAAATGGAATCCCCAGGAGAACCTCTAATGATAGTGGAAGTCTGACTTCAGCTACAAGAAATTTAATAACAATTAGCAATATTGGGGATTCTAATTATAAACCATTTACCCAAAATGTTATTATAGCATAGATAGTATAAATGTTATTATTCTCATTTTATAGATGAGGAAACTGAAGTTCTGAGAATTTATGCCCTTGCCCATTGTTCTCTAATTCACTAATTTCTAAAGAAGGATTTAGAACTTAGAACTTTCATCTTTAAGTCTAATATTCTTTAAGTATTTTTCTATGCTTTGTGTCAGGCAGAGCCACAGTACATAAAACACTCAAGGGGCAAACTCTACAAATATCTCCAAGTCACTTTCTCAGAAATTAATGTCCGAGAATAATATTTCCACACAGTTTTTATAGTCACTCCTTATTTTTCTCCTGTGTCATCAGGGAAATTGTCTAATCAGTGAGTCAGTTAAATTTCAATGAAGAATTTATTCAATGATTTCCAAATGTCAATATTGTGTTAAGCTTTGGGGATAAAAATGCAGGTAAACACAATATCTGCTCTCAAAGAGTTTACAATCAAATGGGCGAAAGAACACTAAAAATGTAAATAAAAATAGTACAGATATAGGGCATAAAGAAGCTGTTAGTAACATGATAGTAGGACATTAAAAGGTCAGAGACAGGCCATAAATGAACTATTTCTGGACTGGGGACCTTCCTAAATCTAGAATTAAGAATTCTAACTAATATATTATCCAAACAACCCCTTCTGGATTAGCAACAGTTGTGTGTATTTGTTTCTTTAGGATGTTTCATATTCACCCCTAAAAGCCCAAGTTTGCTCTTTACCATTTGAAGATGGGTTATTACAAAATAGTAGGTTCAGATGAGAATAGGTATACCATTTACTTTAGTCTTTTATTGGGGAAAGGTGAATGATGGCAACATGAATAAATTCGTGCAATGATACCAGCCAATTAGTAGTAAATCCTCTTAAATAATTTACTTCTCTCTGATGTGGCATACCATTTCTATCAAAATCTTTAAAAGAATGGAAATGGATATTATTACATGCCATTCATTCAAGTATATAACTTGTTTTTCCATGTCTCCACCTCAACCTTCCTAGTGTTGGCAGGTTATAGTCTCAGAACAATGCTAAGTAGAAAATATAGCTATCAGATGTTTCAAAAAGGTTTTCTTTTCATAGACTCTGCCTAATTCTCTAAGAATGAACTCATGCAAGGGGATGATGTCATAGACACTAGACATTCAAAAGGCATGAAAGAAAGTCCTGATACCATCAAGATAAAATGACCCATTTCTGAGAATCTGGCATCACAGGGGACATTCAGAGTAACCTACCTACCAGGGATGACTAGGAGATAAACTGGTAATATAACTATGCCCTTCTGAGAGTCACCTTTGCAAGGCAAATTAAAATAAACAAGGTATCAAATATGAAGCCATCTTCAAACTAAAAATTAATAAAATCTGTTCTTCTACTTTACATTCTAAACCATATGCTTCATGTTGCACCCAAAATGGTGGCAGATATTGGACAATTAAGCAGTAGACAACTTCAGGCTCCCTTTATAAAGGCTGGTAGACTTAAGGTCTTCCACCATGATTAAGTAGCAATGATAATTAAAATACCCTAAGCACACAAGCACACACACATACACACACAAAGTAATGGAAGTGGTCTATAGGAGTGGATAGAAAGAGATGGAATCTAGAGACTTTATAAAAGTGAAATAAGCATTACTTTGTAACTTATTGTGTTAGTGATATGATGAAGAAAAGAGAAAAAGTTGGTTAAAGTCTGACCATGCTTGAGTATTTGACGTAACGATGGTAAAAAGAAACAAACAAAAACAATTCCAATAAGAACATTAGACAGATTGACTTAAGATTTAAACCATACCCATCATATTGTATTAACAACATCACAGAATCTGGAATTAGGAACCCAAAGTTAAGACCAAGTGTTGGCTTTGACAAGTGCTACATAATAGATATGTGAGTTTGGGAGCATGTTAAACTCTTTGAGCCTCCATTTCTTCATTTGTAAAGTGAAACTAATAATACTCTTATAATTATCTTGTAGAGTTGTTAGATAAAAATATTTTGTTATATTCTACCTGTCTGATTAATCCTTCCATCTCCTTTTCAATTTTATAATTTATATTTTATCCCTCTACATAGGTTTAAATATGAACCTCTTGGTCTCTCTTGTCTTCTCTTTTATTCTCTCTGTCGTTTTTCTTCTTTCTCTCTTTTTATCATCTCATCATTCACCACTTATGAGTTTGTATGTTATCTCTACATGTTGTTGTTCAGTTGTTTCACTTCTGCCTGACTCTTTGTGCCTCCATTTGGAATTTTCTTGACAAAGATACTGTAGTGGTTTGTTCTTTCCTTTTTAAGCACTTTTTACTGATGAGGAAACTGAGGTAAACAGGGTTAAATGATTTGCCCATGATTACACAGCTAGTAAGTATCTGAGGATAGATTTAAACTCAGGAATGAGTCTTCCTGACTTCAGGCCCAGAGCTTTTTCCACTCTGTACCTATTTATCCTTTACTGTAATTGACTCAAAAATCACATAATGAAAACTCATCTGTTTCCTAAGCTCCAATTCTAAATCACCAACTTCCTTATGGACATTACCACTTAGAAACCCCATAGTTCTCTCAACTTCCACATTTCCATAAGAGAACTTAATATCTTTCCCCTCTAAATATACCCTATCTTCCTAAACTTTCTTATTCTATTAAAGGAACCACAATTCTTGCTAAATAGGTTCACAACCTATCTATAATTTATGATTCTTCACTCTCATTTCTTCCTCTCCTACCAACATCATAGATAATCAATTAGTCAATCTTGTCAATTTTACCTTCCCAGTATGTCTGTCTATCTCCTTCTTTCTGTCCACATTACAATTATCCTAAACCAGATCCTTATCATGTAAATTATTGTAATAATCTCATAATTACTTTCAATGAATAAAGTCCCCAATATAATATTTTCCAAAACTCTTGGATGGCAGGGACTATTAAAAATTGTTCTAGTGTCTGGCACAGTTCTTAGCATGTGGTGGGTGCTTAACGAGTACTGTTGACTTGATTGAAAGTACTTTGTAAACCATAAAATACTATAAAATATTATCTCAGAAAATTGGTTTCTGATTAGTGCTTAAAAATAATTTCACTTATAGAAGTTGTAAATAGCCAAAATAGTCTTTACTGGCCACATGGCACTCATTTGTACTGTGATTTTTATCCCCTAGTAATCATACTCATTAGTATAATAAAATTAAAAATACAATATAGTGTTAGAGAAGTAAGCTGTGTACCATGCAGAAAACTATGTATTAGAAATGCATAGTGCTGTAGGGCAACATGATAAGCTTCTTTTATAAAGACCTTGATTAGGCACTGTTGCACTCGTGTGTGTGTGTGTGTGTGTGTGTGTGTGTGTGTGAGACAAAGAGAGACAGAGAGAGAGAGAGAGAGAGAGAGAGAGAGAGAGAGAGAGAGAGAGAGAGAGAGAGCATAAATAGGTAGGTAGGAAGACAGATATAGATATGCCATTGACTACAAGTGACATTTTTTTCAATACTAAAATCCCCTTTTAAGTTTCAAGGAGTTCATAAAGTAATAATATACTGGAACTTGGTGTGGGGGGGATATTTGTATTAACTCTATCTCTATCTTTTATGGGTTTTTTGTTTGGTTTTTTTTTGTTTTTTGTTTTTTTACCCTCAGTTTGGATCAGTCCTCAGCTGCTCTCTTTCCAGGCTGACAAGTCCTATTTATTTTCTTAGTCCATCCTCATATGGAAGCTCATTTATCTCCTTGAATAGTTGCCCTTCTCTGAACCTTTTCCAGTTTTACACATTTTCCATAAAGTCTGGCCGCCGAAACCACAAAAAAACAGCCTGCTTCAGGATATGCTTGTCTTCCTAAAGTTCAAAAGTATGTTTTCCCATTTTTGATTGCAGGCTTTGCACCCTCCCATACAATTACTCCCATACACAATCACATTTAGATAAAGAAAGAAATGAACATAAAAATGAAGGTATACCCTAACATATATGATTATTGTGCAAGAGACATGGCACTGGTAACTTTCCATTTCAAATAATATGGTAGGCAAAGGGCATCTGATCAGGAAAAATCAAGGCAGGGATGCTACCAGAAAGAATTGTGAAGAAGAGGGATAGGTGACAAAGGAATTAGGGGCCATAAGCAAGGACTGGCCAGGAATTATAACTTGAGAAAGGTAAAATGATGGAGTAGTTGCTTATTGTCTTTAAGCTGCCAGTATTTAGCTGACTAAAAATAAAAGTCAATAAATCATTGAATTGCAGAGGGCCTGTTTCCTCATTTGTAAAAAAGGGTGGGTTGATATAGATTACATATATATGCATTTATGTATGTATTTTATATATATATATATATATATATATATATATATATATATATATATATATTTATATTGTGAGATTTAAAATTGGATATTAGATCATAAATCTCCCCTACTTAACTTTTCCCTTAATTTATCTCCCAGACTAGTAAATGGAAGAAGCTTCTGGTTTTCTAGATAGAGCCTTTATTGTATATAGTCACAAGGTGATGTTGATTAGAAGGATAGGAAAATAGAAATACAATACAAATCGTCTTAAGTCTAGGCTTAGTCTATATTCCTTATAAAAACTCACCAAACCGAAAAGGCCACCTTTGGAGAGAGGGAGACCGTCTGTGCCGCGCTGCCAGGAGTCCCGCCAAGCAGGCAAAAAGGCCTACTCTCGTTCTTTCCACCCCGGAAGTCAAAAACCCCGGCAGGCAGTCTGACATCCACAATATATATATATATATATATATATATATATATATATATATATATATATATATATATATATATATATAAGCATGCTTCAACTTATGAAATCTTTCTAGTTCTAAATCCTTTTTGTTTTCTCTCTTTAAACTTTGCTCTAGAAAGCAAGACCTTCCTAAATTTAAAAAAAATAATAAGAATTTCCAGGAATACAATATATTACTATGATGAGTAGGTATAGGAAAGTTCAAGGGGCTGAAGTTTAAGCAAGAACTGAATTCCTAGATACCAGTGATGCATCTAAATAAAAGACCTGACCGTGTCATTCTTCTGATCAATAAACTGCAGTTGCTCTCTATTGTCTCTAAGAGAAAATACAGACTTCTCTGGCAGTGAATGATTATCATAGCTTGGTACTATCCTATCTCTGCTGTCTTATTATACATTCCATATTTCACACATCCCCTTCTCCAGAAAAGTTGGCTACATGTAGTTGCTGCATAGAGCATTCTATTTTCCACAACTCTCTGAATTGTTACAGGTCTGGCATCCCTTATGGTGGTGGTAGTGTGCTACTTCCTCATCTCCCCAACTCAATGCTATCTTCTCAAGCCCTGGCCCAAATGCTATCTCTTCTAGGAGTCCTCTTTGTATTTCCAACTCTTTACCACCTCTGTCCCTGATCCATTTCCTCATATACTGTATATATTTTATACACACATTTAAAATTTACATATTTTCCCTCAAAATAACATAAGCTCTGTAAGACAAGAATATATTCCAATTTTACCTTTTAGTCTCAGCATCCTGCACCCAACCTGGCATATTTTAGAAGCATAACAAATGTTTGTTAAGTGATTGAAGCTATTCTCAATGGGAAAAATTAAAGGACAGCAAAAGAAAATAGGAAAGGATTAGGAAGTTATAAGGCAAAACAACATTGAAGTAATTGTAATTTTTATCTATCTATCTATCATCTAACTATCTGTCTGTGTGTCTCTCTATGTATCTATGAATTTATCTATCTGTCTATCTGTCTACCTATCTACCTATCTCTACTTTGTCTATCTACATCACTGTGATGATTGACTAAGTTTCTGATGCTTAACACCTCAATGATTTCAATTCCCTCTCCTCTTTTATTAGAGGTCTAGAGAGTAGGACAATAATTCTTCCCAAAGCCAGCCTTTATAGAGGGCTTCATCTTTCAGAACATTACAGAAGAAATTGTATTTTTCATTGTTATGAGTAAACCTCTTGAACTGGTATGCTTAGCCTATATATTTTTTTTTTGTTTTGTTTTTTGGTGGGGCAATGACTTGCTCAGGGTCACACAGCTTTTAAGTGTCAAGTCTTTGAGGCCGGATTTGAACTGAGGTCCTCCTGAATCCAGGGCCAGTGCTTTATTCACTATACCACCTAGCTGCCCCCATAGCCCATCATTTTTAAGGCAGATCAGACAACAGGAAATATCTTGGTGGAAAATCAGCATTCTAGTTTAAAAAATGTGATATGCCATTGACTAAAGGTGCTTGTTTTGACTTCATAAAACATCATACTTTCCTTCCAATCTCCTATTTTCTATTTCATTTTGATTGTTGTCTTCTTCATTAGATTATAATCTCCTAAAGAGTAGAGATTGCCTTTCTTTTTCTTACTTGTATCCCCAGTGTTTGGCACACTGCCTGGCAATACCAGGGTCTTGATAAGTGCTTATTTAATCGAATATATGTGTATACATATACACATATAGATACAGATATCACTTATCCTTTATATTGTATTGTTTCCTTAACATATTAATAACAGCATTTTTGGGGGGTACATAAGAAAGAGTTTCTTGATGAACAATTTGAGTGCCAATTTTGTAAAATTATTATATTTTCCTACTAAGTTTTTCCTCAAGAACTTTTTCCATATATAGACCAATGAAGAGCATCTTAAGATATTTTTATTGTATAATTAATTAATTCTTAAAATGAGCATTGAAAAATATAATGTGCTATATAAATGCTAAATGATAAAACCATAATTATGTAGTGAGGATAAATTATAACCAACTTAACAGGTTTATTTTTTGCACAGTAGAAAAGCTGGTAATAATTGATAGCATAAGAAGAAGAATAACATAAATCACATGAAATAATTCAAGAAGTACAAAGTCAACACTTTCTTTGAGTTTCTTGAGTACTCAGAGTACCTATGTCTTTTAAGAAATATGATGCATTAAAGAAAATATGTGCATTAAAATATGATGGCAATTAGTGGAGGCTTTAAGAACCTAACTCTAAACAAAAGGAGATAAAGGAGGAAGGAAAGTGGCAATGATCAAGTGATTTTTTAAAAATATATTAATTACTTCAAGGTCAAATTCTTCTTTGCATATGTAGCTCTCCAAAACTCAACTTTGACAAGGGTAAATCCTGGAGGCAGCAATAAACACTGACAAATGTGTCTCCCATTTTTAAAATTGGAATGCTGATTTACCACCAAGATATTTCCTGTTCTTTGATCTGCCTTAAAAAATATAGGCTAAGCATACCAGTTCAAGAGGTTTCCTCATAATGATAGTATAAGTAGGAGAAAGCAGCTCAAGTTTGCAATACTTTCTTTTGAACAAATATAGCATGAGTTTCAAACTTCTTATGTATTTCTTCCTCTTCTTTTATGAAATTCTCTGAAACAAGAAATAGCAGAGAAGGTGACAAATTCCATTGGTAGGGGAATTTCCTCTTTGTATGCTCTGTATTGCAAACAAATTAGAGATCTGGACATCAACCCCACCATCAACAGCATCATCATATTTAAGGAGGTAGTCTGGAACTTCACTTTCTAAGTCTCAGATACTTGACCACAATATTTGTTGCCAGAGATCCTTATCTATTTCACTCAAAGTTCACCTTTACATTTTGATGTATAAAGACTTTAAACACGATAGGATATTTGTATCCAGATTTTTTCTTGCAGTAAATAAAATTCATAGCTAACAAGGACAGCCATCTGTCTATTTTAATAACATTATTTTTTTCATTTTTCTACTAATGGAAATGGTTTTTAAGCTTTCCCACATGGTTCAGTATAATGAAAAAGTACAAGGTTTTAGGGATAGCAGGGCCTGGTGACACAAGAATATTACTATGTGACCTTAAGAAGTGACTTAAAAATCTCTCTTTTTTTTTTTCAAATTTACTCAACTGGAAAATTAGAGGGATGAACAATTACAGTTTTGAAATACCATCCCTTTCAAAATCA
This sequence comes from Dromiciops gliroides, assembly GCF_019393635.1. Classification (NCBI taxonomy): domain Eukaryota; kingdom Metazoa; phylum Chordata; class Mammalia; order Microbiotheria; family Microbiotheriidae; genus Dromiciops; species Dromiciops gliroides. Next base: position 245,865,585 of record NC_057861.1, on the reverse strand, counting down.
AAACCTTTCTTAGACTTTATTCACAATTGATATTAATTTTAAGCCAAAATATAATACCTTTTCGTAAACACCCCTATCCCATATGAATTACTTCCTGTGATTTGAATTCAAATTCCTGAGGTCAAAGATTGTCTTTGTTTGTTTTTGTTGTTGTTTGTTTGTTTGTTCTATTTTGTTTTGTCTTTTGTTTTCATGAGGGAATTGGGGTTAAGTGACTTACTCAGGGTCACACAGCTAGTAAATGTCATGTCTGAGGCTGGATTTGAACTCAGGTCCTCCTGAATCCAAGGCTGGTGGTGTATCCACTGTGCCACCTAGCTTTCCCCTATCTTTGTTTTTCAAAATAATTTTATTCCCAACATGTAGTATCACTGTACATGTGATAAAAACTTAAGAAATGTTCCCAATATATTACCTGTCAATAACTTCTACTTATCCCTGTGCAACTAATCTTGCTACATTTCAGTGAAAATTCACTTGTAAGTGCAAAATTCAGATTTGAAATAATATAATTCCAGTTTCATGTTCTATAAATTTATGATATACATCACATTACTAGTATAGAACATTCCCACATTAGTCAAGTTGTGAAAGAAAACAGGCAAAAAAAAATTAAGAAAAAGGAACTAAAAAATTTATACTTCATTCTATATTCAGATACCATCAGTTCTTTCTCCGGAGATGGATTTTATTTTTCATAAGTCCTTTAGAATTGTCTTGGATCATTGCATTGCTGAAAGTAGCTAAGTCATTCCTAGCTGTTCATCTTAGAATATTGCTGTTATTTTGCATACAATACAGTACATTTCACTTTGCATCAGCTCATTTAAGACTTTCCAGGCTTTTCTTATACCATCTTGCTCATCATTTCTTATGGCACAATAGTGTTACACAATAATCTCATCTCACACTTTGTTCAACCATTCCTCAATTGATGAGTATCTTCTCAATTTTGAATTTGACATTTTGTTTTTAATTTCTTTTCATAGATCAACCTAGTAGTGGTATTACCAGGTCAAAGAGCATGCATTGTTTTATAGGCCTTTGGCAATAGTTCAAAATTGCTCTACAGATTGTTTGAATCAGTTTACAATTTAACCAAGGGTGCATTAATATCTTATTTTCCCATATCCCTTACATTTGTCATTTTCTACTGCTTTCCTATTATCTAATCCAATAGGTATAAGGCAGTACACCAAAATTGTTTTGACCCGCATCTCTCCAATCAATATTGATCTAGAGAATTTCTTTTCAATGGCTACAGATAATTTTGATTATTTCAACTGAAAACTTCATATGTTTTGATCAGCTATCCATTGGGGAATGGCTCTCATTTAAAAAATAATTGGGGCAGCTAGGTGGCACAGTGGATAAAGCACTGGTCCTGGATTCAGGAGGACCTGGGTCCAAATCCAGCCTCAGCCACTTGACACTCACTACCTGTGTGACCCTGGGCAAGTCACTTTACCCTCATTGCCCCACAAAAATAATAATAATAATAATAATAATAATAATAATAATAATAATAATAATAATAATAATAATAGACTCAGTTTTCTATGTGTTTGAGAAATGAGGCCTGTCAGACAAACTTGCTTCATTTCTTTTTTACAGTTACTATTGCTAACTGTATCTCCCTCCATCCTATTCCCTCACCATGACATTAACTTTATTTTCTATATTTTTGTCACCCTATCCCTCCTCAAAAGTGTTTTGCTTCAGACTACCCCCTCCTCCAATCTGCCCTCCCTTCTATCACCACCCTCCCCTTATCCACTTCCCCTCCTACTTTTTTGCAGGGTAGGATATATTACTATACCTAATTTAGTGTGTATGTTTTTCCCTCTTTGAGCCAATTCTGATTAGAGTAAGGTTCATTCACTCCCCAGTCCCGCCCCCATCTTCCCCTCCACTGTAAAAGATTTTTCTTGCTTCTTTTATGTAAGATACTTTACCTCATTCTACCTCTCCATGTCCCTTTCTCCTAGTGCATTTGTCTCACCCATTATTTTTTTTTTTCTGGGCAATGAAGGTTAAGTGACTTGCTTGGGATCACAAAGCAAGAAGGTGTCAAGTGTCTGAGGCTGGAATTGAACTCAGGTCCTCCTGAATCCAGGACTAGTGCTTTGTCCACTGCACCCAATTTTTTTCAAGATATCATCCCTTCATATTCAAATCACATCTCTGCCTTATGTCTAAATATACTCTCACCAACTGCCATAATAATGAGTAAGTTCTTATGACTTACAAGTATCATCTACCCATATGGGATTGTAAGTAAGTTTAATCTTTTAATATCCCTTATGAATTCTTTTTCCTGTTTACCTTTTTATGCTTCTCTAAGGTCTTGTACTTGAAAGTCAAATTTTCTATTCAGCTCAGGTCTTGTAATCAAGAATGCCTGAATGTCTCCTCTTTCATAAAATTCCCATTTTTTACCCTGAAGTATACACAGTTTTGCCGGGTAGGTGGTTTTTGTTCCAAGTTCCTTTGCCCTCTGGAATATCATATTCCATGTCCTTTGGTCCTTTAATATAGAAGCTGCTAGATCTTGTGTTATCCAGGCCGTGGCTCCACAATACTTGAATTTTGTCTTTCTGGATGCTTGCAACATTTTCTCCTTAACCTGGGGGTTCTGGAATTTGGCTATAATATACCTGGCATTTTTCTATTTAGCATTTACTTCAAGAAGGGATTGGTGGATTCTTTCAATTTCTATTTAACTTTTTGGTTGTAGAATATCAGGGCACTTATCCCTGACATTTTCTTGTCAGATAATGTCTGGGCACTTTTTTTTCATTATGACTTTCAGGTAAACCAATAATTTTCACATTATCTCTCCTGGATCTATTTACCAGGTGAGTCAATTTTCCAGTGAAATATTTCTCATTGCCTTCTATTTTTTCAGTCTTTTCGTTTTGCTTTATTGTTCGTTTGTTTTTTTGTTTTTTATTTCTCATAAAGTCTTTAGATTCCATTTGCTTGATTCTAACTCTTAAGGAGTTTTTTTTGTTTGTTTGTTTTGGTTTTATTTTGTTTTGTTTTGTTTTATTCAGAAAGCTTTTGTACCTCCTCTTCCATTTGTCTAATTTGGCTTTGGATGTAGGAACTTTGAATTTATCTTATTCTGAGGGAGTATTTTGATGTTCCTTGTCACCATACAAAGTTTCTAAGGTCAGCATTTTTCTCTATTTGCTCATTTTTACAAGCTATTTCTTGACTTTTAACTCTTGGTTAAAGTTGGGCACTGCTTCCAGTGTGGAGGGTATACTTTCCCAAGCTTCACAGGGTTTGAGCAGCTGTTGTCAGGGATAATTCTAGGAATTTGTAAGTATCTAGTTCTTGCAAGTTGGTATGATTTAAGGAGAGGTATGTTTACTACTATTTTGACCTGTGCTCTGGTCTGCAAACCTCCACAGGCCTGCTTTTATTCCCTGGAACTACAAACAAATCCTGCTCTATGAACAGAATCTGCAAGGTCTGGTGTGCTTGCATTCCTCCTCTACCTGGGACCTCCACCCATAACTTTGACCTGGATCCAAATATGGGCAAAACAACAGAGTCCTGCCTCAGTGCTAGCAAAGAAACACTTGTATTCTCCTTCAGGACAATTGTTCAACCCTGCTACCATATGTGGGCTGAGTTCCAGAAGCAGTTGCTGCCACCATTGATTCAGAGGCTCCTGAGGCCTGCTTGTGGTTCACTGGTGCTGGGGCTGTGCATGGGCTGGGACTGTGCTGGCAAGGCCTGTGCTGGGCTGTACTTCCCTCTCACTCTTGTACAAAAGACCCTTATTGCTAACTTTCTAAGTTTCCTTTGGCTGGAAATAGTTTTCACCCTGTCCTTTTGTGGGTTCTGCTTATCTAGGAATTGTCTTATGACATTATTTGAAGGTAATTGGAGGGGTCTTAGGGACATCTAAGCAAAATCACTGCCTTAACTCTGCCATCTTGGTTCTGCCTTCCTTATACCCTCTTATAAACTTTTCTACAGAAGGAATAGATGATCAACTCGTTCATGTTTGTTTGTTGAAAAAAGTGCTCAGAAAAGCCCCCAAAGGGCCATGTCTGCTCTCACCAAGTTCCTGGGCCAAAAGAGAGTGAGTGTCTGTGTAAGCTTGCTGCAGGCAGGAAGAGAGCCCACCCTTATACATTACATAAAGCTAATTGGCTAGCTTCATTCAACTCTATTGGTTCACTGGATTTGAGGGTGGTTTGGTGCAGTTGTGCTGATGTCAGAGTCCAGAGAACAGATCCTTTGACTGGAAGAAGGCTTTCAGGTGGGTGAGGTTTTGAATGAGGTGACTTCTTGACTCTGAGCTGACCTTAAGAAAGGCCAGGCCAGGATCTCTCAGCAGGGGCTGCTGGGAATCCCCAAACCATTATTATTTTCTCACACTTTCTTGCTTTGCTTATTCAAATTTACCATTTCTTTAAAAAAAGTTATGTATGGGAGAATCAATGTCTAAGAAAGAAAAATTATTTTCTAAACCTTTTGAAAAGTATAAAGTTCAAATCAAAATATTCATTCTAATGTCCTCAAAACTAATTTTGTGATTTATTTTTAACATAATTCAAAATTCCACTATGAGAAGAATCTGGGTATTAGAAATATGTTAAGTCTATGTCACATAAAAGACAGCTTTACTTGGTTTTCCTTTGTTGTCTTTCTTACCTCTCTTCAAACAACTCTTCCCTTAAGAAGAATGCTGAATGATATCATACTCCAACAATAACCATCTAATTCTGGAAAACAACTACATTTGGGGAAATACTGATACTAAGGAGAAGAGTCAGATTATCCTTATTACTGTCTTCTCTAGTTGATACAGCTAATTTTGAAGGAAAAATATTAAAGGGAACATGAAAAATATTACATTTCCCTCTCAACCGCCTTTATTCAACTTAACACATTTGACAATTGTGATAGAATATATACTGAAAAACTGATCATTTTAAAATAAAATTTAATTTGCTAACCATGAAGAAACTGGGAATTCTAATGAAAACAGGAGTAACCACTAAGTGAAAGATTTGCTTTCCTAAAAGTTGCTAACATTACAAGAAAGGAATCTAGGACGTTAACTTGGTGTATACAAGGGTATTCTCCAGATGCAGCAGTGATAGCAGAAGAAGAAATTAAAGGAATTTTTTTTATTATCTCATAATTTCAGAAATTCTCAAATCATCTTGTTCATTTGTGTTAAAAAAAATCCAACCTTTTTGCATTTGTGTGCTGAGTGAAAAATAGTAAAAAAAAAAAATTGCAAATATGGATAGCATACCTGCTTGCACTCTTCATTTGGGGAAGTGGAGTAATTTTCTGCCTAATTATTTTTGGTTAAGAGCTTTTGCAGAATTGACTTGCAAATGGTATGCATACTTAGCAAGTTTGATTTTTCCCCATTAAGAATACCTCCCTTTTAATAGGCACTATAATTAAGCAAAAAAAAATCAGAAATTTAAAAATAAAATGCCAGATCCTGGACATTTGTAGAGGGGAGATGATTTACTTTACTTTAAGTTATAATATTTCAAAAATATAAAAATTACTAGAATCTGACTTTAGTTTAAAATAAAGACCTTTCCTTTCTCTCATTTTATCTTTTAACACCCCCTACCCTATTAATCTCTTGTTCATTTGCTCTTGGTTGAAGTACAGGGATTTCAGAGAGGCTCCTAATTAACTCTGTGAAATTCCCTGTCATTTATTCCAGCTTTAATCATCTGCTTTAGTTAAAATCCAGAAACTAGAGCTAAAATCCTAAATCTGAAAAATTAGATGTGGGGGATGCTATATGTAAAGACAATTCCTTAAATGATCATGGCTTCTTTAGTCATACATCTACTGGCATCAAGTCTAAAGGCTTAGAATACTTAGAATACACGCCAAAGTATGATTTCCATGGCACCAAAAAGATATTTCTTGTAAAAACATGATAAACACTCTTTTGACTCCAAAGGAAAAACAACTATATTCTAGTAAAAACCAAGAAAAAAAAGTGTTCAGGGCTTGTTTTTCCCTAGTGAAATAAAGCAAAGGCCAGACAGAGAAATTGAAAAGGAAATAAATTATTGAAATAAAAAGAGTAACCATTATGTATAGAATTAGCAGAGAGTCTTTACTATGGCTACATCAACAGCAAATCCTTGTGGAGCCACAGTAAGCATCGTACTAAATTAGTCAGACACATGGATATGTGGATAAATACATTGAAAATTGATGAACATTCACACTTTTATGTTTTGTTTTCAAATGGGCTCTAACAATTGAAATTTCCTTAGAAAGGCAGAAAAGATATAGATCCTTCTAGTCTTCATGAGATGGAGTTGGATAGATGAAGAAATAGAAGGATTCCCTTTAAAAATAGGAGATGGAGGGGCAGCTAGGTGGCACAGTGGATAGAGCACTGGCCCTGGATTCAGGAAGACCTGAGTTCAAATCCAGGCTCAGACACTTAACACTTACTAGCTGTGACCCTGTGCAAGTCATTTAAAACCAATTGCCTCACACCAAAAAAAAAAAAAAAAAAAAAAAAAAAAAAAAAGGAGATGGAATTGTGAAAGAGATTTGGAGGATGTGGAGAATTCTGAAGACCAGAAACTGAATTTAATGAGTACAAATTTGGAAGGACTAGAAGGAAAATTGATTGATAAGAAAGTGGAAATAGCTAGAAGGACAAGAAATAGAGTGAAAGAGAATAATTTGAATGAAAGGGTTGTAAAAGAAGGAGAAAATGAGATAAACTAAAATAAGTTAAAATGAAGCAGAAGGAAAAGGATCAGAATTGAAATGAGAACTTAAAATTGAGAAGAAAAAAAGAGGAAGAAGAAAAGGAAAATGTTGTTAAGATATAACAAATTGATAAATCAAGGGAAAAATGTTGGGTTTGTCAAGGTTTTCACAAATGAAAAGTTTCTAATGAGCCAAAGGGAAACCAAATGTGCATACTCTTTGATCCAGGAATATCACTACTAGATCTATATCCTAAAGAGATCTTTAAAAGGGGGAAAACACCTTTATCTATCTATATGGAAAGATGGAGACACACACACACACACATACATACATACATACATACATACATACATACAGAGAGAGAGAGAGAGAGAGAGAGAGAGAAGCTCTTTTTGCTCTTTTTTGTGCTGGCAGAAAATTGGAAATTGAGGGAATGCCCGTCGATTGAGGAATGGTGGAAAAATGTGTAGTATAAGAATGTAATGGAATATAATAACAATTATGAGCAGGTAGATTTCAGAAAAAAACCTGAAAAGATGAGTATGAACTGATACAAAGTGAAATGAGCAGAACCAGGAAAACATTATACAGAGTAATAGCAACATTGTGTGATGTTCAACTGTGAATGATTTGGTTCTTCTCAACAATTTAATCATCTAAAAAAAGTACTCATGATAGAAGATGCTATCCATGTGCAGATAAACAACTAATATAAATGAATATCAAAGCATACTATTTTCAATTACTGTATTTTTATGTGCTTTCCCCCCCCTTTCAGTCTGTTTCTTTTTTCACAATTATGACTAGGATGGAAATATATTTTATATGATAGCACATTTATAACCTATATCAAATTGATTATCATTTTAGGACAAGGGGAGATGAGAATGAGAGGGAGAAAAATTTGGAACTCAAAATCTAGTACAATGAACACTAAAAATTCTCTTTAAATATGAATGTAAAAATACTAATAAAAAGAAATGTTTCCAAAGAGGTAAAAAAATGATAATTCAAAAGGTTATGACTCCAAATGAATATCAATATAGAGGTTTTTAAAAACTATTAAAATAATATAGGATTTCTTTTTCCCCTTTTTTATGATAAAAGTAATTTATTATTTTCCAGTTACATATAAAGGTAGTTTTCAACATGTGTTTTCATAAGATTTTGAGTTCCAAATTTTTCTCCCTCCCTCCTTTCTCTCTCCTTTCACCAAGACAGAAAACAATCTGATATAGGTTATATATGTATAATCACATTAAAGATAGTTCTGCATTAGTCATATTGTGAAAGAAGAATCAGAATATAAAGGTAAAAACTCAAAACAACAACAACAACAACCAAAAAGTAGAAACAGTGTGGTTCAATCTGCGTTCAGAATCCACAGTTCTTTTTTTTTCTGGATGTGAAGAACATTTTTCATCATGAGTTCTTTGGAATTGTCTTAGATCATTGCACAGCTGAGAAGAGCCAAGTCTATCACAGTTGATTACCACAAAACTTTCCTGTTACTGTGTACAATGTTCTCCTAGCTCTGCTCACTTCACGCAGCAACAGTACACTTAAGTCTTTCCTGGTTTTTCTGAAGGCTGCCTGCTCATCATTTCTTACAGCACATTACATTCATATACCAGAACTTGTTCAACCATTCCTCAATTGATGGACATCCCTGCAATTTCCAATACTTTGCCATAACAAAGAGAACTGCTATAAATATTTTTGTACATGTGGGCACTTTTTTCTTTGTGATACAGACCTAGAAGTGGTCTTATTGAGTCAAAGAGTTTGTACAGTCCCATATCCCTTTGGGCATATTTCCAAATTGCTCTCCAGAATGGTTGGATCAGTTTACAACTCCACAAACAGTGCATTAGTGTTTCAATTTTTCACAGCTTCTCCATCATTATTTTCCCTTTTTTGTCATATTGGCTAATCTGATAGGTATGAGGTGGTACCTCAGAGCTTTTTAAATTTGATTTTCTGTAATCAATAATAATTTAGAACATTTTTTCATATGGCAACAGATAACTTTGATTTCCTCATATGAAAACTGCTTGTTCATATCCTTTGACTATTTCCCAATTGGGGAATGACTTGCATTCTTATAAATGTGATTTAGTTCCCTATATAATTTAGAAATGAGGCCTTTATCAAAAACACTGGCTATAAAAACATAGGATTTATTAAAACAGAGGGTTGAGGATCTACTAGGGCAAAATATTGTCATATATAGTTACTATCAAATGTTCCTAAAATGCTTTTCTTTGTTCCAAAGGAGGCTTCAATACAAAAGAAAAAAAAATCTTAAAACATACCATATTGCAGAGAAGAAATGGCAATTTAGTAGAAATAAGGTGGAGAGAACATGCTATTTTGATCTTGTCCTTTCTTCTATGTGTCCTGATTAATTAAGGGGAAAAAATCTTATTGATATCCTTACCCACCCCCTCCCTCTCTGTCTCTCTGTCTCTGTCTCTGTCTCTCTCTCTCTCACACACACACACACAAACACACAGACACTCACACACATAAAATTTATAGATTAGAACATTATATCTGAAGTCTTTATAACCTTCTTTAAACCCTACATCTGCTAGTAATACTGCATGAGTGAACTTAGCCAATTCCTATCATGGCTTTGAACTTCAATTTTCTCCTGTTTTCCTCATCTGTAATCATTTATATAAACAATTTAGAAAAACATGAAAATATTTATCTAAACTGTTGTATAGAATCCTGAGAAAGAAAGAAAGAAAGAAAGAAAGAAAGAAAGAAAGAAAGAAAGAAAGAAAGAAAGGAAGGAAGGAAGGAAGGAAGGAAGGAAGGAAGAAGGAAGGGAAGGAAGGAAGGAAGAAAAAATAAAAGAAAAAGAAAGGAGGAAGAGAAAGGGAAAGGAAGAAAGAAGGGAGGAAGGGAAAGGGGAAGGAAGAAAACAAAATCCCTACTTTCAAGGAATTTGTAGATAAATACCTAACTTATAGGAGATAACTATAAAAATAAAAATAAAATGTTTTTAGTACCCCAAGAAGATTGTTTTTAATCTCTCTCTCTCTCTCTCTCTCTCTCTCTCTCTCTCTCTCTCTCTCTCTCACACACACACACACACACACACACACACACACACACACACACACACACAAATACTATCCAAAATAACTTTTGCTTTGAAAGAGGCCCAGTGTAGTTAAATGGTTCTTAGTGTCAGGAAAATTTGGTTTGAATCCCACCTCTGCATTTCCTAGTTGTGTGATGATTGGAAAGTTACTTTATATTTTTGCTTCTTCTATGTAAAGTGAAGATAATAATTGCTTTAATACCTATTCCACAGAATTTTAGTGAGGATACCATAGAAAAATATAGGTATAATTTTGAAATGCTTAGAGTGGGACAGCACACTGTAAAGACTGATGTGGGAGGAAAAAAGTTTATCCTAACTTACTGATAAGTACATTTCTGTTGGATAACTTGAAAATTTTTTAGTTCCTTTAGGTAGGACTTAGCAGGAAATTATCAATTGCCATCCAAAGGCCTCTTGACTTTGTATCATGATAAAACTTCTGAATCATGTAAGTGAGCCACATTAATCAACCCCCAAGTTATTTATCTCCTAGCACAGCAAAGAATTTCTAAAAATGAGACTTGTTTACAGAAGCCAACAATAATAAAGGCAAAAGCATGACGACTACCCCAAATAACTTTGGTGAAGGAGGAAAATTTTTCAATGTGACCTGAAAAACTGTTCAGACTTCAAATATGTGCCAGTTCCAAGTGACACACATGCAAAAAAAATGTAATTTCATCTTTGATCAAGAAAAGAAAAAAAAAAGAGATCTGAAGCAACACATCTCTACTCCTTAAATTCTCAGGGAAAAATAAGTTATTTTGTTAGAATGAATTAGAATTTTTCATGTGTTGACTGTTTTTTTCTTCTTCTTTCTTTTCTTCTACTTTGTATTTTCTTTGTAAAATGTTTTGTTATAAAACATGTCTCTGGGAGGGAGAAAGGTAGATATACATATGTGTATATATATACACATATATATGGGTGCATATATCTATACATAGCCACATATTTATACTCTGAGCAGAGTTTCTATACTTTTAGATGCAGGATCTATAATTCAACAAAATATTTTGGAGAAGAAAACCAGTATCATACTTTACTTATTCACAAGATAGAGAAGTGGGGGCTAAATCACACTACTATTTGCTAGATTCAGAACTTGTTAAATGGCCAGGCTAGGTGGGTCTTCAAGTATTGGTGGGGCTGTCATGTGAGTAAGAGGGATACGCCAGATTTTATATCATCCCAGAGGTAGGAATGACTGAAAAGCATAAGGAGTTGAATTTAGACTTCATGTTAGGAAAGCATGTTAAACATACCCAAAAGGACAAGGCAAACTAGGGAGTGATTTTCCCCTACCTATATGTTTTCCATCATACACCAAATGGCCCATTGTTGATGAAGGTGCTGATGTGATTCTTATTAGCATAGAGGTTGAACTATACAGTCTCTGAGCTCCTATTCAACCTGAGCTTCTTGTTTCTTCAGTAAAGTTAATCTGAATTGGTGGATTCCAAAGGATTTTGCTTGGTTCTTCTCTAGGTTTCAATTTTGCTTTTTTACCAACAGAGCATCAATGGGACTGAGAGTAAGTCCTTTAACCTTGACCTAAGATGCAATATGTAAGTATAAGGGGTGACTAGTCCACTGTTTTCATGGTTTCTGAGGAAATTTCTTTTTATCTAGAAGTAAATATATTGGTCTTGATGTAAAAAAAATGATATTTATAAAGCTTTCCTATTGAAAAACAACTATTCATAAAACATTTCTTCTTCAAGACTATGATATAAAACTCAGCATATCTTTCTAACTTAGGCAAAAGCTTCCGTATTGACATTTTGACTTTTAATATCTCAAATGAAGTGTTAAGAGGAAAAGTTTGGTGGCCTAAACAGAACTTAAATGCATGTTATTTGGTATTTTTTAGAAATCCTTTTATTCATGAAAAATTTTTGTTTTCACATGAAGCTAGAATATTTTACCTTATAAAATAAGCTGAAAATTTAAAAGAAATATCAGAGGTGATAAAATAATTATCATGTTCAAGAAAAAGGTCATCAAACCTCAAAAAATTGAATAATATAATTGACAAATATCCATATTAACTACATGAGCAAAGCTACTTTCTCTTCAGATATGTCAAAAACAATACACCTGACCAAAATACCTGACCAATATACCTGAAAAAATTTCCTTTTTATGTCCTAAAAATGATTTCTTTTTTATCTTCATTTTGCTTCTTAGCATCAGGAATAATGACTGGAAGTTGAATGACTGACTGAACATCTCTTCACACCTCAATGCTAGTATATTTTTGGTCCAAAGTAGATGAGTTAAAAGCAGAGTTGAGTGAGAATGGGAAGTCCTACTTTGGTAGAATCCTAGCACACTGGTAAGGTCTAATGTCATCAGAGATTGGGGTTAAAATCTGGGTCCTCTAAGGCCAACTGCAAAACTTCCAAAAAAATTACCTGAGTGCTCTTGGACATATTCTTCTCTATACTGGACATATTTTAATTTCCTGCCTTTGTCAAATATAAGTAAAATGATAAATTAAACTATTTTCAATATTTTTCCACAGTCTTTCTACTTGGTGGTGACTAGGAGACAATTGTAGTTAAAAGAGGACTCCAGGAGATAGATTTATTTGTTAAGCTCCATAGTTATAAAAGACCCAGACATAAATACAAACTGTCATAAGAGAAAGAATAACATGAAGAGAGTTGAGTTGACATAAGTAAAGCAAATCAAGTTCCTTGGCTAGTCTAAGAATTCGTTTTGTTTTTTTTTTTTCAGGACAAATACCCTTTGCAAATTCCACTAGAAACATCCAGGTAAGTCAACTTTGGGAAGACAGGGAAATGCAGGTACTCAAGGGGGCTGTACTTCTCTTGACCTTGTACCCAGGGCATACATGACAAAGCTCTTCTCTGCAAGTGTCTATTATGAAATAATTATAACTTTTTACACATTGCTTTACCTCTGTCTAATCTTTGCAAGACAAATTGCAGTACAGTACGTTAGCACAAATACCTCGATTGCATTTCCCTTGCTAAGTTCATTACTCTCATGGGAAGATTCCTTCATTGAGACAAGCCAGGATAGTGACATCCCTTTAGGAAGTCAAAATAATTAAATTAATTGTTTCATAAATCCTCTTTAAAAATAAATTGATGTGGGGCAGCTAGGTGGTGCAGTGGATAGAGCACCGGCCCTGGAGTCAGGAGTACCTAAGCTCAAATCCGGCTTCAGACACTTAACACTTAACTAGCTGTGTGACCCTGGGCAAGTCACTTAACCCCAATTGCCTCACTACAAAAAAAAGAAAGAAAGAAAGAAAGAAAGAAAGAAAGAAAGAAAGAAAGAAAGAAAGAAAGAAAGAAAGGAAGGAAGGAAGGAAGGAAGGAAGGAAGGAAGGAAGGAAGGAAGAAAGAAAGAAAGAAAGAAAGAAAGAAAGAAAGAAAGAAAGAAAGAAAGAAAGAAAGAAAGAAAGAAAGATAAGTTGAGGTGAAAAAGTATCTTATTAATAAGTTTTTGTATTAAATGTTTAGACTTTAATAGACTTTGAAGGCAAGGTACATGATACTGTGTGTACAAAGCTCATAGAAAATATATTGGATAAGAACTAACCTCAATTGCTGTTGGTCTCTTCAATCTCTAAATCATTGTGGGTGAATAGAAGATATAGACACAGGGTATGTTAATTTTAGCTTGAGTCCTGGCTCTGATCTATATTAAAAGTTACTATTAGCAAAATTCTTTAAATATTTGATGTTTAGTTCCTATACCCTCTAAAATGGAGAAAACATTAGGAATGCCTATATTGTATGTCTTAGATTTATAGACTCTATGTACCAAAAAGGACCTGAGATTTGACCCAACCCCTATAAAAACAAAATTTTTATCTATAACAGCCCTAGGAAGTTTCTCTCTTTTTTTGTGTGTATTTTTTTTTTTTTTACTTTTTCCACTCACTACCCCGGGTATAGTGGTATTTACTTATTTATTTAAATTTTTTGGTGAGGCAATTGGGGTTAAGTGACTTGTCCAGGGTCACACAGCTAGTAAGTGATAAGTATCTGAGGGTGGATTTGAACTCAGGTCCTCCTGAATCCGGGGCCGGTGCTCTATCTACTGCACCACTTAGCTGCCCCTTTTGTATGTATTTTTTGTTTGTTTGTTTGTTTGTTTTTTGTTTTTTTTGGTTTTTTTGTGAGGCAATGGGGGTTAAGTGACTTGCCCAGTGTCACACAGCTGGTAAGTGTCAAGTGTCTGAGGCCGGATTTGAACTCAGGTACTCCTGAATCCAGGGTTGGTGCTTTATCCACTGCGCTACCTAGCCGCCCCCTTGTATATATTTTTAAAAATTCTCTTTCTTGGTTCTCTTCCTATGTATAGGGCCAATTCTTCTCTGTCATATGTTCTCAGAAATCATGGCCACTAAATGGAAGTCTATACCATGACTCTCTTTGGCTGGTCATTTTTTTTTTCTTTTCACACTCTCTCACTTGGTGACCTCATCAAGCCCTATGGATTCAGCTTTCATTTCTATGCATCTGACTCCCCAAATTAATACACCAAATCCTTGTTTATTTAGAGAATTCTAGTTCCACATCAACACCTATGTATCAGACAATTCCCCTTCCATGTCTTACAAGCATCTCATATTCAATTTGACATGATCAAAACATAACTGTTTCCTTCTATACCCACCTCACCTTCCACACTTTCTTATTGCTGCTGAAGGAACCATCCTTTTATTCGTCCACTTTTACAATGTTAGTGTTATCCTTGATTCACACCCACCCCTAAAATTAAATCAGTTGACAAATCCTGGCATTTTGATCTCTTCAGTGCCTCTCAGATATATCTGTATTTCTACTCCACCGTCACCACCCTGCTTGATATCCATATAATGCAGAAGTTACATTAGACTCCTAATACTTGCTTCAAAATTTTCCCCATTGCAATCCATTCCTCATATATTGCACAGATCTTACCATGCCAAACCCACCTCCACTCAAGAAATATTATTTCCTCCCTATTACCTCTAGGATCAAATATAGAATCCTTCAGTAATTAAAAATCTTTGGCAGGTGTCCTCTCCCTACCTTTCCATTTTAATTATACATTGGTCTCACTCCCCCTCAATCTTTGGTTCAGGAAAAATGCCAAATAGCTGTTGCTTCAACATGATCCTCCATCTCCTACCTCCATTCATTTGCTCATGTATCTCATGTTTAGTATTGCTCACCCTCCTCATTTATGACTCTTGGCATCCCCGACTTCCTTCAAGATTCATCTCAAGCATCATCTATTACATGAAACTTTCCTTATCTGTCCCTCCCTCAGTTGCAAGAGCCTTCCATGCTAAAGTTACCTTGGATTTGGAATGTAGATGTCTTGTATAAGCTTGTATCTGTATATAGTGTCTTGCTAATTTGAATGTACAGTAAGTTCATAAATGGCACATATTAATTCATTTCTTTCTTTGTATCCTCACAGCTTAAGAAAGGGCCTGGAGTACATCGTGCCTAATAAATGTCAGTTGATTGATTATATTGATTATATAGCCTATCAAAAAGCACATCCAGTGATACTCGATAGGGACACTGGATAGACAACTCACTATGCACTGATGCAGCCCATGGTTGATTTTGGTTGCTCATAATTATCAGGCAGCTAGGTGGCACAGTGGATAGATGGCTGGGCCTAAAGTCAGGAAAACTGGTCTTCCTGAGTCCAAATCTGGCTTCAGATACTTATTAGCTGTGTGCCCCTAGACAAGTCGCTTAACCCTTTTTGCCTAAGTTTACTCATCTGTAAAATGAGCTGGAGTAGGAAATGGCAAAGCACTCCAGTATTTTTGTCCAAAAAACCCCAAATGGGGTCACAAAGAGTCCAGAAGTAATCAAAAATGACTGAACAACAATATATCAGGCAGGATTTTGTTTGTTTTAGGTTTTAATGATGAACTAAAATTTACATCTTATTAACTTCCATCTACTATTCCTAACACTATTTTTCAAATCAAACAGAAAAAAAAAATGAAAAATTCTTCTGCTTAATCTTTCTTCAACAATTTGAAGTTTACTCTTATAGCCACTTAGTTTTTTTTTCCTTTTTTATAAACTAATCATCCTTATAATTCTTCAATTTATCTTCATATGGCATGGTTTTTGAGTATTCTCAGTTCCTATGGGTATATATGGTCATAGTTTCAGATATTTTGATCTGAAAGGACCCCTGAAGCCATTTAGAACATCCCACTAAGTTGCCAGATGAGGAAACTGAAATCCAGGTGTATTAAGTGGTAGGCCTAAAGTGACACAGGTAGCATCAGAGTTAGGATTTGAACAAAAATCCTATGACTTCAGAATCAGTAACATTTCCACAATATCATGCTTATTCCTATCAGTATAATTTATTAAATGAGACATTTAGAATTAAACATGTTTTCCTATATAATGGTCTAGATTTTCCTCATTTAATTGTACTTCAATAGAATGCATTTAAATTACCTTCTTCCCCCCACCTCCACACAAATTATAATACTCCAGTCTCCAAAAAAGCCCGGGTTCTTTTTCATATTGAAATGCCATAATTAATCCATGATTTGAATCAAAGAGTTACTCTTCAATGATTACATATTGCAAACTATTTATACTTTCTCACTTATATCACCAGTATGAATATCTTTACTTAGTTTCCACAAAGAATACATATTTGTGTCTTTTGAGTACCATCCCCATATTACCAATAATCAATGAAAAATTTAAATATGGATGTCTCATAGACATACCACCCATGATGCCAAAAAATTGAAACTTATTATCTTTCTCTCCAAAGCTGCTATTCTTCCAAAATCACTGATTTCTGTCAACAGGAAAATCACTTTCCCAGTCTCCCAGTCATAGCCTTTTTTTGACTTTTCATTTTTTCTCTCACTCTGATATTAAGGCAATTGCCACATATTTTTCAACTCTTTCTATATAACATCTCTTACCTTTGTCCCTTTTTCTCTATTCATGGGACTACTATTCATTTTTAGGCCATCATTACCTCTGTTGTGGATAATTTCCACATATTTCTAATTTGTCTCCCTCATGTAACTCTTCCTCTATAATACTTTCTCCATGTAGGTGTCAAAGTGATTTTCTTTTGTTCAGGACCATGTTCCTCCCTTATTCAATTAAGTCAGTGGTGCATGTTGCAACAAGAATTAAAATATCAATTCCTCTGTTTTCCATAAAAAGCTATTTGGAGTTTTGCCCCAGTGGATTTTTACTTCACTCATAATTATTTCTTCATTCTCCTTCCTGTACACTATAGCACAGGCAAATAGCCCTTCTTACTCTTCTTCACATGATGTACTCCATCTCACATCTCCATGTATTTTCACTGACTGAGTTCAATGATTAGACTTTGCTTTCTTGCCCTCTCCCTCTCCAGCTTAGAAACCCTTGTTTACTTCAAAACAACTTAAAAATGTTTTATTCATGGCCCTTTCAGGTGAGCAATATGGAGAAAATAGGAGGCAAATTTTGGAATCAATTCATGAAAAAAAATTTTAATAAATAAATATATTGTAAAATATAATTTTCTATCTTAGGAAGTAATGAGTTGGGGCATCTAGGTGGTTCAGTGGATGAAGCAGTGGCCCTGGAATCAGGTGGACCTGAGTTCAAATCTGGCCTCAGACATTTGACACTTCTACCAGTGTGACCCCTGGGCAGGTCACTTAACCCTCATTGCCCTCCACCCCCACCAAAACTAATGAGTTGTTGGGGATATGGGGATAATGAGACATTAATACACTCTTGTAAACTGATTCAAACATTCTGTAGAGCAATTTGGAGTTATGGCTAAAGGGCTATAATACCATGCATACTCTTTGACCTAATAATCCCATTACTAGTATGATATCATAAAAGAGATATAAAAAAGGTTGAATTCAAAATTGGGGTGATGCTCATCAATTGGGGAATGGCTGAACAAATTGTGGGATGAGATTGTGATGGAACACTATTGTGCTGTAAGAAATGATAAGCAGGATGCTATCAGAAAAACCTGGAAAGACATAACATGAGCTGATGCAAAGTTAAATACTCTGTATACAAAGTAACAGCAATATTGTAAAATGATATGCTGTGAATGACAGTTATTTTCTGCAATGCAATGACCAGAGCCAAATCTGAAGGACTTATGAAAAATGCAATTTATCTACAAAGAAAAAACTAGTGGTATCTGAATACAGATTGCATCATTTTTTTCTTAATTCACTAAGTTTTTTTTTTTTTTTTGGTGTTGTCTTTTTCAACCTGACTAATGAGGAATTATTTTGCATGACAACACACTTATATTAAACTGCTTGAATTCTTAAGGGGGTGTGTGGAGGGAAGGAGGAAAAAATGTGGAGCATGAAGTTTTTTTTTTTTAATTTTATTTATTTATTTATTTATTTATTTTTGAGATATTTTATTTTTTCCGTTACATGTAAAGATAGTTCTCAACTTTTGTTTATACATGCTTTACAATTTCAGATTTTTCTCCCTCCCTCCCTCCCCTCCCTCCCCCCTCCCCTAGACAGCAGGTAATCTGATATAAGTTATATCTATATATATCTATACATATACATATAGATATATATATACACACACATATATATACACATAATAACATTAATCCTATTTCTGCATTAATCCTGTTACAAGAGAAAGAATCAGAGCAGTGATGCAAAACCTCAAAATAGAAAAAAAAAAACAGCACCCAAAACAAAAGAAATAATATGGTTCAATCAGCATCTATACTCCACAGTTCTTTCTTTCTTTTTTTTTCTTGGATTTGGAGATCTTCTTCTATCATGAGTTCCCTGGAACTCTTCTGTACCATTGCATTGGTGAGAAGAATATAGTCCATCACAGTAGGTCAACACTCAATGTTGATGATACTGTGTACAATGTTCTTCTGGTTCTGCTCATCTCACTCATCATCAGCTCACGTAAGACCCTCCAGGTTTCTCTGAACTCTTCCTGCTCATCATTTCTTACAGCACAATAGTATTCCATTGTATTCATATGAGCATGAAGTTTTAAAAATGGATGTTACAATTTGTTTTTACATGTAATTTGGTAAAATAAAATTCTAGATTAAAAAAGAAAGTAATTAATATATTTCTGGAATTTTTCAAAGTTGGAAGTGGATGGATGATTATTAAGAATGTTGTAGAACATTTTGTGAGTTAGGAATGGGACTAAGATTACATCTGAGAATCCTTCCATCTCTGATGTATTATCATTTGAAGGCTTTATAATCTGTTACAGAATATCTGGTGATTAATTTTTCCTTTGTTAAAATTTATTTCAGGGCAGCTAGGTGGCACAGTGGATAGAGCACCAGCCCTGGATTCAGGACAACCTGAGTTCAAATCCGGCCTCAGACACTTAACACTTACTAGCTGTGTGACCCTGGGCAAGTCGCTTAACCCCAATTGCCTCACCAAAAAAAAAAAAAAATTCAATTTATAATTTATCCTATGCATACAATGTAATTTGGGGTTTTTATACTGAGACATATAGAGAGTTGGTTTTTTGGGGGGGAAACATAGAATAGGACTGGAATTTGGAAGTGGCTTCTGACTTGTGGCTTATGAGCCTTGAAGTCACAAAAAGCACATTGGTCCTTAGCATGATTTTATAACACAAATTATTAAAAAAAGAATAATGGAATCCTGTAGTTTGAAGGGATAAGTCACTTAGTTCAATATCCTACCTAAAGCAGTAAACCTTTGAATTTGAAAATTTCAATTTTTTCAAAATGAATGTAAATAAAGGGTTTGGAAATTATATTTTCAAGGGACTTTATGGCATTCCTATTTATAGATCCTCAATATAGTAATTCCCTAAGGCCTGTAGTGTTGAAGTAGGCAAATAAATAGGAAAAGAAATTGCTAAGATAAAGCTGACCCTCAAAAGTAGGTAGCAGCAAATACACTCACATGTCCTGATCTTTCTATTTATCTTGGGTGAGATGAGTGAGTTAATACAGCACTAAGAAGTAGACAAGTTACAATAGGATAAAACTAAGTTTCTTCTAAACTTTCCAGATATTTTGATTCCCTGGTGTTAAAAAGAAATAAGTGTTTTTATCAGACCCAATACAATTATTCTAATCATTTTCTCAATGCAATTCATCCTCAGAATGTAATACCATATCTTTACAAGTGGGACCCATAGGGATAGGAAAAAAAAATCATCATTTTCCACTTTCCTCTACAAACTACCTTATGCTATTGATAATATGACATTTATTCTGATCTTTTTGTCTCTTAATTTCACACCTCAATCAAAAAATGTTCAATTGTTTTCTTATGTAATGTATGGTATTTCTTGGTGCTCAGTAAAGAAGAAAATTTTAAACAACTATCTAGACAAATATCAACCTATTTCTGAATTCTATGCACTCTTAAATCCACAATCTGCTTCTTTTCAACAATGCATCTTATTAAAACTGTTGAGGCACTCTTACTAACGTTTGTGAATGAAAGGAAAGTGATTGAGACTCATTGTTTTTTTATGCATCATTTAATTTTGATTCCACGAAATGTCCTAGGAAGATACCTAACAATGCCAGTAACAAGTATTTTGTCTAGCAAGGCATTTATAATCATTGTGTCAATCAGAATTTTATCATACAAAGTATCTGAGATTAATCATAGTTAAATTTTTTTAGCCAATAATAATTTCTGTTAAAACCACAGTCACACTGGATGTCTATTATTATGTTATGCTGTCACATAAATATACCATGTCACAAAGCTTGTTTTCAAATTGTTGACAAGTTGTTATTTTATAGATAGCTTCAGAGATCCCATAGCCTAAAGAGATTACTATTGTAGAAGCATTAGGAAATATATCTCCATTTCAGAAGCTTTCCTTTGCTTTGAAAAGCCATGACATCTTGTTTTGTGTCAAATGACCTGTGAATCCTGGGATTGAAGTTGAACTAGTATTTTGATGTTCTACCTTTTATGTATGGCATTTAAAACAGACATAAGTTATTCGTGATTTCATGCTTATTCAAAGTATTGATTTTCCAAAAGAGGAAAAAAAACAAATACTGAAAAGATTCTGGATATACACAGGAAAATGAATGAAAATGCAATTATTATCATGGTGATAAAGTGATTTGGGTATTATTATAATATTTATATGTTGAGTTTGAAGGCACCATATTCCAAGCATTTTCAAAAACAAGCATAAAATACCTTTAAATATTATGCATGCAGAAAGCTAAAAAAAAGATGTTATGCTTTCAGTAATTACAGTTGCCTGAAGAATAGTAGCAGCCTCATATTCACCACAGAAATCTGAGGCCAGATTTGAACTCAGGTCCACCTGATTCCAGGGCCACTGCTTCATCCACTGAACCACCTAGATGCCCCAACTCATTACTTCCTAAGATAGAAAATTATATTTTACAATATATTTATTTATTAAATTTTTTTTTCATGAATTGATTCCAAAATTTGCCTCCTATTTTCTCCATATTGCTCAGCTGAAAGGGCCATGAATAAAACATTTTTAAGTTGTTTTGATAGCAGCAATCATTGCCCAGAGAGTAGTAACAGAAGCATATGAGAACATATGAGAAACATATGAGAAATTAAAACAACGTAAGAGGAAAAAATGTGGAAAGACAACATGGTATGGGGAGAGACAGACAAAGAGAAAGATAGAAAGAGACAGAGGCAGAAAGACACACAGAAATAACTTTGAGAAATGACTGGAATTAGATTCATGTGGGTTCATGTACTCCCTCTAGCATATATAAGAGATTTGAATATGGACAAGTCACTTAAATGTTCATTTATTTCAGGAAACATTCTATCTCTCAAAGTTTCACTTTTTCCCAGTTATATAAACTTAGAGAGGTCCATATAGAAACATATATGTATACATTCACCTATGCATTGTATATGCATGTACATACAGACATATATGAGTATACATGCAGGTATTTCATCCAGGATCAATCTGCAGGGGAAAATTAAAAAAAAAAAACTTTGGCTTTTGTGCTTCTATATATATATTTCAAGATTTAGGCTTCTAATTTCTAAGTCCTAGATTTAGTAAATAATGACATTAGACTAAGTCCCTTTATGTGGTGAAGAGAAATTCTTTTATGGGTTACTTGAGAAAATAAATGCTAATCATTATGTTTGAAAATGAGGGGGTTTTGTCTTTAAATTGAGTGTGAATTAGTAGAATTTCCTGACCAACACATATTTTGCTATGAGCAGAAACAAATTGTAATAAGAGGGCTAAGATTATATTCCCATGTCATATAAATCAATGAGCTTCCTGCACACGATGACATCCCTTCAGTGGAGATTTTGTTCATTGGCCACAACTAGAGAAAATGATGAGGATATAATAATGATGATATTGACGATGGTGATGATAATTCATAGGATGCTCGATAAGGGCACATTGGATTACATGATGGTCTATTTCCAAAGATGATTAGGGAAAAAAGTAAAAGAACCTATATATTCTAAAATGTTTATAGTAGCTCTTTTCATGGTGACAAAGAACTAGAAATTGCAGTGGTGTCTTTCAATGGGGGAATGGCTGAACAAGTTGTGGTATATATTTGTGATGGAATAATACTGTGCTTTAAGAAATTATGAGTGGGGACAGCTAGGTGGCACAGTGGATAAAGCACCGGCCCTGGATTCAGGAGGACCTAAGCACAAATTTGGCCTCAGACACTTGACGTTTAGTAGCTTTGTGACCCTGGGAAAGTCACTTAACCTTTATTGCCCTGCCCAACCTCCCCCAAAAAAAAAAGAAAGGAAAGAAATTATGAGTGTAATGATGTTAGAAAAGCATAGAAAGATGCGCAAGAAATAATGAAGATCAAAGTAAACATAAGCAAAAGAACATTGTATGCAGTAACAGCAATAGTGTTTTAAGAATGACTTTTAGGGTAGCTAGATGGAAAAGTGGATAAAAAACCAGCATTGGATTCATGAGGACCTGAGTTCAAATCTGGCCTTAGACATTTGACACTTACTAAGTGTGTGACTCTGGGCAAATCACTTAACCCTCATTGCCCCACAAAAAATAAATAAATAAGAAGAATGACTTTTAGCAAATAAGTTATTTTGACTATTGTAAATACCCAAGTTAACCATAAGGGAAATATGAAGAAAGATGCTATATGCATACAAAGAAAGAACCGAATAATAGAAGTATGTATAGAACAATTCTACACACACACACACACACACACACACACACACATTCCTATTTGTATCTAATGGTAGCCATCTCTACAGTAGGGGTGAGGAGGGAAGACAAAAGGGGGAAAAGATATTTACAAGTTAATTTTGTTGTATTATTGAAAGTGATTATATGTTGTGCATAGTAGATCTGCAGCTTCATGTGTAATCATCTTTTTATTGTATTATGTTATAGAAATACTTAATTTATTCTGTAAATTAAACATTTTATAGGAACTAAAATACCTCTTAGATATTCTTTATATTTATTTTTTAAAAATATGATGAGGGACACTCACATATTTCATAATCCCTTTCAGATAAAACATTATGTTGCAGATACTCTGCTGACTCTTTTAATATAAAGAAAAACTCTATTGGAATCTGAGAATTGAATGGGGATTTTGTGGTCATCTAATTTAATCCTTCATGTCTCTTGAACATACCTAGTAACTGTCTATCTAGATCTATGCTTATTCCCTCTACAAATTATGTTCTATAATAGTGTATAAATATAGAGTATAATTAAATGTGTATATTCTGGTTTGCACTCAGTACATTGCAAGATAAGAGAAGTAAGTTTTAGGATACCATGGTCCCCCAGTAGCTGACTGTAAGGGTTCATTTTCTCTATCCTAGACACACACAAGAGATTACAGAAAAGTTCAGAATATGTCACAAAGATGCTGTTGATACAGAATATATTGCTGTCCAGTGCTTCAGTATATTCATTCCTAAGATATCAAGTGGCTTGCCATACAACCAGATAAAAGACTTTTCATGTATTCACATGTAACAAGGGGGATCACAAACACAGACATATAGAATAACTCAGGTCACTAGAATCCCTATAGCCATATTTATTTGCCTCACAGTTCTCACCTAATTTTTTTTTGCCTTTTCTTATTTAAAATCGAGCTCTATGACCAGAACTCCTCAAGAATAGAACTTTGCATTTGACTCTTTAAAGCATTGATTGGAAGGAGAGTTAATATTTCTGCTTGATCCTAGAGGGTGAGCTGGGACAAATGATTGGATATAACAGTGGGTCATAACACAAAGGATCCGTTCGTAATTTTTCTAGGAGGCTGACAATGCACTCCTTCAAAGGTAATTCTCTGTCAGTGGAGCTGATCAAGAAGAGAATAAAATGATATTTGTAAAGAATTTTAAGGAAAAATTTTCTCCTTCATGTATGGGTGTCAAGATTCCTTCCTTCCAGTTACTAGATTTTATGAGAAGTCATATTTTGTTTCATTAGAAATTGTGAGATTTTAATTCTTATTTAAAAAAAAAAATCTT
Source organism: Dromiciops gliroides (assembly GCF_019393635.1). Classification (NCBI taxonomy): domain Eukaryota; kingdom Metazoa; phylum Chordata; class Mammalia; order Microbiotheria; family Microbiotheriidae; genus Dromiciops; species Dromiciops gliroides. The sequence goes on along the minus strand of NC_057861.1, from coordinate 245,841,196 downwards.
TGGGATTTGGATCTTTTAATTTTAACTAAAAGATAACCAAAAGAAAAATTAATCTTATTTCAAAAGTTCTACTAAGAAAAATTCAAAACCCATACACACATACATTTAAAGGCCCCTTGTCTAAAAACACTTATTTTTTGCTTTTGTTTTTGTTTGTAAAGACTAAAATCACACACTGGAAATCACAAAAACACTGGAGCCAATAAACTGAACACCGATTTTCTGCCCCATTTGATTATAAAGGAATAAGATATTAAACTGTGTAAACTAGAGAAGAGCTGACAGAGTCTTAATTAAATTGATACTGCTCATGACACCTGGGTAGTATATTTGTCAGGGTATAAATTGTGATAACACCAAATAAAAGTGACAAACTTCCCAGAGGATTCAATGCAATTCCTGGTAGTGGAGATGAGTTTATACAAATTCCCCATGCGATATTTAATTTAAATTATTTGACATCTGAGGGACTATGAGCACAGCTTAGCTGTCTGACCTACCTGTTGCATACAGCACAGATAATGAAAGAAGTGGGAAGGAGTGAAGTGATTCTTGTCATGACACAGTTGCCAGTAAAGAAAGATTTAAGTAAGAAATAATTGTGAGCTTTCCCTTAATGACTTTCTTAGTCATAGTTAGTGCCAGAGAATTTGATTTGTCTTGATTGTGCTAAATCATAGGATACTATAGCATACATTAGTTCGCCTTGCCATGATTAAAGTTTTAAAAATATTTTCACTGTTCTTGTATAGTTAAGTTTTCCTTTTTCAATGTAGTTTAATTTTTCTTGTCTTTTTCACCTCTCACAAGACATGAATTCCAAGCTTACCAGAGGGGAACATTTGTCAACCATGATCCAGGAGTTGCACAGTTCCATGATTTTCAGAAACTAAGTGTAACTATAACACTTGTACCTCAGTGTTGAAGAAATGAGAAGGCCCTGCTGTGAGTGTGAACTGACTGATCACTAGTGTGACCGGGTGAGAACAATGAAAATTCTATCAGACTTTACAAGGCCCTGAAACTTGGAAAAGTTGTAATGAACAATGGTGGCATTTTAAAAGGAAAGAACTGGGTTCCTGATGCTTCCCTATGGGCTCTTTTTGCACCCATTTTTAAGAGAAAGGGGAAGAGGGGTCAGCTCCATGTTTAGGACAAGGATAGGACAGATAGAAGGAAGAAGGAAAATCATAGTCACTTCCTGTCCACTGAACTTGCACCCAGGCAAATATTTGACAATCTTGGTTCTTTCATCTTTTATTCAAAGGATAAGTGAATTCAATTCATGTGATGATAATGGTGCTACTTCCAAATAGGGCAAGACCTATGCATTTAAAAAAAGTAAGTGGAAATCCACATGGTAAAATTTAAAGGACACAAGAAGATCTTACTGGTCTATTACAGGTTCCACCCTAGCCTGCTTGGATATTGGAATTCAAATAATCATTTGCCATTGTCACTGTCCCAAGAAGATTCCTGCTCACATGAATACATATTTGGAGGGAACATATTCTTGAGAGATCAACTCATGGATAGGAATCAATTTTTAAGATGAACTACTGACACCTGCAATTATATTTTAATTTGTGACACCTGCATATCAGAGTTATGTAGGTCATTATGACCCCCCCCCCCCCCCGTGCTTGGTTGACACCGCAAGTTGTAAGGATAAAATGAGATATCTTATGTAATAGACTTCACAAATCTAAACATACTTGGTATTGGCTGGCTCTTCATATGAGGGGGAAATGTGATATAACTGATACAGAGTTGTCAGGAAGACTGGGGTACAAGGTTTTGTCTCTTTCACAAATTGGCTGTGTGCACACTGGTATGAAACATACCTCTCCATACAATGGACAAGTTGCTAGGATGATAAATTACAGAGATCATGTTCTTATTTCCAACATAAAGGAACAACTTTAAATTTATTTTGAAGGATAATAGCCATTGTGCAAATGACAAATATTCAAATAATATGAAGTAGTTTGCAAAGGAAAAAGTCCAAGCTTTCAATGACCATATGGGGAAAATGCTCCAAATTACTGTTAAAACAATTCTGAGACTCTAATAAAGGGTAGTCTAGAAATGGTGGGTGGCTGAGCAAACTATTTTGTATTAATGTAATGGAACATCATTGCCATAAGAAATGCATAAAGGAATAGATTGAGAAAAAAACAACAGGGAAAACTTGTAGGAACTTATACAAAGTCAAATAAGAAGAATCAGAAGAACAATTTCTTGACTAGCAACAAAATGTTAAAGAAATAATTTTGAAAGACTTAAGAACCATAGTCAATACAACAACCAAACCCAATTCAGGAAACCAGTAATGAAAAATGCTACACAACTCCTAGAAGAGAGGTCATGGACTCAAAATACAGAATGAGAGCTTTTTTTTATTCAATATGGGATTTTGATTTCTTTGACTACACATAATTCTTATATGTTTTTGTTTGTATGCTATTGTTTTAAGAACAGAGAAGAGAAAAATAAGGTGCTTAATTGAAATTAAAATAAAATTTTAAAAAACTGTTCAAAACTTGCCATAAACATTTATTACATGTATAATCCTGGTGAAGTCACTCAGCCTAACTCAGGTTTCATTTCCTAATTATTTAAATGAGGATAATAACATCTAAATAATATGGCGTTAATTGGCTAATATGACAAAAATGGAAAATGATAAATATTAGAGAAGATGTGGGAAAATTGGAACACTAATGCACTATATGTGTAGAGTTGTGAACTGATCCAACCATTCTGGAGAGCAATTTGGAACCATGCTCCAAAGGAATGTGCTTACCCTTTGGCCCAGTAATAGGATTATATAGGTCTATATCCCAAAGAGACAATATAAAAGGGAAAAGAACCCACATGTACAAAAATATTTACAGCATCTCTCTTTGTAGTGACAAAGAATTGGAAATTATGGGGATGCCCATCAATTGAGGAAAGGTTATAGTATATGAATGTAATTGAAGAATATTGCGTTGTAAGAAATGATAAGCAGGCAGATTTCAGAAAAACCTGGACAGACTTATGTGAATTGATGATGAGTGAAATGAGCAGAACCAGAACACTATACACAGTATCAACAACCCTGTATGATAATCAACCATGAAAGACTTAACTCTACTCAGCATTACAATGATCCAAGACAATGTCAAAATACTCATGATGAAAAATACTCTCAACATCCAAAAAAGAAATATGGATTCTGAATGCTGACTGAAACATACTATTTTCAATTTTGTTGTTGCTTTTTGTTGTTGTTGTTTCTTCTTTCTTGTGTGTTTTTCTCCTTTTATTCTAATTCTTCCCTCACAACATGACTAATGTGGAACTATGTTTACCATGATTATAATGTGTAACATATATTGGATTTCTTGATAGCTTCAGGAGCAGGGATGGAAGGGAGGATGGGAGAAAAATTTGGAACTCAAAATCTTACAAAAGTGAATGTTGAAAATTATCTTTACATGTAAATCAAAAAAAGAAAGGTTTGGAGAAAAAATTTGAAAATAATATTTTTTGTGAATCTCAAATGGATATATATATATAATGTTTGTACATGTGCACATATATGCATGTTTACAGTATATAATATATAAATATTACCTAGATACAAATGTTATAATATAGATATATTGATAGATATGGACAAGTAGATTAAGATATTGATATAGGTAAATAGAGATTATATATATATATTGATATATATTGATACATATTGATATTTTGTATGTATGTATGTATCAGCACAGCTAGGTGGCTCAATGGATAGAATGAAAGGTCTGGATTCAGGAATTCTTGAGTTCAAATCTACCTATAAACACTAACTAGCTACGTGACCATAGGCAAAATACTTATCCTATATTGGCCTCAGTTCCTCATTTGTAAAATGGGTATAATAATCTTACCTACTTCTCAGGGTAATTGTGAGGATCAAATGACATAACTGTGCTTAGATCAGTATGTGGCATAAAGTAAGTGCTAAATAAATGTTAGCTCTTATTGTGCTTATATAGTTTTAGATTAATGTGCTATATAAAGGTAAACTATTATATGGTAATAGAATTATAATTACTTTATTTGTTATATTTTTATTTGTTTATTATTTTACATTTTAAAAATTCAGTTCCCAATTTTCTTTCTCTCTCCATCTCCATTCCTACTTACTTACACATCAATTATATGTAAAAATATGCAAAACATATTTTCATGTTAGCCATGTCTCAAAAAAGGCAAGAGAAACAAAGAAATTTAAACTTCATTTGCACTCAGAGTTCATTAATTCTCTCTGGAGATGGATAGCATTTTATATCATAACTCTTTCAGAATTGTTTTCAATCATTGTACTTATCAGAGTAGCTGTTTTTTCCACAGATGATCATCATTATTATACTGCTGTTACTGTATGTGATGGTTTCCTGGTTGTGCCTACATTACTTTGTATTAGTTTATAGAGGTCTTCCCAGGTTTTTCTGAAACTATCCTCCTTGTTATTTCTCTTGAGTTTGTATCTTGGTCTTCCCTGTCATTGTAATAGTTTTATGGCTAATCTCATGATGTTCTTCTTGTTTGTTTATATTTAAAATTTATATCTTGAGTTTGCTTCTGTTAAAGATGGGCTCTGTTAGCCTGAGGGTTGAGAAGCATGGTCCCTATAAAAGTGCCATGGACTTTTTATACATCTGTTTTCAGAGTTTTCTTGGATCTCTAAGTTTTCAGTGGTTTCAAGGTGGTATGATACAGAGAGAAATATGGTCAGTGTTCTTCTGGTTTCTGCTCTATTCTTTACCCAAAAAGGGCTCCTATTCCTCTGCAACTATGAGTACTAGCGATCCTCTTGACCCTAGAATTATGACCAGGACACTGTTCTCCTCTAGCTGACTACTCTAGTCCTCCTCTCTAATTGGGAACTGGGATCAGGGCCGCTACTCCCTGGTGACTGACTAAAAACCATTATTTTTTTCTTTTACCCTAGAACTTCTACTCAGCCAAGGTGGCAGAGAAAAATCAAGAAGTTTCCTGAGCTCTCATGAGCTTCCCTAAACCACCCCCCAAAAGAAATCCAAACATTAAATCAAGCCTCTAAACAGATTCTGGAACTATAGAATGTGCAAAAAGACAGAGAGACAAACTTTTTAACTTGAGATATTTTAGGGGGTTTCAGGAAAGATCTTTCCCATTTGGATTAAAGGGGAAGGCAGCTCAGCACAGCTAACTGCAGCACAATTCAGCCCAGCTCAGATCAGCACACCATGGAGGAGGTCTGGGCAAATTAGCAGGAGGCTCCTGGACACAGCATAAATCAGTAGCTGAGGTCCCTTGGTCCTGGCTCAGAAGGATGGTGGCACAACAGGCATTTGTGAGACCCACCAGCCCTGGCTACAGAACAACCCACAGGACAGGTGCTACTTGGCCAAGCCATCTGAGCACAGGGAGCGAGCCCAGGGTGGTGAGTAATCCAAAAGCCACAGATGCCTCAGAGCATAAAGCCAGTGACCAGGCACCTATAAGAAACTTGCAACAGTGGCCCTAGGAACAGATCTTAACTTTCTAAGTTTAAAAATAGGATACTGTTTTCTCTCACAACTAGCTAATATGGGATTTTTTCCATGACTACTCATGTATAACTTATTTTGAATTGCTTGAGTTCTTGTGGGTGGAGGTGGGAATGGAGGGAGGAAGAAAAGTTGGAACACAAAGTTTTAAAAATTGATGTTAAAATTTGTTTTTACATATATTTTGGAAAAAAATTCTATTCAAAGTAAAAAAAAAATTGCCTACAATATTAGTAAGAAACAGAGAAGGACCCTTAACATTGGTAGCTTCTATGGTGACAGGGAAGACCAAAACACAAACTGAGATGAGGACAATACTGTCAAAATTTATACATGTGAAGCATCAAGTGGGAAGATGAACTGGTCTCAAGACTGAAAAGCCTTCTTGGAAGAGCACAAAAAAGCTTTTTTTTTTCTTTTGTGGGGCAATGGGGGTTAATTACCCAGGGTCACACAGCTAGTAAATGTTAAGTGTCTGAGGCCAGATTTGAAATCAGGTCCTCCTGACTCCAAGGCTGGTGCTATATCCACTGTGCCACCTAGCTGCCCCTACACAAAAGGCTTTTAAAAATGTAATGAGAGGGGGCAGCTAGTTGACACAATGGATATAGCACCAGCCTTGGAGTCAGGAGGACCTGATTTCAAATCTGGCCTCAGACACTTAACATTTACTAGCTGTGTGACCCTGGGCAAGTCACTTAACACCCAAATGCCCAACAAAAACAAAATAATAATGGAATGAGAGAGGAAGAAGAAAAACAATGGGAAAAGAAATGAAAGAAATAAGAGTTACACTGGAAAAAGAAGCACAAAAACTGACTGAAGAAAACAATTCCTTAAAAAGATACAATTAGCAAAATGGGAGGAAATGGTTAAAGGAAAAGGAAGTGCAAAAGCTTACTAAGGAAAATAATGACTTAAAATTTAAAATTGGGCAGATGGAAGTGAATGACTCCATGAGACATCAAGAATCCATCAAGCAGAATCAAAAGACTAAAATAATAGAAGAAAATAGGAAATATCTCACTGGAAAGACAATTGACCTGGAAAACAGAACCAGGAAAGGTAATCTAAAAATAACTGAACTACTTAAAAGGCATAATCAAAAAGAAAAAAGTATAGAAACCATATTCAAGGAAATTATCAAGGAGAAATGCCCTGATATTGTATAATCAGAGGATAAAATCATCATTGAAAGAATCTACTGATCATCTCATGAAACAGACCCCAAAAGGAAAACTCCAAAGCATATTGCTTACATCCCTATGAGGGGAGATAATAGTTTTAACTATTATCTGTATCTATATCAGGGTATAGTTACTAAGTAGACTTTGATGTAATGATGTAAAGAAACTTAAGGGGCAGAATAAAAGGAGAATAGGTGGAGGAGAGGAAAAGGGGGATGGAATGGGGTTAATTTACTCATATGAAGAGGTACAACAAACCTATTATGATAGAGGGAAGGAATGGAGGAATGAACATTGTTTCAACCTTACTCTCCTCAGATATGGTTCAAAGAGTGAATAAAATATATACCCATTTGGATAAAGAAACTTAGTTTATTCTTTAAGGAAATAAAAGGCTAAAGGGAAAAGGCTGGTATTGATAGAAGGGATGGAAGAAGAAGGGGCAGAAAGGTGATAGAAAAGGAAGGGTGATTGATAAAAGGGAGGGAAAACTGAGGGAGGCAGCGGTCAGAAGTAAAACACTGGTGAGAAATAATAGTGTGAAAGAAGAAAAAAAGAGCACAAAGGGGAAAAGAGGATGGAGAGAAATAAACAGTAATCATAACTGTGAGTGTGAATAGGATGAACTCTTTCATAAAATGGAAATGAAAAGCAGAGTGGGTTAAAAAAACAGAATCCTACAATATGTTGTTTAAAAAGAAACACATTTGAAACAAAGAGATACACACAGAGTAAAGGTAAAAGGTTGGAACAGAATATATTACGCTTCAGCTAAAGTGAAAAATAAAAACCAGGGGTAGCAATCCTTACCTCAGACAAAGCAAAAGTAAAATCAATCTAATTAAAAGAGATAAGGAAAGAAACAACATCTTGCTAAAGTCACCATAGATAATGAAGTAACATCAATACTATACTTATATGCACCAAATGGTAGAGCAACAAAATTCTTAGACGAGAAGTTAAATGAGTAACAAGAGGAAATATACACCAAAACTATACTAGCAGAGGATATTAAAACTTCCCCTCTCAGAACTAGAAAAAACTTAACCACAAAATAAATAAGAAAGCAGCTAAAGAGGTGAATTAAATTTTATACAGGTTATATATGATAGACATCTTGAGAAAATTGAATGGGTATAGCAAGGAATATACCTTCTTCTCAGTGGTAAATGGCACATACACAAAAAATGACCCTGTATTAGGGGCCACAAAGCTCACTGTCAAATGTAGAAAGTCAGAAATAGTAAATGTATTATTTTCAGACAGTGATTTAATAAAAATTACATGTAATAAAGATCCATGAATAGGTAGACTAAAAAGTAAATGAAAATGAAATAATCTCATCCTAAAGAATGAGTGGGTCAAACAACAAATCATAGAAGTGTGATGAAATAATGAGATTTAGCAGATACTCAAAGATCCACCTGGAGATTAATCTAGACTGATTGAATCAAGTGAGAGTGATTAACTGCTGATTAGCCTACTTCAAGTTAACTGGATTGTAATCACACCTTGAGAACACCTTCAGAACCAATGGATTTGGATGATGCCAACCAATCAGCTTGAAGCAGTGTGTAAGGACTCTGTTCCAGACCTATAAAAAGCTTCCACAATTAGATTGCTGGAGAGAGTTTGTGATTGAAGCAGGCTTGTGAGAGAGGACTTGAGGAAGAGCCAGACCAGGCTGGAACTCTAGGCTAAATAGGCTTTTTTCTTAACTTTCTGAATTCCATGGGAATGTCTGTATGCTTTAATAAATGTTTAATGTCCAAGGACTGGTGCTAAAGCTTCTAATTTAAGGCGACCACAATTTAGATTTTAAACATCACAGAAGCAATCAATAACTTCATCTAAGAGAATGGCAATAATGAGACAACATACCAAAACCTTTGGGATGCAGCCATATCATGCTTAGGGGAAATTTTATGTCTCTCAATGCTTACGTGAATATAATAGATAAAGAGGGAAACAATGCATTGGGCATGCAACTAATAAAGCTAGAAAAAGAACCAATTAAAATAACCAATAAAATACTAAATTAGAAATATTTAAAATCAACAGAGACATTAATGTAATTGAAAGTAAGAAAACTATAGAAGTAATAAATAAAATTAAGAGCTGATTTTTTTTGAAAAAATAAATAAAATTGATAAATCTTTAGTTTAATTTGAATAAAAGAAAGGAAGAAAAAACCAAACTAATAATATAAAAAATGAAAGGGATGAATTCACCACCAATGAAGTGAAAATTAAGACAATAATTAGGAGCTATTTTACTCAACTGTATGCCAATAAATTTGACAATCCAAATGAAATAGATGAATATTTACAAAAACATAAACTGCTCAGATTAACAGAAGTGGAAAGAAAATCCTTAAATAAGCCCATCTTAGAAAAATAAATTAAAGAAGTCATCAAGGAACTCCATAAGAAAAAAAACTCCAGGGCCAAATTGTTTTGCAAGTGTATTCAACCAAACATTTAAAGAACAATTAATTCTAAAACTATACAAATTATTTGGAAAAATAGGTGAAGAAGGAGTTCTACCAAATTCCTTTTATGACACAAATATAGTATTGATACCTAAACCAGACAAAGCCAAGATAAAAAAAGAAAATGATAGACTAATTTCCCTAATGGATATTGATGCAAAAATCTTACATAAAGTATTAGCAAGGAGATTACAGCAATACTTTACCAGGCTAATACACTATGATAAGGTGGGATTTGTACCAGGAATGTAGGGCTGGTTCAACATTAGGAGAACTATCAACATAATCAAGCACATCAATAACAAAACCAACCAAAATAATATGATTTTCTCAATAGATGAAGAGAAAACATTTGACAAAATGCATCAATGATTGCTATTAAAAACACTAGAGAATCAGACTTCTGTTTTCAGGTCAAAGAGAAAGTGGCCATGATTACCCACAAACCAGGCAGGCTGAGAAGAAGGCCAATCACCCCCTGGGTAATGCTGTAGCATGAACAGTGTGCCCTGGAAGAAGCGCTACACTTTAGGAAGGATTAAAAAGCCAAGAAATAGTAAGCCAGGATGAGTAGGCAGAGAAAGCAGAAGCCCATGGGAAACTTCATTGGGGTAAAGGTAGAACACAATACAACCTCAGAAGAAGAAGATAATAACTGGGTCAAAGCTCCAACATCCAAAGTTTCCAAGAAAAATATGAACTGGTCTCAGGCCATGGAAGGTCTCAAAAGGGACTTTGAAGAGAAAGTAGCAGAGATAGAAGGAAGATGTAGAGAAAGAGAAGAAATAATGGATAGAGAATTGAGAACAATGCAGGAGAGTCATGAGAAAAATGTCAACAGTTTGAAAAGCCAAATAGAAAAGAAGATTAAAAAAAAAACTGTCTCATGAAAATAATTGCCTAAGAATTAGGACTGAACAAATGGAAGCTAGTGACCTTATGAGAAACAGTAAAGCAAATCCAATTGAATGAAAAATTAGAGGGCAATGTGAAATATCTCCTGGTAAAAACAGCTGACCTGGAAAATAAATCTAGGAGAGATAATTTGAAAATCATTGGACAACCTGAAAACCATGACCAAAACAAGAGCTTAGACACCATCCTCCAAGAGACTGTGAGGGAAAATTTCCCTGATATTCTGGAAGCAGAAGCTAAAATATAAATTGAAAGAATCCATCAATCACCTCCTGAAAGAGATGCCAAAAGGAAAAGCTCCAGGAATGTTATAGTCAAATTCCAGGGCTTCCAGGTCAAGAAAATATTGCAAGCAGCTAGAAAAAAGGAATTCAAATACTGTGGAGCTCCAATTAGGAAAAAGCAAGATCTAGCAGCTTCTACATTAAAGGACCGGAGGGCATGGAATATGATATTCCGGAGGCCAAAGGAACTGGGATTACAGCCGAAAATCACGTACACTGCAAAACTAATCATGACCTTTCAGGGGAAAAATGGAATTTCAATGAAAAAGAGAACTTCAGGCATTTGTTATGAAAAGATACAAGACCCTGTAAAAGCATAAAAAGGTAAACAGGAAAAAGACTTCATGAGGGATATTAAAAGATCAAACTGTTTAGATTCCTCCATGGGAAGATAATACTTCAAACTCATAAGAACAATGTCAGTAAGGAATTCACAGAGGACACAGGTCTGAATGGAATATGAAGGGAAGTTATCTGTAAAGCATTTATGTTTTGTTCTTTGTGGGGCAGACATAGTGCAGTGTCTTATGTTTGCGGCTTGATTTGGGCTTTGGGCTTCCTGTGTCAAGAGCTGGTGCATTGTCCACTGTGCCACCTAACTAACCCATATTGACATCTTTAAAATAGGGTTGAGGTGTAGGAGGAATAGACTGGGGGAAGGGGAAGGGGAGAGATGGTCTGGGGAGAAGCAGTTCACATGAAGGAAACAAGAAAAAAGCTTGAGGAGGGGAGGAGAAGAAAAGGAAGAAGTTGGGGAGTGAGTGAACCTTAATATCATCAGAATTGGCTCAAAGAAGGACTAACATACATACTCAAGTAGATATAGTAATATATTTTTACCCTGAGGGAGGGGAGGGAGATAAGAGTGGGGGAGAGTGGAAGGAGGGAAGGGCAGATTGGGGGAGAGAGCAATAAAAAGCAAAACACTTTTGAGGAAGGTGAAGATGTTCTGCATAACTGAACAATTACGACCTATTGAATTGCTTGATTTCATAGGGATAGTGAGGAGGGAGGGAGGAAGAAAATTTAGAACACAGAATTAGCTCAAAGACCTTAAACTCATCAGAGTGGTCTCATGGAGGGAATACCTTTCACACCCACCTGGGAGGAGTAATCTATTTAACCTTATAGGAAAGTAGGAGGGGAAGAGGATAAGGAAGGAAAAGAAAAAAAAAGGAGTGTAGAGTAGGGGAGGGGACAGTCAGAAGTAAAACACTTTTGAGGAAGAATAGGTTAAAAGAAGATAGAAAATAGAGTAAATATCATGGGAAGGGAATAGGATGGAGGGAAATAGTTAGGAGGATTGATTATAATGGCAAAACATATGGTACCTACCTTGCTGGGCTATTATGAAGAAAATTCTCTGTTAAGTTTAAGGTACTATATACAGGTTATGATGAACGGGGTACTATCAGAAAAACCTGGAAAGACTTAATTGAACTGAAACAGAGTGAAATGAACTGTATACAAAATAACAGCAATAGTGTAAGATGATCTGCTGGGAAGCATGTGGTTATTTTCAGCAAGGAAATGATCCAATATAACCCTGAAGGATTTATGAAAATGGCAACCCATCTACAGAGAAAGAACTGATAGTACCTGAAAACAGATGGAAACACTTTTTTTAAAAAATTTTTTTCTTCTTTGGAAATTCCTCAATCTTGGGGTTTTTTGACTGTTTTGTCTGTCAACCTAGCTAATGTGGGAATTTTTTCCATGACTACTCATTTATAACTTATTTTGAAATGCATGAGTTCTAGTGGGTGAGGGGTGGGAATGGAGGAGGAAGGAAGTTGGAACACAAAGTTTTAAAAATTCATGCTAAAATGTGTTTTTACATATATTTTGGAAGTTAAAATTCTATTCAATAAAAAATTTCACTCATTGATTTAAAACATTAGAGAGCATAGAAATAAGTGGAGCTTTCCTTAAAATAATAAACAGTATCTATGTAAAATCATCACCAAATATTATATGTAATGGGGATAAGCTGAAGACCTTCCCAATAAGATCAGGAGTAAAACAGCAATTTCCATTATAAACTCTTTTTAAAAAATATTGTACTATAAATTTTAGCTTTAGCAATAAGAGAAGAAAAAGGAATTAAAGGAATTAGAATAGGAAAGGAAGAAAAAATCTATCATTCTTTGCAGATGATATGATTATTTACTTAGAGAATCTTAGAGAATAAACTAAAAAACTACTTGAAATAATTAACAACTTTAGCAAAGTTCCAGGCTATAAACAATAGAAATAAATCATCAGCATTTCTGTTGGGATTTTTTTTTTTTTTGGTTTTTGGTTTTTTTTTAGGCAACGGGGGTTAAGTGACTTGACCAAGGTCACACAGCTAGTAAATGTCAAGTGTCTGAGGCCAGATTTGAACTCAGGTACTCCTGAGTCCAGGGCCAGTGCTTTAACCACTGCACCATCTAGCTGCCCCCATCAGCATTTCTGTATGACCAACAAATCACAACAGCAAGAGATAGAAAAAGAAATTCCATTTAAAGCAACTTTAGACAATATAAAATACTTGGGAGCCTACCTACGAAGACAAATCCAGGAATTCTATGAACACAAATACAAAACACTTTTCACAGAAATACAATCAGATCTAAATAATTGGGGAAATATCAAGTGTTCATGGAAAGGCCAAGCTAATATAATAAAAAATTACAATTCTACCTAAATTAATTTACTTTTTCAGTGCCATACCAATCAGACTATTTAAAAAATATTTTATAGAGCAAGAAAAAATAATACCAAAATTCATCTGGAAAAACAAAATGTCAACAATATCAAGGGAACTAATGGAAAAAAAAATATACAGGAAGGTGGACTGGCCATACCAAATCTGAATGTAGACTATACAGCGGTAGTCATCAAAATTATTTGGTACTGGCTAAGAAATATAATGGTGGATCAATGGAATAGTTTGGGCTCAAGAAACATAGTAGTAAATGACTATATAAATCTACTGTTTGATAAACCCAAAGATTCCAGCTTCTTATAGTGCTGAGAATACTGTAACATAATATCAGAAAAACTAAACATATAACATCTTATACTGTATATGAAGATAAGGTCAAAATTGGCATGATTTAGACAAAAAGGGTGATACCATATGTAAATTAGGAGATGAAGGAGTAGTTTAACTCACAGGCCTATGGAAAGGAGAACAATTTATGACTAAACAAGAGATAAAGAATATTATGAAATATAAAATGGATGATTTTTATTACATTATATTAAAATTTTTGTACAAACAGAAGCAATGCAGTCAAAATTAGAAGTGAAGCAGAAAGCCAATGTTTCTGATCAAGACCTTATTTCTAAAATATATATGGAACTAAATCAAATTCATAAGAATCCAAGTCATTCCCCAATTGAGAAATGGTCAAAGGATAAGAACAGGCAGTTTTCAGATGAAGGAATCAAAGCTATTTATTGCCACATGATAAAATGCTCCAAATCACTATTGATTAGAGAAATGCAAATTCAAACAATGTTGAAGTACCACCTCACACCTATTAGATTAGGTAATATTAAAAACAAAAGGAAAATAATAAATGTTGGAGAAGCTGTGGAAAAATTGGAAAGCTAATGCATTGTTGGTGTAGCTGTGAATTGATCCAACGATTCTGGAGAGCAATTTGGAACTATGCCCAAAGGGCTATAAAGCTGTGAATACCCTTTAACCCAGTAGCACCACTACTAGGTCTGTATCCCAAAGATATCATAGAGGAGGAAAAAGGACCCACATGTACAAAAAATGTTTATAGTAGCTCTCTTTGTGGTGGCAAAAATTGGAAATCGAGGTAATGCCTATCAATTGGGGAATGGCTTAACAAGTTGTGGTATATGAATGTAATGGAATACTTTTGTGCAGTAAAAAATGATGAGTAGGAGAAGTTCAGAAAGACCTGAAAGGACTTACATGAACTGATGCTGACTGAGAGGAGCAGAACCAGTAGATCATTGTACACAGGCACACCAACACTGTGTGATGAACAATGGCTATAGACTTGGCTCTTCTCAGCAGCGCAATGATCCAAAACAACTTCAATGAACTCATGACAGAAAATGTTCTCAACACCCAGAAAAAAAGACCTCTGGACTGTGAATGCAGATTGAACCATACTGTTTCTACTTTTGGGCCATTGTTGGTTTTTTTCCTTCTATTTTTAGATTTTCCCCTTGTGCTCTGATTCTTCTTTCACAAGATGACTAATGCAGAAATATGTTCAATGTGATTGTACATATATAAACTATATCAGACTGCTTCCCATCTTGGGGAGGAGGGAAAGAAGGGAGAGTGGAAGAAAAATGTGGAACTAAAATCCTTTGAAAACAACTGTTGAAAACTATCCTTACATGTAAATGGAAAATAATAAAATACTTTTATTTATAAAAAAATTAAAATAAATATATAAATCACTATTGATTAGAGAAATGCAAATTTAAAAAATTCTGAGGTACCACCTTACAGCTATCTAATTGGCTAATATGACAAAAAAGGAAAATAATAAATGTTGGAGAATCTGTGTAAAATTTGAACACTAATGCATGTTTGGTGGAGTTTTGAACTGATTCAACAATTCTAGAGAGCAATTTGGAAATATGCTCAAAGCTATATGGGATTTTGTAAGCCCTTTGACTCAGTAATACCATTTCTAAGTCTGTATTCCAAAGAAATCAGAAAAAAGGGAAAAGAACACACATGTACAAAAATATTTATAGCAGCTTTCTTTGTGGCAGCAAAGAATTGGAAATTAAGTAAATGCCCATCAATTGAAGAATGGTTGAACAAGTTGTAGTATATGAATGTAATGGAAGAATATTGTCCTGCAAGATGTGATGAGCAGGCTGATTTCAGGAAAACCTTGAAAGAGTTAAGTAGACTGATTGTGAGTGAAATGAGCAGAATCTAGAGAACATTGTAAACAGTAACACCAAATTTATGTGGTGATCAACTGTGATAGATTTTGGTCTTCTCATCAGTGCAATGATTCAAGACAATTCCAAAGAACTCATGATGAAAATTCATCTCCACATCCAGAAAAATGAACTGTGGATTCTGACTGCAGATTGAATCATACTGTTTCTAATTTTTCTTGTGTTTTTGTTTCTTTTTTGGGGTTTTTCCCTTGTATTTTTATTTTCCTTTCACATTATGACTAAAGCAGAAATATGCTTAATGTGATTACACATATATAACCTATATCATATTTATTTCTGTCTTGGAGAGGGGATAGGGAAGGAAGGGAGGGAGAAAAATTTCGAAATGAAAATTTCATGAAAACATGTTGAAAACTATTTTTACAAGGTAACTCAAAAATAATAAAATACTTTTATTATAAAAAAGAACTAAAAATGGGCAAAAGAGTTGTCAAACAATTCCAATTCCTGCACTCCGTGGCAATCAAAGGTCCTCTGTAATCTTTTGTCTAACCCTCTCACCATCTCTAGGCTAAGAGTCCCCAAAGTTGCTGCTACAGCCACAGTTACCAATTCCAAGGTCCTCTGCTGGTTTTAGAGCTGAGTGTGCTTCAGACCAGCCCTCACACCAGTGTCAGACCTTTGTTGATGACCTTTTAAATTGACTTAGGTTGGAAAAAATTTTGATTCTTATCTTTTTGTTGTCTCCATTGCTTCAGAATTTGATTTGAGGTATTATTTTAGAGTTATTTAAAGTGGAATTTTGCAAATTTTCCTGCCTTACTGTCTCTATTCTGCCATCTTTTTCTGAGTTTTTATTACATTAAAAGAACTGTCTACATGCATTTTATTATAAATATAAAGCAAGTGCATTGCATCACATATGGTGTTTATTCTGATTTAATCATTATTTTCTCCCTTTAACTAAAAGAAAAATTATTTCCAATTCTCTCAAAACAGGAGCTTTGAAATTTCTAGTCTTTAATCCTATCTTCCTTAGATCCTGGTTATTATGGGTCAGTAGGAGACAGCTAAAGTTTGTTTATAAGTGGGCAAGTCACACCTACTCTGAGTCTTAATCTCCTTACCTGTTAAGTGGGGATAATAAATAGCTTCCACCTATTCTTGAGGGCCTCTGGCTCCTTCCAGGTCTAAATTTATGTTTCTATGATCTTGGTTATGACTACCTGTAAATCCTATACTGACAGTATTTTGGGTGTGGTTCCCAGATTTCTTGATGTTCCCCAGATACTAGAGGAGCAGATGAAACATCTATCCCTTACCCTCACTTGATGCCTGTCCATTTGCTTTTAGAACCATACAGGTTCTGGATGACATCCTTCACATGTTTGTTTGTGTAAACTCACTTTAAAATGGATCCTGTAGAGTTGACATTTTCCCCAAATTCCAAATTTAACATACTTCTTAATGGGCTCTTAAAGAAGCTGGTGACAGAGGAAACTATGTAGGTTTAGTTTTGTTTAAAAAAATAACACACCTGCATATTTTGGTACATACACCACTATGTTACATTATTTTGTATTCCTTGCAACAAACAAAAGGCATATCTTAAATCAGGGAAGGCTGATGTCCTCCCCTATCACTGCAGAGCAAATAAAGGGGATAACATTAGGACATATTCTGGATTTCTTTTATATGAAATTGCTAAGAACAAAATTGCCAGAGTTGGTCATCCTGCTGTACAGAAAAGTCCTTGAAATCATTTAAAATTACACCAATCTTATGAAGAAAAAAATGTTTTCATTATAAGAAGGCCCTATATTTAAGATAAAATTGCTTCAGAGTAATAATGAGTAATATGGAATTTAATATTTTCTTTATCTCACATCCAGATGTTCAGGGAAGGACCAAATGTTACTTACAATGTAAATGACCACTTTGAGAATCTTAAGCTCTTTAAAAATATTCCTTACCATTAAAAGGGGAAAAAATTCCTAAGGTGTGATTTAATTGGCAATCAACTCTTCTTTTTTGAGTGATACCTGGGGGGTGACATATATAGAAAAACAGCTACAGGTAGTATGGAGTTGTCAAGGGAAAGAATGTGCACAAGGTGCTTCATTCTGATTTCTACACTGGTTTCCATGTAGAGCCTTTTATTTTCCATGATCAGTTCTGAGCTACCGTGACAGACAGGAAAACTCTGAAATTAGTATAATCACTGTCAGAGTCTAGGGTCTGTGAATCACAGAGTACTGCCAAGAAAATGTGTATTTGTCAAATATGACAGAGAAGGAATATGTGAGTGTTATATTTCTTTGGACTCAAATGGAAACAGAGTAAAAATAATAACATTTATATGGCTGGTGTTAATATTCAAAAGATGACTTTTGCTCAGTTAAACCACAGTGTAGGCAAATTACTAATTCTTTCATATTTTTTCATTCATTTTTCTGGAAAGCAGAATTTCTTTTTATGAGTGCCACTCGTAGAATGATATGGGAGCAGTTGAAATACATAGTGTTTGCCAAATTGAATATGTGACTTTTGCCAGTTGCTAGAATGTTTAGAACTCAACTCAATAAATATTTATTAATTTCTCATTATGTGGAAATAACTTTTTAGGCATTGAGGATAAAAACTCAATACTGAATTAGTTCTTATCTTCAAGGGGCTTCCATTCTACCTTGGTATTAGAAAATGTACATAGTAAGGCAATGCAAAATATACAAAAAGTAAGTGTAGGGCATTGTGGTTGAGGAGATAGAGGTGGTACATGAGTTAGGCCTTGAAGGGAGCCAAAAAACTCAAAAAGTGGAAGTGAGAAGGAAGAGCTATGTAGTATAAATGACATCCTGTTCAATGTCATGGGATCAGGAAACAGAATGAGATTATTAGA
Source organism: Dromiciops gliroides (assembly GCF_019393635.1). Taxonomy (NCBI): domain Eukaryota; kingdom Metazoa; phylum Chordata; class Mammalia; order Microbiotheria; family Microbiotheriidae; genus Dromiciops; species Dromiciops gliroides. Next base: position 245,822,951 of record NC_057861.1, on the reverse strand, counting down.
GATTACTGAAGATGAGTAAAGGAGGTGAAGGGATTCTGACAAAAAGGATGAGAAGTAGGTTGGAGTAAGGAAGGACTAGAAATAGCTGATATCATATTGCTACTCTCTATAGTCTATTCAGATAGAACTTTTTGACATTCCTCAAGACAGATACTCCACCTCCTGTTTCTGCCTTAGTTCTCTCTCTCCCTGATAACCTAAAATGTATATACCTACCGTAGAATCCCTAGTTCCCTGCATAACTCTGATCAAGCAGCCATTTCTAAATGAAGCCTATTCCAGTTCACTTGCTACTAGTTTTAGTTCACACTTCCACTTGACAGAGTAAATAAATAATAAAAAAACACTTAGTATTTATTTTATATCATACATGCAAATATTATATATATATATATATATATATATATATATATATATATATATATATATATATATATATATTTCTCCCATCCTCCCTTCCCTCCCTGCTCCTGAATCCATCAAGAAATCCAATGTAGGTTATAAATTATAATCATGTGAAACATAGTTTTATGTCAGAATGATGTGGTAAAATATGAAAGTTTTTAACAGTCGGTTAGGATAACTGAAAGACGCCAGTTTTTCAAGGACCACCCTTTTGGGGAGGAGATGAACAGTCCGCCTGCTGCGCATGTCAGACTGCCTGCCGGGTACAGTCCGCCTGCTGCGCATGTCAGACTGCCTGGCGGGTTTTTTGACTTCCGGGGTGGAGAGAAGGGGAGTAGCTTTTTTTGCCGGCTTGGCGGGCCTCCTGGCGGCGCGGCACAGACGGTCTGACTCACTCCAAAGGTGGCCTAAATCGGTTTGGTGAGTTTTTATAAGGAATATAGACTAAGCCTAGATTTAAGACGATTTGTACTGTATTTCTATTTTCCTATCCTTCTAATCAACAACACCTTATATACAATAAAGGCTCTATCTAGAAAACCAGAAGCTTCTTCCATTTACTAGTCTGGGAGATAAATTAAGGGAAGGGTTAAGTAGGGGAGATTTATGATCTAATATCCAATTTTAAATCTCACAGTTTGGCGACCCCGAAGGGACCTTAAGGACCCTCCCACCCTCCCTAGTTTGGCCATAAGCCGGCTAATTCGGTGGATTTTCCAAATACCCCCCCCCCCCCCCCCCCCGCGGACTTTCCCTTTGTCTAATCTCCCTTAAAGACTTTAAGCCTCTAAAAGTCTTGCTTTAAACAGAAAAGCCAGCCCAGTTTAAAGGGCAAGATGCTCGAATATTCTACCATCCCTTTGATTTTTCTCATCGGAATGTATTGGGACAGCATAACATCCCGACTTAGAGGAATAGTTTACTCAATGGTCCTTCATAACATTATTGGTTTTTTCCTCATTCAGGCAGCAAAAAGTTTTTTGTATAATAGTATACGTGAGAATCTTTGGGAAAATACGTTTAATATAAGTAGAAATTTTATGCCTGCAATTGAAAAACCTTTTAATACCACATCCATAGTTCATACGACTAAGGATTTTATTTTTTTTTGTTTTTTTTTGTTTTTGTTATTATCATTGTTTTTGTTATTATCATTGTTATGATGTGGGGGAAACTCTCACATATGGAGAGAGACCTCAAAATGGCTGTTTCTACTAGAGATGATCCAAGTTCAGAATCAGATCAGCAGAAACTACTCCCTCTGCAGGAAGCTATAGAACATAGTAAGAAGGGAGTGCCAATTCAAGTCAGAAAATATAGCCCCTTTAGACCAAGTGACTTGAGCGCATGGAAATCAATCATCCCTAGTTTTGAGAAAAATCCAAACACTGTAATTTCACAGTTAAGGACTATATTTAATGCATATCAACCCAGTTGGGCTGATGTTACTTGCCTTTTGGAAACTTTACTGTCCCCAACTGAGATTACAGATATTATCTCAGCAGGAAATGCCCTTGTTGCGAAAGGTAAGGCCGATGTGGAATGGCCTCTAAAGGATCCAGAGTGGAATTATAATGATGATAGGGATTTCCAAAGATTAAAAGATGCTAGAGAAACACTTCTGAAGGGGATGGAATCTTGCTCTAGAAAACCGGAAAACTGGCAGAAATTTTTAAGCCTACCTCAGGAGGCTAATGAAAGACCAAACAGATTTTATGATAGACTTTGTGAGGCCGCTACACAGTACACCAGATTGGATCCAGTAGATTTAAGAGATTCCTGTATCATTCTCAACACATTTGTTTATAATTCACTGCCAGAAATACGCAGATACTTTCTGAAACAATGTCCAGACTGGAGAAATCTCTCAGTAGATAGAATTAAGGAACTTGCAAATTATGTCTTTGACTCACGTGAGGAAGATCCAGATCACCCTAAACAGAGCATTCTGGCACCAGCGATTCCTAGTCAGCCATGTGGACACCGGAGCAAGGACACTAAGGTGTGTTGTTACTGTCGTAAGGAGGGGCATGAATTGAGAGAATGTAGGACTTGGAGAAGAAATTCTAATTCTAATTACAGGCGAAATCAAAATAGAAATAGATCTTTTTGGAGGAATACAGAAAGGCAGTACCAGAATAATGGTAACCAAGACCCCCCTCAGAAGAGGACACAGGAATGATGGTGTCTTGGGGAGGAATGGAACATAGATAATGAAAGCCATATATTCCCAGATCCGGATTTTTTGAATGCACTTGTGCCAGTCCATTCACCTCCCCAGAGTAATGAACCACATGTCACCTTAAAAGTGGGGGAGACTTATTATGATTGTCTGCTAGACACAGGAGCCTCTAAATCAGTATTAGTAAGCAAACCAGATGCTGGGTGTAGACCTGTAGGATTTTTGAATGTAGTGGGAGTCTCAGGAAAGAGCCAGAGAGTGGCAAAATTGAATCCTCGCATGGTATCTATGGGGCCCTTAACAGTAGAACATTCATTTTTACTCATGCCTGATGCCCCTGTAAATTTATTAGGTCGTGATCTCCTTTGCAAGCTTAGAGCAACCATATCTTGTGCTCCAGATGGGGCTGTCTCCTTACAATTGCCAGAGGATACTGTTCATTTATTACCAATTTTGCTTACAGAAGCTCAAGGAACAGCAGGGGAGGTATCCAAAATCCCCTCTGACATTCCTGAGTCTTTATGGGCCTCATCCCCTAATGAGGTGGGGCTCCTTAAGTCTGCCATGCCTGTTACCTTTAAAGTTAAGGGGGGACCACCCCCCTCCATTCCACAGTATCCATTGTCTAGGGAAGCAATAGAAGGGATCACCCCTATAATTGAGGCTTTGAAAAGCCAGGGTATTATTATTCCATGTCATCACTCTCCATGCAATACTCCCATTTTGCCAGTTAAAAAACCCAAGCCTGGGCCAGATGGTAAACCTGTTTATCGTTTTGTGCAAGATCTTAGAGCGATTAATAATTATGTTATTCCTAGACATTCCATAGTTCCAAACCCGGCTACGATAATTTCATCGATTCCCTATGAATCTACATGTTTCACAGTGGTAGACCTTTGCTCTGCCTTTTTCTCCATACCAGTACATGAGGACTTCCAATATTTATTTGCTTTTACCTGGAAAAATAGACAGTGGACCTGGACTAGACTCCCACAGGGATTTGTAGACAGTCCCACATTATTTTCCCAAATTTTACAGCAGGATCTGGCCTCTATTACCTTTAAGGGCTCCATACTAGTACAATATGTTGATGACTTACTTTTGGCCTCTCCTAATGCTGAAATTTGTCAGGAAGATAGCCGTCACTTACTGCTGGAGCTGCACAAGAGAGGACACAAGGTTTCCAAGACAAAGGTACAATGGTGTTTGCCCCAGGTAGAATATTTAGGATTTATTTTGGCTGCTGGAACTCGCTCTGTCTCTTCTAAGCGAGTCCAGGCCATTCAACAACTCTCTGCCCCCACTACTAAGAGGCAGTTGAGAGCCATTCTGGGAGCAGCTGGGTACTGTAGACAATGGATACCCTCTTTTGGTGAAATTACTAAACCCCTCATAGCTCTTACAAAAAGTTCTGTTCCAGACAGTTTACAGTTGGATCCCCAGCATCTCTCAGCCATAAAAGAATTAAAACGGGCCTTGTTATCAGCACCTGCCCTAGGACTGCCAGATTATAGTAAGCCTTTCACTCTCTTTGTGCATGAACAAAGGGGGGTGGCTTCTGGAGTCCTGACTCAGTCACTGGGGCCTAACCAACGTCCTATAGCCTACTATTCAATTCAGCTGGACCCTGTAGCGGCTGGAGCGCCACCTTGCCTTAGAGCAGTGGCGGCCACAGCGCTTTTGGTAGAAAAAGCCTCTGATTTGGTCCTAGGTAACCCTCTAACTGTGCAATGCCCTCACGAAGTGGAGGCTCTCTTACTACGTCAGAGGACACAAGCCTTTTCAGATCAAAGGCTGGCTAAGTATGAAATAACCCTGTTAGGTAATGAGAATATCACTTTAAAACGCTGCACAGTTCTTAATCCAGCAACACTACTCCCTAACTTACCATTCTCGGGGGAACCGTTGCATGACTGTGCTTCTTTAGTTGATATGGCTGAAAAACCCCGTGACGATCTTTTTGATACACCTTTAGAAAATCCTGATCTTGTCCTCTATACAGATGGTTCCTCATTTATGAGAGAGGGAACCCGTTTTACTGGAGCTGCTGTAGTTTCTGATTATGACACCCTCTGGGCAGCTTCTCTGCCTTCCCATTTTAGTGCACAGGCTGCTGAACTTGTGGCTCTTACACAGGCCTGTAATATAGCCAAAGGTAAGAGTGCCACCATTTTTACTGACTCGAAATATGGCTTTGGCATATGCCACTTTATTGGTATGATTTGGCATCAACGAGGCTTTCTAACATCCTCGGGCAAGGCTATTGCCAATGGGGACCTTATCAAGGACCTCTTAGATGCCCTAAAACTGCCTTCTTCCCTAGCCGTTGTACATTGCCCTGCCCACACAGGGAATAGTGATCCTGTTTCAAAGGGAAATGCACGAGCCGATTCTGCAGCCAAGCTAGCTGCATTAGAAGCTCCTGAACATGTATTTAACCTTTCACCTTCTGAGGATATTCCTTCCAACCTAACCTATGACGATTCTGAAGTAGAAAAGTGGAAAAAGAAATTTAAGGCGAAACAGATCAATGGCATCTGGGCGTCTCCGGAAGGTAAGCCATTTCTTCCCCGGAAATTCTACCACCAGGTATGCCTCTCTGTTCACAGAAAAGGCCATTTTGGTACACAAGGCATTGTAGACTCTATTAAGAGAACCTGGATAGCACCAGGTGTGACTAATACAGCATCTCAAATCTGCTCGGGCTGCTCCACATGTCAGTCTTATAATCAGTATGCTTTTAAGGCCAAAGCTTATGGAGGGCGTCCTCTAGCATATACACCTTTTGAGCACTTACAAATTGATTATATTACTATGCCAAAAGCAGGACATTATAAATTTTGCCTTGTTATAGTTGATCAGCTCACTCGGTGGGTGGAGGCCTTTCCCAGCCCCCGAGCCACAGCTGCCTTTGTTGCCAAAATTCTTCTTAAAGAGATAGTACCTCGTTTTGGCCCACCAGCCCACATCGATTCTGACAAAGGCACACATTTCACTGATTCGATTTTATCCCAAATCTACTCTTTCTTGGGAGTGACTCCAAAATTCCACACGCCCTACCATCCACAAAGTTCAGGCCAAGTCGAACGTATGAATAAAGAGCTTAAGAGTATGATTGGCAAATTATGTACTGAAACCCATTTGAAATGGCCTGATGTTCTACCATTGGCATTATTCTATCTACGAAGTAGACCAAGAGGAGAACTTCATATATCTCCTTATGAAATGCTTTTTGGTCACCCTCCTATCCAAGCTAAAACTTTTTCCCCAGTTTATACATCACTGGTGGGAGGTGATACTTCTGTTGCTTCCTATATACAGGAATTACAGACCAGGCTACGTGAACTCCATGAGGCAGGAGCTGTGGTCCAGGCAGGACCATTAGACTTTTCATTGCATAACTTCAACCCAGGAGATAAAATATATGTAAAGAATTTTCAGAAAACCAGTGGAACTCAACCTGCCTGGGAAGGACCTTTTCAGGTATTATTGACAACTCCTACTGCCATTAAAATTGGTGAAAAAGACTCATGGATTCATTGCTCTCATATAAAGCCTGCACCATTCATAGGTGAAGAGATTTCAGATAGACCTGAGGTAGACGCTAAAGAGGTAAAAACCCTAACGATAGCAACTGTTAAAGAGCAAAGAAAGTTCAGAGGAAACAGGCAGTTCCCATTTAATAATCCCACTGATCAGTTAAATGCTTTGGGACTCAGTCTTCGTAAAGTATCAGGAGACGGAAATTGCCTTTTTAGGGCTTTAGCAGACCAGCTAGAAGGTCACTGTAGAAATCATCTCAGACACAGACAAGAAGCTGCTTCTTATATGATTAACCATAGACAAGAGTTTGAGTCTTTTATAGTAAATGACTCCCCTTTTGAAGAATATGTTGATGAATTAAAGAAATTTGGAAAGTGGGGAGGAAATGATACAATTGTAGCATTTGCTAAGCAGCATCAGCTGAATGTTGTGGTTCATCAATTAAATCAGCCTTTATTGAAAATCAGTGGCACAGACAAAACTGATGCTAGAGAACTCCACATTTTCTACCATAAAGAACATTATGACAGCATTAGAAAGATCAATGACAATTCAGAAACCCCTGCCACTTTGGCATGCAGAGAATTGGGGAACCAGTTAAAACAATGTGGCATACCCCAAACTCTAGCAGCTTAAATACCTTAAAATTTAACAAGCATTTCCTTCCACAGGCAAAAGCACTGAAGCACATGGCCTAGTTTTCTGGCCCACCTCAATTTCTCCCACCCTTTTCCCTACCCTATACCTATTTTTTTTAATCCTTTTTGTTTTTTGTTTTGTTTTGACTTTTGAAAGGCACTGAAAAGACCTGGAATTCACCACACCTTTAAATTCTTTAGAGCACAAAAGGTCTTTTGCCTTTTATTTTTGGTTTTTGGTTTTGCTTTGTTTTTTTTTTTACTTTTGTTTCTTTTGCTTTTCTTTAAAAACCCGATTTTGTAAACTAAGTGACTTTTCAAAGGCATTTTAAGTATATGCTATTGAATATTGAATCTTGCTTATTGAAGTCTTATTTCTTTTTGATGAATTAATCACCACTTTAAGTATCTGCTACTGTTATACTAGAGAATTCATGTATAAGATGATGTGGTCTACTTGCTAAAAGAAGATTATGTAACAATGTCTAATATAATCAGCTATTTACATTCGTTTATTATTTATATGTCATTATACTCTGGGTATGGTTTGGAATTATTGTATATATCACTAATATATTCTCAGTTATGCAGCATAGCACACATTTTTACCATCATATTGTCTTTGGTGAAATTAATGAGATTTCAGAAATATGGAAACTTATCATTTCAGAGACTAACTTGCTGTGAACTCTGATGCAGGCCCTGGAGAGAATATATGTGCAACAAAAGGAGAGACAGGTATACATAAGTCCATGGTTTGCTTATGATGGTGACTATGTAGAGCACAATTACTAGGCACAGTCCAGTATTCATCCTCTCTCCCTCCTAATTTAACCTAATTTAACTGAACTTACTTATCTTTTTATCTCACTCAGTTGAATTCACCTGTGGCCTAGCACAATCACTGGCTGTCTCGGAACCATGAGATATGGTATGATAACCTTTCCATAACATTTTCAGGTGTCATGAACACATACTAAATTTGACTTTGATCCAGACACATGGTGGTAAAAAGTGTTACTGATTGCAAAATGCTATGCTAAGGTTTAGTAAAAAAAAAAAAAAAATACAGCAATTCAAACAGTTAAAGAAGAAATCCAGCTTTCCAGACCAGAGTCCAGAATCCAGAATCCAGACCAGAGTCCAGAATCCAGTTTTCCAGACCAGAATCCAGTTTCCTCCTGATGACATCTTACCACTTCAAGAAGACAAGAGAACTCAGAGACTTTATATGAACTGTTTTGCTTTATTAGCTTTTACTATCTCCTTTCTGTTATATACTATCTGTAACATGTACTCTCTGCAGAGGCTCTCCCTTTGCAAGACTAATGTCAAAGCGTCGGTTCATGAGGAAAGAAAAAAAATCGCCCCTCTGGACAAAACTTTCCTCTCTTCCTTTTCTGTATTGTTGTTCGCATATTATTAGTCAGCAGAAGTTATTATATTCTTTTTACTGTTCCATCAAGGAAACATTCCATTTCTTGAGGAAGCAAAGGGGGGAAATGTGGTAAAATATGAAAGTTTTTAACAGTCGGTTAGGATAACTGAAAGACGCCAGTTTTTCAAGGACCACCCTTTTGGGGAGGAGATGAACAGTCCGCCTGCTGCGCATGTCAGACTGCCTGCCGGGTACAGTCCGCCTGCTGCGCATGTCAGACTGCCTGGCGGGTTTTTTGACTTCCGGGGTGGAGAGAAGGGGAGTAGCTTTTTTTGCCGGCTTGGCGGGCCTCCTGGCGGCGCGGCACAGACGGTCTGACTCACTCCAAAGGTGGCCTAAATCGGTTTGGTGAGTTTTTATAAGGAATATAGACTAAGCCTAGATTTAAGACGATTTGTACTGTATTTCTATTTTCCTATCCTTCTAATCAACAACACCTTATATACAATAAAGGCTCTATCTAGAAAACCAGAAGCTTCTTCCATTTACTAGTCTGGGAGATAAATTAAGGGAAGGGTTAAGTAGGGGAGATTTATGATCTAATATCCAATTTTAAATCTCACAATGAGAAAACAGTCTTTCAGGACACTGGGCAACAGACTGGGGCTACTACAGATTTCTTCCCTTATTATATCCTCTTTACCCAGTCATTAAACTTCTTAACTACTAGACTCTACATGTTGACCTGGCATGAAGAAAATAAATGAATGTTTAGGTGATTTGGAAGTGACCAACTCTATAGTCCTTCAGGTGAGATGGAGGACCACCAGTCCTTATCGACTGCCAAGCCACTGGATTCAAAGGTTCTCTTCCCCTTAACATTTGCCTTGCTTTTCAACCTCTGGATAGCAATCTAAGTATTAAGGTTATATACAATATCTAACATGGATAGAAACAATGTGATGTAATAGCAAGAGATCAAACTTGGAGTGCTGAACTCAGAGTCATAGGACTTGAGTTCAAATCTAGCTCTGCAACTTATTACCATACGACTGACTGACTGACAGTCACTTTGGGGTTTTAGTTTCCTCATCTTCAAAATTAAGGGATTATACAGTGACCTATTAGGTTCATTCTAGAAAGAATTGTATTAGATCAACTCTTAACTTCATTCCAGCTGTTAGCCTATGATTGTATGATGGAAGGTATGCAGAAAGCACACCAAAGACATGCCAGAGGTGAATAAGCAATCAGATAGGTACTGCTCTCGATCAGTCTAGAAGCAGTAACCAACAAAACCTGAGTAAGGTTTTAACACTGACTTTTCAAATACTCTAATCACTTCTGCTTGTATCTCTGGAGAACTGTACTCATAAAGGAATAATACCTCCTGCTTTGTTTTACTGGAACTAACTGCATCTACATCTACATCTACATCTACATCTACATCTACATCTACATCTACATCTACATCTACATCTACATCTACATCTACATCTACATCTACATCTACATCGATATCGATATCTATATCGATATCTATATATCGATATCCGTATCTATATCTATATCTATATCTATATCTATATCTATATCTATATCTATATCTATATCTATATCTATATCTATATCTATACCTATACCTATACCTCTATCTCTATCTCTATCTCTATCTCTATCTCTATCTCTATCTCTATCTCTATCTCTATCTCTATCTCTATCTCTCTCTCTCTCTCTCTCTCTCTCTCTCTCTATCTCTATCTCTATCTCTATCTCTATCTCTATCTCTATATCTATATCTATATCTATATCTATATCTATATCTATATCTATATCTATATCTATATCTATATCTATATCTATATCTATATCTATCTGTCTGTCTGTCTGTCATCTTTATTTAAAGCATGCTGGAACATTATATATAATGGGGATAAGTTAGAGGCATTCCCAATAAGATCAGGGATGAAATAGGGATGTCCATTGTCACCTCTATTATTTAATATTGTACTAGAAATGTTAGCTATAGCAATAAGTGAAGAAAAATGAATTAAAGGAATTAGAATAGGCAAGGAGGAAACAAAACGTTCACTCTTTCAGATGGCATGATGGTATAATTAAAGAATCCTAAAGGATCAACTAAAAAACTGCTTGAAACAATTAACAACTTTAGCAAAGTTGAAGGATATAAAATAAGTCCACATTAATCATAATCATTTCTAGACATGAAGAACAAATCTCAGCAGCAAGAAGTAGAAAGATAAATTCCATTTAAATTAACTGTAGACAATAGAAAATACTTAGGAGTCTACTTGCCAAGACAAACCCAAGAACTCTATGAACACAATTACAAAACTCTGTTCAGACAAATAAAATCAGATCTATATAATGAGAATAACATCAATTGCTCATGGGTAAGCCAAGATAATATAATAAAAATGACAATTCTGCCTAAATTAATTTACTTATTCAGTGCCATACCAATCACACTAACGAAAAATATTGTATAGAGTTAGAAAAAATAATAACAAAATTCATCTTGAAGAACAAAAAGTCAATAATATCAAGGAAACTAGTAAAAAAATGCACAGGAAGGTGAGCAAGCCATACCAAATTTGAAGCTATACTATAAAGCATCAGTCATCAAAACTATTTGGTACTGGCTAAGAAATAGAGTGGTGGATCAATAGAATAGGTTAGGCACAGGAGACACAGTAGTCAATGACTATAGTAATCTACTGTTTGATAAATCCAAAGACTCCAACTTCTGGGATAGAAACTCAGTATTTGACAAAAGCTGCTGGGAAAACTTGAAGATAGTGTGGCAGAAACTAGGCATAGACCAACGTTTCACACCTTATACTAAAATAAGGTGAAAATGGGTTCAAAATTTAGACATAAAGGATGATACCATAGATAAATTAGAAGAAGAAGAAGGAATAGTTTACCTCTCAGATCTATGGAAAGGAAAGCAATTTGTGTCCACAGAGATAGAAAATAATATGAAATGCAAGATGGAAGACTTTGATTACATTAAAGTTAAAAGGTTTTTTGTTTTGTTTTGTTTTTGTTTTTTTACAAACAGAAACAATGCAGCCAAAATTAGAAGGGAGGAAGAAAACTGAGAAACAATTTTTACAGTCACCATTTCTCATAAAGGCCTCATTTCTAAAATATATAGGGAACTAAATCAAATTTATAAGAATGTAAGTCATTCCCCAATTGAGAAATGGTCAAAGATATGAACACTCAGTTTTCTCATGAAGAAATCAAAGCTATTGCCATATGAAAAAAATGTTCTAAATAACTATTGATCAAAGAAATGCAAATTAAAATAACTCTGAGGTATAACCTCACACCTATTAGATTGGCTAATATGACAAAAAAAAAAAGAAAAATAATAAATGTTGGAGAAGCTGTGGAAAAATTGGAACACTAATGCATTGTTGGTGGAGCTGTAAACTGATCCAAACATTCTGGAAACAATTTGGAACTATGCCCAAAGGGCTATGGGACTGGTCATACCCTTGGACCTAGCAGTAGCACTGCTAGCTCTGTGTCACAAAGATATCATAGAAGAGGGAACAGGATGCACATGTACAAAAAATATTTATAGTAGCTCTCTTTGTGGTAGCTTTGTGTTTTTTTTCCTTCCCTTTTGAGATTTTTCCTTTGTGCTCTGATACTTCTTTCACAAGATGACTAATGCAGAAATATGTTTAATGTGATTGTACATATATAACCTATATCATACTGCTTTCCATCTTGGGGAGGAGGGAGGGAAAGGAGGGTGGGAGAAAAATTTGGAACTAAAAATCCTATAAAAACAAATGTTGAAAATTATCTCTATATGTAACTGGAAAATAACAAAATACTTTTATTTATTAAAAAGCATGCTGGGAAGTAATTCTTCAGATTCTGAGTGAAGGAGTATTCCCTTTTTGCCTATAAAAAGACAAGGAATGTGTTTAGTGACAGAGTAAAAACAATTACTTTAATTCCTGGGTTTTCTTAGATGATTCCTCTTGCCATAGGAACTTGAATCTCTTTGACAGAGAAAAAGTCCAAGCTTATGTTTATGTCTCTGTCTCTGTCTCTGTCCCCTTCTCTCTGTCCCTCTCACTTTCTCTGTCTCTGTCTACACACACACACACATACACACACACACACACACACACACACACACATACATATCCTGATTTTCAATGTCCAAAGATTAGACTCTAACCCAAGTAATGGTTTGTTTAATAACTACTTGCTTAATAACAATTTACTTAAAATTACTAATAGTTCTGAAACCTCTAAAATATAAATCTCTTTCATTCTGCCAAGTAGATGATTGGTCCCTCAAACATTTAGCATTATTCAGTTCATATGATTAATTTCTCCTTTATAGAAAAGTTGAACAGTGTGGTGTCTTACACTTAAGCTCTTGTTGCTTTTCATCCAGAGGCTACTCACAACTGCCATTATCTCATCAACAATGTTCCCTTTTAGCAGGTAAAACTCACGATGAATTTCTGAGCCTCTACAAAGATTTTCATTTCACTGAACATAGTGGCAGCTGCTGCTACAGCCTAAAACCACAATAACTTTGTCCTCAAGAAAAACTAGTGTTTTCCATTCTAAATGTGCAACCTAAAGTGCCAACTTATACTCAGTCCACAACAAGGTTTTATTTCCCCCGTTTACTTTAATGCAATATTACTTCATCCACAGATAGATTTATGCAAATGGATGCTATGAATGGTTTCTAGCTAAAACTAGGAAATTCTATCATGCAAATGTGAATGTCTAATTAACAGTCAATGGTCAAAATTTCCATAAAGATATAGCCAGATGAAATGTGTTCCAGGATGCCTCTGGGAATCTGGCACTTTGTCTCACATTAATGCTTATTACAGGGAAACAAGGTGCACAGCCTGAACTGAATCTTGAGAGATGAAGTTCTTCTTTTGTAACCACTAGTCCAAATGATTGGTGCCCACTGTCCTAAACATTTTGTAAGTATAAGCATTATTTCTGTCTGGTATGTAAAGTCAGTAATTGGAGACTTTATTGACTTCGAATTACTGAAATTTAAATACCATTATATAATAAGAGTATCTAAACAGTTTCATTAGAACTGTTCATGCATTATGTAATATTTTGAAATCGCATAATTTGGCAATGGAAAAAATAGAAATTTTAAATTATAGATACTCCATATAGAGAGTTGTTTGGGAGATTGTTTCCCTCAAAGATAAATAAAATAAACTCAAAGAATTCAGTTTTGAATTAATATATTGATATGGACTCATACTTACAAGATTACCTGATGATTTAGTGAAAAGGACAAATGACTGTGACCATAACCAATAAGAAATATTTTCCAGATCTACCACCCTTCATTAATTGTAATGAATCAAATCATTGAAAGATCTGATATGGACCATTAAGTGATTTCATGGAGTTCCTTCAGGTCAATGTAGCAATGAACATTTTATCACATGCAGTGTGTGTATATGTTTTAAATGATAACTATGAAACAAAATGATGTTTGAAACTATTCTGCAACCCCATCCAATATGCTATATATCCCCACAAATACCATTTTTTTTTTTACCTTTGAATGAGACTTGAAATCTTCTGAAATCAATGACAGATTTTGAAAATCAAAGACATCCTGGTTTTAATTCACAGGTTTTAAACCATGAATTAAGATAGCAAAAACAAACAAGCAAACAAATAAGTAAATAAATAAATGAAATAAAATAAAACAAAACTGCTATGCATTGGAATTCTAGTATCTTTCACTCTGTGAAATGTGCATTTTCACAGATGACAAAACAAGAACGTTTAGTTTTACTATTTCTAAGATTTTACCTAATTATCTGAAGATTGAACATAGACAAGTTAGGGGGTTAAAAGTAAAAATATACTGGTGTTTTAAAAAGCATTAAATTGGACCAAGCCATATCAAACAGAGGGGGATAAACTAGCTTCTGTTTTAGGTGACAGTCAATGATTCTATGCCTTTGATTTGAATTTATCACTGTTATATTGTCAAGATAACTTGATAAGTAAGTTCATGCTGTTTAGACAAAAGCTATGTGTATGTAATTAAAGTCAATAAACTGAGGCACATATGATGGTTCATTCCAATGAGTTGAGATTGTTAGACAGCTGCATACAGTTAATTTAATTTGACCGGTAAGATTACTGAAATACCACCACAACAACAGATCATCCCAGCTACAATGCTCTCACTTTGATCTACAGAAAGGGTCTAATATTCTAGGATCTATTGAATATTATTTCTCTGTCTTAAGGAAAAGCACACTGAATGGTACAAATATAGTTTGATTTATGCATCTAGGATTTGTTTTCCAGAGAAAATATGTGTATAGTTATGTATGTGTATATAGATAAACATGTGTATATTTATACATATACATGGATATAGTCAGTATATAGTTGCACACAGATATATAACTCAGTTCATACATTTATGCTTGCATATACATATGTACATACTTGTTTGATATGTTTATGGATATATTCAAATGTATGGGTATGTGTAGAACTTGAGAGGTACAGATGTAAATGTAGACATAGATGAAAATTTAGACAGAATTGTAAGTTAAATATAGATATACATGCAGATAACATTATCCAGGAAATGGAGCAAAAACTAAAAAAAAAAAAAAGATGTTTCTTGTATCTTTTAAGAGACATGTCTCCAAAGCAAGAAGTGGTGATGGTCAAATTAAATCCTGATAACTGTCAATTTTTCACATCAATCTGTCATAGACAAAAAATACAAAATTAGCAATTACTAGTATCTACTGAGTATTTATACATGAAATGATCAATATTGATAAAAACCTAATACTGGAAATATTCTTTAACAATAATGAAGGTAAAATTATGTGAAATATGAAATTATATACATGTTTACATTTGTGTTCTTTTCCAAAATCCCTGCTCACTTTCCCATTATTATAATTTGTATTTGCAATCAGCTTTATTTTTTTCCACCAAAACAAATCCTTAAAGAGGGGGAGAAACATACCTCCCATACTTCTCTGTTTGTGTAAGATATGGCATTTCTGCCATAATATACTTCTAGATTTTATTGCAATGACTGCCAAGGTTGGTTCTGTCATTGGCTGCAACCCTAATATAATGTTTACTAATAGCTCTGTGGAGGAACAGTATTTCCATAGCAACAAATAAACAATACTAGAGAGATTAATCATGGCTACATTATCAGTGTACAGTTTTCTGTAAAGCAACATTCTCTAGGTTGATAATTGCAAGTTTAGAATGATTCTACATTATGAGTTGATTAGCATAAACACTTAAGATGAAGAATGTCTCTGTTGAAATAGGGAGAACACTGCAAAACAGGCAGTACTATATTATAAATAGAGCCAGAGTCAGAAGTCTGTAAGTAGGGCTAACAAATTATGGCATTAGTCAAATGATCTGACACTGCCCATTTAATATGGACTACTTCCTGGAGTGGCCTTTACCAGCAACTACCACACAAGATTTGCATTCCTTCTTGAGTGAAGGAATGATGCTCTATATGGAAAATCACTATCTAATACCTAGAGATGCCTGCCTTGATTTCCTCCTATGTCTATATGAGGCAAGTAATCAGGTTTCCTGTACTTTATTGGTACTCTCTTCCTTAAAAAACAATCAGAATACAATATGGCACAATTGCTGTAGATCGTTTCACTACCTCAGAATATCTAAACCATTCTCTGATTTAAGTGGACTTTAAAAATGGTATGATAGTTTGTGGGAGTCTCCTGTCCTACCAAGAATCTTCAACTTTATCAAAAACATCAACTAAATGTAATCTCTTGGTGCTTATTCACCACCAAGTGCATCTATACTTCTTCAGATTTTCTTTACTGTTTGAAGATCAAAGCAAATAATTTATGTGACACATTGCTCTTATTTAGAGTTTCTGATAGACATGAAATTACATTTCAGTTGTAAAGTGATAAATGGTTAAAATAATATAAGAGGGAAAAATATCTTTAAGTCCATAGAAATGGTGCAATGTAGAATCAACATATGTGTCCTATTTAATTGGCATTGTTTTGATAAGTAGACCAAAAAACGTAATGGAGTACTATATGGATAAAAGGGAATTCATCACTTAGGAGCATCACAAAACTACTTCAGAATAATCATCAGCCTTCTGAATTTGCAAATATTACTGTAGCACTGCTAGTGTTTATTTTAATTTTGTTTTATTGATAAGGGTCATATTATTTGTTTAAGAATAGAAGGACAAGTGAAAAGTATTTATGTGCAGCTGCTCAGTAATCATAGTATCATTGTCTGAAAAATATCTGCAGATTTTGCACTTGTCCTAAGTATAATTAGTATATGTAGAACACTATAGAGTTTCTGCTGTAAATGTTCCCCATTTGATTCCAGCTAATACCCTAGTTCAAGATATGGTTAACAGGGAGAACAGGCACAGGTGCACCTGGAGAGCATGTGGCTACCATTCTTGGAACGAACCCAACAACTGAGGAATACTTTTCATTGAGAAGCACAGCTGCTCTTTCCATGGTTTTCCAAATAGCTACTTCCCTATGTACTGTGGTTTAACTAGTGAATACTAATCAATTCCTCAAGCTTTTATATACTCTAAGGAGGTGACCAAATTGGATTCAACTAAACAAAATTTGACAAAATTTTATGGCAAAATACATTGTCACTAGAATTGTGTGACTATTTAAATCACAACATATAGTCTTTCATAGATTATATAACTGAATTAGAGTTGGAATAGAGCTCAATGACAGTGTAGTCCAGATAAGAGCCAGAAAAGAATTTTCTATTTAACAAACTCAGGCATCATCAAGCTATTGCCTGAAGCCCTCCAATAATGGGTGGCGGCTGGAGGGGGCAATGATTCATTACTCAGGCAGTGTGTTCTAATTTGGTATAGATCCAATTGTTAGGAAATTTGTTTCAATTTATATCAATATTTTTCCTCCCACTTTGCTCTGGACATCCATTGTTGCATGTTCTGCTCCCTGGAGTCAAACAGAACATATCTAAACATATTTTCTTATTATCTAAGCCTATTTTTAAGTACTTAAAGGCAACTTTTATGTCCTCCATGAGCTTTCTTGTCTCCAGATTAAATATCACCAGTTATTCATTTGATATGGAATCAAGACCCTACAATATTCTGATTATCTTCCTCTATATACTATCCATTTTATACAAATATGACCATATCTGATTGTTTGCTGCCCCAGGGAGAGGGGAGGGAAGGGATGGACAGAGGGATAAAAATTGGAAATAAAAATGTTTATTAAAAATAATTTTAGAGGGCAGCCAGGTGGCACAGAGGTAAAGCACTGGCCGTGAATTCAGGAGGACCTGAGTTCAAATCCAGCCTCAGACACTTGACACTAGCTGTGTGACTCTAGGCAAGTCACTTTAACCCTCATTGCCCCACAAAAAAAAACAAACCAAAAAACAAAAAATAATTTTACCAATATTCTAGATGGTATATTAGAAAGGAAAAGTACACAATAAGTATTGTTTTGTGATTCCTTGAAGTTATGGATTTCAATGTACACTAAACTCAAGGTAATCTCTTTTGGCTGTCATATCATCCATAACTTACATCAAGGTTGCAGGACATTAAAACTCCTGGAACTTTTGCAGATAAACTATAGTCTAAATATGTCCTTCCATCCTCGTGTTTATAAAATCATTTTAACCTAGATACAAAACTATATTTGCCAATTTTAATTGCCTTTTATTAGACTCAGTCCACTGGTCTAGCATGTCAAAATCTTTTTTCGACTTTGATTCTATCATTCAGGTAATGCCCTAGGTAAGGGGATATTTTGTTTGGTTTGTGTTTTTGTTTTTTTGCCTATTCCCTAAGAACCAGAGGTAGCATAAAAGAGAGAGCATGCCTTTGAGGTTTGGAAGAAATTTTTATATGTTTATCCCTGCTGCAATTTTTTTTCCAAAAGCTTCATGATGTTAAGGGGTTAAATAGAAATTGCAGGACTAGTAACAAATCCATAGCCATGGGATATACATTGATACTTAGGTCTTAGTAAAGACAATTGAGAAGAGTCTCCCATTCAACTTTTCAAGGTACGCTATCAAATCTAGCAACAGGCTGGATGAGAGAGAGAGAGAGAGAGAGAGAGAGACAGACAGACAGACAGACAGACAGACAGAGAGAGACAGAGGCAGAGAGTCAGAGAGACAGAGAGAGAGAAAGAGAGATAGAGAGAAAGAGACAGAGGGTCAGAGACACAGAGGTACAGGCACGCAGAAAGACAGAGACAGAAACAGAGAGATGGACAGAGACAGAGACAGACAGAGACAGAGAGACAGAATTCTTTTTCTGAAGATGGATAGGGCTAGGGGTGAGAGGAGAGGCAGGTAACTTTTCTCATAGATCCATCAGCTGTAATTGCTATTTTTCTCTGCCTTTCTTCTCATCTTCCTGTGGGAGGAAGTATCTAGTCTGACTAGACTCCATAAATGATTATGTTAATGAATATCAAATAATTAATAGTTATCAATCCTTATATTTATATAGCAATTTTGTTTTCAAAGTGCTTTAACTTATATTATTAGGTTTGATTCTTACAAGTGCACAAGATATGCAGTTAATGTAGAAAAAAGTTTTGCATCTGTTGACAATGCAGGATTTACAGATTTCTAGAAGTATTCTTTATAATTTATTTAGCACATTGAATTAGTTTTATTCACAAGACTACTACATTCACTTAACTCAACTTATGCTTATTTTTTTGTTTAGTGTTCATGTAAATATTGTATAGAATATGGAGACTGACATGATTTTCTTACATAAATTTTTCTTTGTTCTATTAATTTCTTTATTAAATATTATTTTATTTTTTAATAATTAACAGCAAAAAATAACAAAATACTGCAAACATAATACATGAAACAATCTCTGTAAAGGGATATCCTGAGAATCTTGAAAAAAATAAAAGTAGGGAAAGTCATGACAGTGATGAGATATTGGAAAATATTTCCCCCTTTCCAGCCCCAGGAAGGAATTTTTCCTTTCCTGAATGCCAGAGATTCTGAATAACAAGATTTTTCTTTGAATGTCTTCAAAAAAAGCTTGATTACCACTTGTTAGGATTTTTTTTCAGGATTAGATGGATTCTGAAGTCCCTTTCAAGCTGAGACTTGGTATATCTAATTCATTGATAAGCTGTGATTCTGAACTTGGAATAGATTATCCATAGGGAAAAATGGGTGCCAAGTATATCAAAGCCTACAAAATGTCATTTTGTAATTCACAAGATCATATGCCAAGAGACAGAAAGAGGCCTCACAGTTAATCTAGTCAAAGCCTCTTAATTACAGATAAAAAAAGTTAATCCCAAGGTTTGGGGTACTATTCTAAGTGAACTCCAGATATTGGACTTGAACCAAGGCTTCTTGAAGCTCTTCTCTTTCCTTTGATTTGATGAGCCTTCAGATATCCCTCCTCCCATGTAGTTTGTCACTTCTCTTTGGATCAGTGAAGTGACTGTCATTGTGAAATATCCATTATTATATTTTTTCCAATAAGTAGGCAACTTTCATTTAAGAAGTTTATGAGTCTCTTTAGAAAATATGCTAAAGATACATAATTACTTTTTAAGTACAAAACCTTCTTGAAAATATCATTTTGTACTGTGACTTTTGTTAAGGCCAAGAAACAGCTGCTTTCTGTCAGACTCCATTATAGGCAAATGGTAAGTTCAAAATGGCTCAATTATGACTCAAATGGGCAAAGAGGCAGGGTTTAACAAATTCAAGAAAGCATATTCCATAAACCATAAACTTCTGTCAAATATCAACATGCTTGTATTATGACTTACATGTATTCATGGATATATGTGCTTACAAATTTTAAAAGAAAACAAAGGATCAACAATTCATGATTTTAAAGAGGAATCCTGTAGCTAGATTTTTTCCAGTACCTGGAAGCTGCTGGAAGAGTGTCAATTGTCAGAATTCCATGACAGATCCTAAAACATAATATTATTTTCTTCATAATTATCAACAGAAAAAAAACCCATCATTCCTTCATGAAGGAGGAAGGAATTTTGGCTACATTGGGGGTAGATAGCAGAAAACTCATATTCTGCCACTAGCATCATCACTGTGGTATAAAGGTTTATCATTTAATAAAATGAACATATAGAGAAAACCAGTATATAAAGTGGACATAATATGGGTCTCAAAGTCAAGAAAATGGATGCAAAACACATCTCTGAAACTTACTAGCTATGTGATCTTGAGAAAATCAATTAAATTCTATTGACTTATTTCCACATTTTTTTCAAATGGCCAGGGAAGTGTGTACCTAAATGATTGATGAGTTCCCTTCTGACTCTGAATATATTACCTTAAAATCCATAAGTATGTTGGGTGATCCCCTAGGGCTTTTTTTCCTATGAAATCACATATTTTTGGTGAAGGAAGCTTCAAACTGCAAGTACCATTATATGAAAATTATATGTGGAAAATATTTAAATTAAGTGGAATCTGTTCTTTATGTGATGAATTAAATTCCCAGATCCTTTCCAACCTTATAGTTAGCTAAAAACCATTTTAAAAGGGTTTTTGAGGGTGGGAAGGTAAAAGTGGATAGAAGCAAAATGAAAAAGTTGTTTGACATCTTGGAAAGTTTGTGGTTTAAGTTCCTCATCCGGCCTGACCTCTGGTCTATGCTGACTTGATTTTTTTGGTCTTTATTCCCTATCACTTTTCTAGCAGAGTTTTTGTTTTCTCCATGCTAGTAACTTCCATATGGTTATACTTCATATGTATGGGGGTAATAAATAAGGGGAGGGGACAGATAGGTGGTGCAGTGGATAAAGCACTGGCCCTGGATTCAGGAGGACCCGAGTTCAAATCCGTCCTCAGACACTTGACACTTACTAGCAGTGTGACCATGGCACACTGTAACTCTTATTGCCCACAAAAATAAATAAATAAATAAATAAATAAATAAATAAACAAATCAATCAATTAATAGATAGGTGAATAAATTACTGATTAAATAAATGAATGAATATCAAACAAATAAATAAAAGGAATGATAAAGAAATTTAGAATATGAATAACATCTGTGTTATAATCAAAATTTATCTTCAGAAGTGTTTTTCTGTACACAAGACCTGTTGAAAGAATGACAATGTAGTCTCTTATTGACAAGGCAGCTGATGGGACATGAGGGTTTATTTTTTGTTTCAGTTTTTTCCCCTCATCCAGATATTCAAATCAATTTCTCCTATCTGAAACTATTAAATATTAATAAACTCCTAATAAGTTTTCCTGCATCCATTCTCTCTGTCTATTCTGAAAACAATTTCCAGACTTATAGCCCTAAAACATGGGTCTGGCCATGTCATTTGTTTCCTTGTGAAGATCCAAGAACTTCTCCAGGATCAATGATAATATCTTCATCTGAAATCTATTGCCTTGCTACTTTGTCCTCAGTCTACTTTCCTCCACTGATTAGTTAATTATCCCCCTTTCCCCTTATGTTTTGCATACTCCAGCCAAAATGATCTATTTGCTTTCCTCTCTATAAAACATTCCAGTCCTTACCTTCATGCCTCTCCACAGGTTCTTCCCCATCTCCATAATGCATTTCTTCTGCCTTACCATCCTTTAAGGCCGTGGGTAAGAAACACCTATTCTGTAATTTTGCTCAAAAGTCAAATCTGTTGTCATTTAATTCATCCTAGGTCCTAGTGTAATGTAGATACTTTTACCTACATTGATACTGGATGGGTCGTATTCTCGTTAATATGGATATTCACTCACAATTTACCTACACCTATTGTACATGTCTCGTCCTTCCACAGAGATCCATTCAGCATCGTAAATGCTTTCCTCTGGCTCTCACAAAAATGCACTCATACAAACGGATAAACCCAACTTCTTCAATTTTAGTGCCTTCCATTCCAAAATTACTTTGCATTTGTTTTGCACATAACCTTTGAATATAATGTATACCTCTGCTAGCATAGAAGCAGCTTGGGAATGGGAACTGTATTTCTAGTACTTAACAACTGTGCCTGACACAAAGTAGGGACTTAATGAATGCTTATTGAATGATATTATTGATGACCAATTTGTATCAACTCACTTCAAAGATATGAGTTAATCAACTGCTATGTTTAAGGTACCTGATGTTCTGAATATACAAATACAGAAAAGAAAATAGTCCCTGCATCAAGGGACAATTCTTCCCCTGGGGGATACAATAGATGCAGAGATAAGTAAATAAGATCATTTGAGGAGTAGAGAGAATGAAGCTAAGGATGGAGAACAAAGAAGTATCAAAGAAAGGAGGCAACCTTGAAGCAAAGAAAGGATTGTAAGAGTTGGAGGTGTTGGAAAGATTATATTCCAGGATGTATAATATCCTCAACAACAGAATAGAGGTAGAAGATAGATCATTAAATATTAAGATTAGCAATTAGACCAAATTTAATAGAACACAATACGAGGCAGCTAGGTGGTGCAGTGGATAAAGCACCAGCCCTGGATTCAGGAGGACCTGAGTTCAATTCCAGCCTCAGACACTTGACACTTGCTAGTTGTGTGACCCTGAGCAAGTCACTTAATCCTCATTACCCCACCAAAAGAAACCCAAAACAAACAACAACAAAAAAAACACATCAAAACACCACAATATATAAAATTAACTTGGGTGGGGGTTGGGGGTTGGGGGTAGGGGTGAGGCTTAGGGATCAGGGGAGGGGAACCCTGAAGAGGTAAACTACAAACAAAATTTTGTAGGTTTAAGATGGGAGTTTGTATTTTATCTTACGGGTACTTTGGTGAGTAAAGGAGTCAAAGGGTCATTAGAAAAATTATATTGGCAGCTGTGTGGAAGATGGATTGGAGATGGAAAAGTGTGGAGGCACAGGCACTAATTAGAGAGTTATTGCAGTAGTCCTGGTAAGAGGTGATGAGAGCCAGAAGACAAATATAAAAAACTGACAACATAATTGCATGGAAAATTAATTTAATATACACATATAAAATCAAGTGCAAAAATAATGAGTCCATGTGACTCAGTGGAAAATATCACTACATGAGGGATTATGCAATCAATACAGGATGCTACTACCAATATCTCATATTTCTGAGAAACATCTTTTTTATTTTTATTTTCATTTCAGATTTAATAGATCAATATGAAAACTTTTTCAGGCTTCTAAAATTTAGATACTAGAATAGGTTTCCAGGAAAATTAAGTATTAAGTTATATCAATGAAAAGATAAAAAATTAGATATATTATAAATCCTGAATCCCATATCTTGAGTAACAGGATTCTCTTAGGTAATATTTTGAATTTGATGAAACTAGCCTTACATAGTCTGTCACCAGGCTTTTTTCAATTTTTTAAACTTTTTTTTTTGGGGGGGGGTGAGACAATTGAGGTTAAGTGGCTTGCCCAGGGTCACACAGCTAGTAAGTTGTGTCTAAGGCCGGATTTGAACTCAGGTCCTCCTGACTCCAGGGCCAGTGCTCTATCCACTACACCATCTAGCTGCCCCCACCATGCTTTTTAATACCACCTTTTTGTTTCCTCAAGCCTATCTCAAACACTTAGAATAAAATGGTGCTTTAATGGCTGACCAGTTAGAAATGATCTGATCATATAATTCATATGTAGCTGTAAAATATTGATAATTGTAATATATTACTCATCTATGGAGTATTTTAATCTTTCAGGGTATAATCCTTTCAGACAAAGGAATGATGTTCATTTGAGGGAAAGCAGATGATAGAAGGTCTTAACACTTGAAGGTTTCTGAGACTCTCTGCACTTCTTTTAAGGGTCATATTGTATCTGCTAACACTCTTCCAAAATAACTGTCAATATTTTCCTATTATGTGAATTGTAGTAATGTACTTATTTTTAATTTATCAGAGTGGTTCTAATATTCACAGATTCACACAATTTCAAATTTGTGAGATATTTCAGAGTCATTTATTCCAGAATATAAATGTCAAACAAATCCAATAAACCACCCTAAAAAAGTGGTCTCTCCTTGAATACTTTTTTTTTTCCCCCAGGGCAATGAGGGTTAAGTGACTTGCCCAGGGTCACACAGCTAGTTAAGTGTCAAGTGTCTGAGGCTGGATTTGAACTCAGGCCCTCCTGAATCCAAGGCCAGTGCTTTATCCACTGTACCCCCTAGCTGCCCCCATCCTTGAATACTTCTAATGCAAGATAATCTACTAACACCAAAAAGTAGCACATGACACTTTTCTATAATTCTACTTGATAAGTTGTTTTAAATTATATCATGCCTCTCTGCAAGGTTCACCTTGTCCTTCATTCTGGGTCCAACCTGATCCAAACATGTTATACTTTCAAGAGAACTCCCACTGGTGTAAACAGAGGGGTTCAATTACTATATGCGATATTTCCTTCCTTAGGAGCCTTGGCAGGAATTGGCTAGAGCCAGTGTGAATGAGGGGTAAATGTTAAATTTACATTGTTCGCAGTTATACCTCAGAAATTGGCAGATGCTACAAATCAGGTCTCACTATTTTGTTTTATTGGTTGTCTAGACTTAAGAAAGTGGTGGAATAAACTGATAATGATGCAAATTAAACTTAAAAGTGTGTTGCATTTTCATTGTTGTTATTGATTCTTGAGCTACTTGTTAAATATTTGCTAAGAAACCCTGAATTTTACCCAAGACATTCGACATGAACTCATTTTCTTAACCTAGATACTGAAATAACTGAACTAGATGGTCTTTGAGGTCCCTTCTGTCTTTTAATTCATAATTTACTTTTATCCAAGTCTTTGACAAATTAGTGGACTTAGCTGCTTATAGGTGATGGTTGGTAATGTGTTGATGGTGCAAATAATGGCAGCACCATTTCCACAAAAATTATGGCAAAAATAATGATCTGCAATTAAGAACTTCTTTATATAATACCAAAGAAACTTCAATAAATAATTTATGAATGTTCAAATGAACCTAATTTTGATTAATTTATAGCATTGATTACTGTGAATATATAACATATGCTATATATTAAGAAAACAAGTTATTTAATACCCAGGAGGAATTTTGACAAAGAAAAAATTATGTGTTTGTCAATTGAGAGATGTTTATTCATATGTATAATATTCTGTCAGAATGCTTGGTCAGCTTAATATAGTATTGAAGACATCTTGTCAAATTCATTTTCCATCACTAATGATGTGGAGCCATGATACATAATGGGGCTTACTCTCTTCAATCTGCTTTGAATTATCTTAATGGAATATATAACTAACAATGTGGCACTGATATGAAACATTTATTATCTTCAGGGACAGTCTCCTGCTTTTAAATGTTGACATTATTGACAATAGTGTGTGTGTGTGGGTGCTCTCTTACCCTGATCACTACTAAGTCTGCAGCAAATATGTAAAATATTTTGGATATGTATATGTGTACATACATACATACATATGTGTGGTATGTGTATGTGTATGTGTATGTATATATGTATATGTATGTGTATGAATGCTCAACTATATATAGCATGATATTTATAAAATCTATTTCTTTTTTCTTTTTTTTTTAGAATAAGATGATAATTTATTTCAGGGGTGAGGAAGGGAAGGGGAAGTGAAACCTTGAAAAAGAAGTCCTTGGACTTCTCAGGGGAAGAAAGGCATGGCACAGAGAGAGTGGCTCTGAGATACCAATCTCCTTGAGCAGGAGACTGACAGGTACTTTTATAGAGGACTGATGGCAGTGACCATCTGACTGTGGAAAGTTCCTTTAGTGAGGGAGGACCATCCCCCCCTGGTGGTGGCTGGAGGAATTGGGTGAGAGGTAGCTGCAAATCTATCACAAGCCATCTCCTCAGGACACAAAGAAAGCATCCACACCTAATCTTATTGCCTCATGCTTGAAGGAGACTAGAATGAAGGCTGGGGTTCACAGAGCTAGCTCAGTCTCATCTGGTTCCACTGACAAGAGATATATCTAGGCCTGTCTGTCCTCTGGTTTAGTTTCTCAAGGAGAAGGTTCTTTGATGTGCTACAGAGAACTTCTGGGGTGCTATGGGCCCATAACATTCCCCACTTCTCTACATATAAGGAAAGAGGATGAAGATTCTTCTGAAACTGCTTCATGCTGAGTGGGGATGGAATAAATCATGGTGCAGGGGAGGGGGAGGGGAGAAGTGGAGAAGGCCCGGTCCAGAGTGTGAAGAGCTGTGAGGTCTTGAGGGTGAGCAAAGACAACATAGGCACAGTTGTATTTGCCATGAATCCTTGAGCCTAGATGGAACACACTTAAACAAAGATTTTAAAAGAAATGAGGGCAAAAAATGAGAAAAGGGGTTTATCAGATAAGGAGTAAAAATTGGTCCTTCTTTTCCCAGTGGAAGCTGGAAAGGCTGAATGTAAGACAGGGCATGGCCTGCTTTACAAGAGTTAAGTAATCATATCAAAACTTAGTTCTGTGAAAGGCAGTGTCTGTCTACATTTTAGGGTCCTTTCCCCGATCCCCATGACTTTGTGCCTTGATTGAATGCTAGGACCTGAACAAGAGAGTAAGACAGAGGTTGCCTCTGAATCATCCCTAGACTTGCCTCCTACCTCCAGCTTGGCCATAGGCTTGACCCCGGAGATGTCAGTGACAAGGGGCTGCACTGGGAGACAAAGAGGTAGGAGAGCTGGCCTCACCTTTGTGGGGCATCCCCCACTCCTGTGTCCCAGTTTACTGCAGCCGCCAGCATCTCATCCACCCAGAGATCTGCTGGTAGCAGATGTGATGGCTGCTGCTATTAGCGAGGCTTGGTCTATGGAGTGGCATGAGCCATCTTTTCTATCTCTTTGACTATCACAAGGTACCTGTTATCAAAATCTTAAAAGCAATATCAAGTAGTTGTGAGAATGGGATCTGGGACCCCAGTCTAACTTTTGGAGTTCTCTCCTAATGTCAGGAGCAGATTGGCTGATAAAATGAATATTGAGGACAGTTATTCCTACATCTCTTTCTGGTTCTAGGTTGGTATATTTCTTCAGAGAGTCCATGAAGTGACTCATGAAAAGCTCTGGGTTTTCCTCAGTTCCCTGTGTGATCTCTCTCACCTTTTCATAATTGACTTGTTTCTTAACATCCTTCTCATTCCCTCAACCAGGCAGGTGACCATGTGGTTCCTACGAGCCCAGTCTTCCCTGTTATGACAGTTCCATCTTGGGTCTACAGCTGGAACAGCTGTAGTTCCAGGAACCCAAGCCCAATTTCCAACCTGCGAGTATTCATCCCCGACTTGTACTGCCAGATCCTAAATCTGGTTTTTCTCATCAGGGGTACAACAGCTGGCAAGAATAATTTGCAAATCAATCCAGGAAACTGAACCATCACAGACTTAAAGCCATCTATGAACTTTGTGGGGTTCTCTGAGTAACACCCCAATTTCTCTTTAATATGAGATAAACTACTCATGGAAGAAGGAACATGCATTAATGTTGTACCCTTTGCAATGGGAAATTCCCTTAATGGAAGCAGTGGAGCAGTGGGAGATGCTGGTATGGACCTGGATGAAGCCGGTTTGGGAGGGCATGAGGAGGCTAATGGCTCAGGTGGAGGGGGAGCCTGGTTAGTCTGTGAGGTAGGTGGGGGAGGGGTAGCTGTCTTTGGCTACGGCATGGGTGGAGATGGGGTAAAGGAGACTGGAGGAATGGGTGTAGGTGACTGCAGATTAGGTAAAGCAGACGGGAGCGGCTGCTGAATGGAAAAAAACAACAACAACAACAACAGGAGAATAGAGAACGTATTGGAACTCCCCCAGATTGTGACAGGGTACAGCTGGATAGGTTGTGGAGACCACTGTGGGGTAGGGCAAATAGAGGAATACTGATGTCCACTCCCAGTGTGGCCAGAGCTTGGCTGTGGAGGGCACACGGGATTGGTTCTGAGATCAGCCAGTGGACAAAGAGGAGTCTCAGTCATGGAGTGGTATGACAGTGGTTGACCCATAGGGATGGAAGCAGGCGGGGAAGAAGGGGTAAAGCGAGAAACAGGTAGGGAACGAGTCTGAGGAGCACAAGGGGATGGGGTCCCAGAGGAGGTGCCTGAAGGGTTAGCTAATTGCTTGGGCTTGCAGTCATTTTCTACCAGCAAGAGGACCTCATCCTTTCCTTTTGACTTCTGGCTTAAAGTCATAAAGGCCAATATGTATGGAATCTCTGTCCATCTCCCTTCATGCCTGCAAAACTTATCCAATTGCAAAATGGTGTTATAGTCAAAGGTTCTGTGTACAGGCCAGTTTTCTTGAGACCCTAGCGAATACTATGGCCTGACAGTGTTACAATAATAGATCATGCATCTCTTTCTCAAATTAGTAAGTTCTAGTTTAGTCCAATCTCTTAGGATGAACCCCAGTGGTGAGCCTTTAGGTACATTCCCTTTCTGTCCCATGACTGTACCCAGATATCGTACTGTCTAAGGAGAATGATTCAGATGTTAGGTTGAGCTTTCTCAAAGGAGGCAGAAGCTGGCTGCCACTTGTGGAAGAACAGACTTCTGGCAAACACAAATGTTCTTACCCAGAATGCAGATTCCGAGGGTCCAAGCATGGTTCAGACGTCTAGCTGAGCTTTTAGTGAGGGAGGGAGTCCCAGGCTGCCGGTCCACTGTCACATGCAAAAGCTGACCATTTGTACCTCTCTGTGACTCAAATGGGAGGTTGAGTCAGGTGGGAGAGGGAGAAAGGAAACCTAGAATGGAGGTTCCCACCCCCAGGTCTTATGTGCCAAGAGGAAAGAGGAAATTTCCTGTACCCTTCAACGTTTGGGCACCAAATGTGTCATGGCAAAAATGAGGTATGGGGTTAGGGATAAAGGGTAGGGGTTTGGGATAGGGTGTAGGGGTTTGGGGTCCTTAAGAATTCCTCTTTAAAGAATTACACCCCCTTGCACACAAAAGCAATTAGAATAAGAGGGTAGTTTATTTTGGGGGTGAGGAAGGAAAGGGGAAGGGAAGGGAAACCATGAAAAAGGTCTTTGGACTTCTCATGGGGAGAAAGCCATGGCACAGGGAGAGTAGCTCTGAAACATCTATTTCAATGAGTTTTTTGGAGGAGAGCAAATTTCAAAACATATGTGCGTGCATATGTACATATGTTTATATACACAATATATAGGTACACAAATTTATATTTAAATATGTATGCATGCATGTGTATATGTATACATATGTACTCATGCATATTTTTGTGTGTCTGTGTATGCATATATACACATACCTATATAATTATATATGCATATATATGTGTGCATGTGTGTATATATGTATATGTATGCATATTTATTACATATTTAAATATTGTACTCAGAGTTTTCCTTTTTTTTAAAAATTGTTTTGTTTTTGCTGATAATGTAAGGTTTAGTCATGTTCAATGCCAAAGTTACCAACAAGTATGTTTCTCTGTTGTAGATGATGGAATATAGTTTGCTTAGAAGGAAAAAAATGAAGTTATGGTCCTATACAAAGTGAGATTATACATTATCAAAATGATAAATCTGTAGAGGATCCAGGTCATAAGGCCAGGAAGGAAATCTAAGAGAACAAAGAAAATTAATTGACCAAGTAAGATGTGAAAAGTTTCAAGTCCAAGCAGAGCTTACAGTGGAATCATTGTTCAGCTAGTTTCCAATAACTTACATCAGAATTTATGAATGCACTACTGAAAGCAACCCACATTTCTTAAAGTAGTCTAGAAATATTGTAGTATTTTTGTCAAATGAAGTCAAACTGGAGAAATGGCCTGATAGGGTAGATGTGTTTCGTGTTATTCTTTGGTGAGTAAAAGGATAGCTTTTCAAGTTTTGAAATTTGCTCTCCTCGAAAACTCCATTGACATAGATGGTGTAAATAGAATTATCCTTCTATTTATAATTGAGAATTCATAAGCTCTGATAGATTAAATGATTTAACCAAGATCATACAACTGCTGATGATCTGAAATGACATTTGAACCCTGTTGTAATACCACCCCCCATTTTTTCTTCAGGATGAATTCAGAGAAAATAACCTCCAGCACCATCAGCAGCTTCCAAAGGTTCTACAAAAGGTTCAGAGACCAAGGATTTGGAGCCACTGCCAACAATCAGAAAATACTGTTGAAGTATTTGAGTAAGTGCCCAAATTTGTATCATCCTTCAAATGATATGACAACATTCCCTAAAAGATGGCAAGTGAAATTTAAATGGTGAAAAAGATTGTTACTAATTTTAGAGTCGAAGGGTGACAGTAAAAATAACTCTATGTGTATTTCTAAAGTCTATGTCCAAGTCACTTCACAGTTGTGAATACATTTTCCCCATATAATTCAATGGTAATAAAAGTGATAATTATAAATACCAAACTGATTTAACACATATAATAGTTGAAACAATGAAATTCTATGTAATTTTAGTTCCTTTCAGTGTTAAGCTACTATGAGTTAGAATCTTAAGTTTATATTAATTCTGTGTTAAAATATGTTCTGAGGAATGTCTCAGACCTTGTGTAAGGAACAAAAATTCTATCTAGTCTGTCTAAAATATCCAATGAGTGGTCGTCAATAAGTTATAAGCTTTAGCACTAGTTTAGACTTTTAAGCATTTATTAAGGAGAATAAGGATTTGATAAAGAGAGAAAGAAAGGCCTAGATTCATCTATCTATCTTGGGGAGCTAATGTTCTCCTCTTCTGCTCTCCACAGAGTCCTGGAAAAAGAGAGGGAGTCAGAGCACCAGGCTCATGCCTTCTTTCTCCCACAAGCAAACATCACTTCCTGATGCCAAAGAAAAGCTGTGTGGCCTTACCCTCAGAGGCCTTCTCCTCATGGTGGAGCTTTTCTACAGTAAGTCTCCAGCAGATGGCGTCATTCCAATCATTACACTTAGCGTTATTGAAATTATAGAATGTTAGTATTGCAAAGTAGCTTCAGCATAAACTATGCCTATACTTTAAAGCTCTGTCCTAAGCTTTCTTATCTTCTCCCCCTTTCTCTCCCAGTTCTCTCTTCTTTTTTGAGCTTATTATATCCCATGAGTTCAAGTATCTTCTCTATGTAGATGACTCGCACACATTTATATCTAGCCCTGGTCTCTCCCCAAACCACTCTGGTAAAAATATAATTCCATTACAACCGCATCATATCAACGGCTGCCTGTTGGATGTTTCAAATTGAATATTCTATAGGCATTTCAAACTACATGTGTTTAAAACATAACTCATCATACACATAGACAGTGCATACATATATACACTATGTCTATGCATGCATCTGTGTAAACACATGTATATGTGCCTATATGCATACATGGATAGGTTTAGACATTCAATTTCATCAGAATTCGAAACCCCGCTACCAGTAGAAATCAGAAACTTTTCTCCAATATATCTGTTTACAAAGTTGCGTGGTACATTGATGGATCAAATCACTTGTCTAGTATCACAGAACCAGTATAAATCAGAGGTGAAAATTGACCCCAGGTTTTGTATACTCCAGGCTACCTGATTCTTCTATTGATTTTCTTAATATCTCTTCAGTACTACAAAACAAATAGGATTTCCTTAATGTGCATGTTTTCTCAAAAAAAAATGTGGTTCATAATCCCTTAGTACCATGATGAAAAACCTTTACGATTTGCTGGCACTTCCCCCTCCCCCCAAATAATCTGAGTATCAACTTGTAGACTGAAACTTTGTGTTGTAACCAGTCTGTTCCTCAATAATAATATTTGTAGAATATTCAAAAGCAAAACCATGTCATATTGGTAGGCTTAATTACTCCTTTCCATTCATTGACATATTGTTTGAGAAGCTAGGATTTCTACATGTCACAAATAAGCATTGGAATAGTATAAGATGTACAATTAAAATAGTTTTAAAAACATCCTTCTCAACCACCTCCACTATCACCACCTGTAGCTTACTAGGATTATCCAGCTAAAATCTATCCTGAAATATTTTTGATCCAATAGTGTTCTGATAATTGATAATGGTATATATGTCACATTCAAAGTTACATCACCAGACATATTATATTGGGAAAATTAATTCAAAGATTCTGACACAATTAGGGACATGATTTCAAGCCAAATTAAAGTTTTATCAAGATAGAGTGCTCAATAAAGAAAGTTAAAAAGAAAATTAAAAAATGATACTGGAACTGCGCCTCAGATTTAAAGAACTGCCTCCCACTGCCCCAAACCCACATACCTTTATCATGATAAATAGAGTAGCAGAGAATGAAAAAGTGTATAATAATCAGACTCTGAAACAGAGACCCATCATCAGCATTGAATCACTGCCAGAGTGGATATCATGAAGATGCCAAAGTGACTGCAATTGGCAAACTGAAAAATACTAATTATATAAGATACATGCTTACTTTAAAAAGGCACTCACAGAGCCAAGATGGTGGAGGAAAGGCATTAAACAAATAGCACTCCTGAAATAATCCAAAAACAGCAATAAAAGAACCCTTGGAGCAGAAAAACACACAAAAATAGGAGCTGAGAGTTTCTACAGCTTTAGATAGATTTCAGGGGGCTGTGCTGGGCCTCAAGTAAAGCCTAACCCCTCAATCCAGCTGACACAAGACACCTGCCTGAGGAATTTGCCCCAGAACCTCTGAATCAGCTGCAGCACCAACGTCTTCTGGAACTGAGCATGCGTTTGGGTTGAACAGCTGGCCAGGTTGGGGGCGGAGGGGGGGCAGTAAGTGCAGGGGTACCAGTGGACTGGGGAGAAGAATTAAAATGTCCCACCCCAGTGGGAAACCAGGAAGAAATCCTGAGTGGCAGGAGGCCCATGTGGGTAAAGGGAGCAGGGGAGCAGGCTCATTGAAGCTAAGAACCACACCATAGAAAGCTTTGCTGGTTGGTTGTTTAGTAGTTTAGTAAGTAGGCTTGAGGTTATCTCTGGACCAGAGAACAAGCCGGGCAAGATTAAAATCTTCCCCCCCCCAAAACCAAAACACCTGGAGCTGGGACCCTCTGAAGCTGAGAATAGGAGCAGAGCTGATAAGAAGCACCCCTCCCCAAACCTCCTAGTGGAGAGTTTAAAATCAAATAAAATCGAGGCTGGGCAGGCTGAGAAGAAGTCAAATCATGCACCCCCACCCCCACTCCATCCACAGGCCATGCTGTAGCTCGAACAGTGTGTCCTGGAAGCAGCACTACACTTTAAGAAGGTGTTAAAAGCCAAGAAATAGTAAGCCAGGATGAGTAGGCAGAGAAAGCAGATCATCGAAAACTTCTTTGGGGGAAAGGTAGACCACAATACAACCTCAGAAGAAGAAGATTATAACAGAATCAAAGCTCCAACATCCAAAGCTTCCAAGAAAAAATATGAACTGGTCTCAGGCCATGGAAGGTCTCAAAAGGGACTTTGAAGAGAAAGTAGGAGAGATAGAAGGAAGATGTAGAGAAGGAGAGGAAAAATGGAAAGATAAATGAGAGCAGTACAGGAGAGGCATGAAAAAAGTCAACAGTTTGAAAAGCCAAACAGAAAACGAGATTAAAAAACTGTCTGATGAAAATAACTGCCTAAGAATTAGTACTGAACAAATGGAACCTAGAGACCTTAAGAGAAACCAAGACACAGTAAAGCAAATCCAATTGAATGAAAAAATAGAGAGCAATGTTAAATATCTCCTTGGAAAAACAGCTGACCTGGAAAAAAAATCTAGGAGAGATAATTTGAAAATCATTGGACTACCTGAAAACTATGACCAAAACAAAAGCTTAGACACTATCCTCCAAGAGATTGTGAGGGAAAATTGCCCTGATATTCTAGAAGCAGAAGCAAAAATAGAAATCAAAAGAATCCACCAATCATCTCCTGAAAGAGATTCCAAAAGGAAAACCTCCAGGAATATTATAGCCAAATTCCAGAACTCCCAGGTCAAGGAGAAAATATTTCAAGCAGCTAGAAAAAAAGTAATTCAAATACTGTGGAGCTCCAATTAGGATAAAGCAAGATTTAGCAGCTTCTACCTTAAAGGACCAAAGGGCATGGAATATGATATTTCAGAGGGCAAAGGAACTGGGACTGCAGCAAAAATCACATACCCAGAGGAAAAATGGGATTTCAATGAAAAAGAGATTTTTCAGGCATTTGTGATGAAAATACCTGAACTGAATAGAAAATTTGACTTTCAAATACAAGATCCTGGATAAGAATAAAAAGATAAACAGGAAAAAGACTTCATGAGAGATATCAAAAGATCAAACTGTTTAGATTCCTACATGAGAAAATAATACTTCTAACTCATAAGAGTTATCTTGTTAAGGAATTCACAGAAGACCCAGGTCTGAACTGAATATGATGGGATGATATCTATAAAGCATTTATGTTTTGTTCTTTGTGGGTCAAACAGGGTGGGTTTTCTTATGTCTGGGGCCAGATTTGGGCTTGGGGCCTCTTGGGTCCAGGACTGGTGCTTTGTCCACTGTGCCACCTAACTAACCCATGATGACATCTTTAAAATAGTGTTGAGGTGTAGGAGGAATATACTGGGGGAGGGGGAAGGGGAGAGATGGTCTGGGGAGAGGTAGTTCACATGAAGGAAACAAGAAAAAAGCTTATGGAGGGGAGGAGTGAATGAACCTTAATATCATGAGAATTGGCTCCAAGGACTAATATACATTCTCAAATAGGTATAGTAATATATTTTTGCTCTGAGGGAGGGGAGGGAGATAAGGGGGGGAGGAGAAGGGAAGGAGGGAAGCACAGATTGGGGGAGAGAGCAGTAAAAAGCAAAACACTTTCAAGGAAGGTGAAGATGTTCTGCATTACTGCAAAAGTATGACATATTGAATTGCTTGATCTCATAGGAAGGGTTGATGAGGGAGGGTAGAAGAAAAATTTAGAACACAGAATTAGCTCAAAAAACTTAATCTCATCAGAGTGGGCTCATGGAGGGAATAACATTCTTACCCATGTTAAGGCTAAAATTCTAGCTAAACTGTCTAAAATATCTAATGAGTGGTCGCCAATAAATTATAAGCTTTAGCAAGAGTTAGACTTTTAAGCATTTATTAAGGAGAATAAGAATTTGGTAAAGAGAGAGAAAAAGGCCTAGATTCCTATCTATTAAAGGGAGAGCACATTTCTAGCTCCCTTCTCCGCCAGAGTCCAGAGGAAAGAGAGTGAGACCGAGCGCCAGTCTCTTCCTTCCTCCTCCCACTAGTCCGCGTCACTTCCTGAAGCCTGGTCTTGCCCTCAAAGACCTTTGCTTCATGGGCAGAACTCTTCTACAGTAAGTCTCCAGCAGGTGGCGTCATTCCAATCGTTACAGTCCCCCCTGTTGTTCCTCAAGAAACAAAATGTTTCCTTGACGGAACAGTAAAAACAATATAATAACTATTGCTAACTAATAATATGTGAACAACAATATAGAAAAGGAAGAGAGGAAAGTTTTGTCCAGAGGGGCGATTTTTTTTTTTTTGTCCTCATGAACCGACGCTTTGACATTGGTCTTGCAAAGGGAGGGCCTCTGCAGAGAATACACGTTACAGATGGTGTATATTATAACAGAAAGAGAAAAAAAAAACAACAAAAACAACAAATCAAAACTGTTCATTTAAAGTCTCTGAAAGTCTTTTCTCAGATGTCCTCTAGGTGTAGTCATGGAATGGAAGTCTTTTCAGGGGTTGAGGTATGGATGCTGGTAATCAGCCAGGAAAATTTCCTACAAAATTGAGCTTAACACAACTTTAAAATAGCTTTGTCAATAATAAAATCAAACAATGAAAGTTCTCAAAAACATGTCTAAGGGAATACAGAATCTTAGTTGTTACACATGAAACATATAATAAAACAAAAATTGAAACATTCTTTAAAATTATAATATTACTATAGTCCCCCCCTTATGGAGGGTAATTGAGAAGACAATTGCTGCAAGATTAATTATTAAAAATAATTTTTATCTGTTTCATCACTTTTTGCATCATCTGCCTAATTATCCTCATGCCATTATGAGAAATTTTAAAATCTAATATAATTAGTAACAGATGTCAAGGCCAAATTCAACACTGTTATTTATCATGACACCTGAGATAATTATGGGGGTTACCATAAAAGAACAGAGAAATGATGGGATATGAGCATTCCCACACTTGAGCAATATGTACTGCCCATACAGTATGCCAGGCTTAAAATAGGTGGATGGAATATATGTCCATGCCACCGAACATATTGGAGGAAACTGAGTCAGACTTAATCAGATGCATGGGATTGAGATGGTCCATGGCATCAGGCATATAGGAGGGAGCATAGAAGCCAGGTGTAGAAGTGAGATGGGTGGGATCAATACTTCCAGCCATCTGTACAATATTGTGGGGAAAAATAAAATAAAATATTAAACCAAGAGAATCCAACCTCAACATTTGTCAAAAGCCGTTCCCTTGGCCATACCTTGACTTCATGCATGTCTCCCCTCATGTGACAGTTCAGTGTCTGCTCTTGCATGTATTCCTCTTGTGATTGGATGGCATCTTGGCCAACTGGCATCTGATAACTCAGAATAAAGGCAATTAATGTCTTAAATGATAAGTTCCCATAATCCAAGTCTCATATGGATTTAAAAATTGAGGATAATAAATGATTGCAAAAAATGTGAATACATCTTGACTCAGAATATAATATATAATTATGCAACAATTTCAAATAATACCTTTTTTTTTACTTAGCATACAATTACTTTTTTGAAAAATCTGAACATATTTCAATACAAGTTAAAGCACAACACAATCTCAAAGACAACTTTTACAAATGTTCCCCTCTTTTTTTTTTTTTTGGAATATGCTTATCAAAAATAATACTTCTAGAATCAATTTACACTTGCCATGGCAAACAATTTGCTAGGGAAATGCTTTAAAGAGTTTGATCAAATAATCAGTTGAGAAAAAATAACAAAAACAAACAACTCAGAATATGGGAGCACAATACTCCTAGAATTAACATTGTATTATGAAATCAAAACCATCTTGCAATGTTTCAAAATTAGAGAGATGAATAAATAGAAAAAAATACACACGGAACAATAAAAAAAATGAAATTCAAACTAGGGAAATCTAAATGAATATGAACTTAATATTAATAAGAGTATTATAAAATATAAACTTGATCATATGACTATAAAAAGCTTTACAAATATTCTCCTTGTTTTAGAAACTAAGTATAAGACACAATCTCAAAAGCATGAAAATCTTTATGAAAATAAACCCATACCATTAATTTCAAAATGTATATATAATAGCATAGAAATCCTATGTAACCTCTGAACTGATACTATTACTCTGAGTGAATTCAGAACACTTTTGATTCTGATATCTAAAATCCCCAACACTCATATCAATACCTTGCCCCTTACTTCTACATTTCTGTACAATATATACCCTTCCATGACAAAAGAAGCAGAGTCTTGAACTATGTTGATGATTGTCATTCTTATACAGCTTAAATTTTTCTTCTTTAACCCCTCTATATTGTCTGTCAGTCTTTTCACCATACAAATGCTTTATAAGATTACTAATGAAAGACAAAAGCAGGTTAGCAAAATTATCAACAAACGAGCAAATCTGGAATTTAAAGGGTTTTCTAAGGTTGTCTCAGAAGCACAGCCAGGCTGGGGAAGGGCTGAGCCTGAATCTGCAAATGTAGTTAGAGAAAGTTGAGCATGCGCATCAGATCTCTGGACTTCCCAGGCAGGGGAAGCAATGGGCTTGGCCATGGGAGGAGTAGAGGGTGGGGTCTGGAGAGGAGGGGAGGGACCAGCACAATTTGAATCAGACTTGATTTTGAACTCAGGCCTGGATTCCTCTTCCCCCACTTTGCCTCCAGGTGCTAGGGGATTAAAAGCTTCTAGAGGGTGGGTCATTGCCTCCAGGCATGCAAAATTAAAGCAACAATTACGGTTAGAACTGGGAAAAGCTGTGGGAATCTCTTCAGGTTTCTCTGAAAAAGCATGGTTGGGAGAGGGAGAGATATTTCCTTGTGTGAGTAAGTTGCTGGCTCTTTTAACAAAAATAAAAAGAAAAATAGAAAATCCACAAAAACAAAACATTAACATGATCTTATCTCCCATTTGTCTGGTTAAACAGACTAAAATCAAAAATAGGATAATTAGGGAGTTTAAAAGGTCCATTCGAAAAAAATTTAAAGGAAAACACAGCCAGTACACCAGTACTTAGCAGTTAAAGGGAGAGGGAGGGGAAATTTCTTACCCAACCAGAAGATCAGAAGAAGACTGAGGGTTAGCTTTCCTCTTCGTGGTCAGCCATCTGTTAAGGCTAAAATTCTAGCTAAACTGTCTAAAATATCTAATGAGTGGTCGCCAATAAATTATAAGCTTTAGCAAGAGTTAGACTTTTAAGCATTTATTAAGGAGAATAAGAATTTGGTAAAGAGAGAGAAAAAGGCCTAGATTCCTATCTATTAAAGGGAGAGCACATTTCTAGCTCCCTTCTCCGCCAGAGTCCAGAGGAAAGAGAGTGAGACCGAGCGCCAGTCTCTTCCTTCCTCCTCCCACTAGTCCGCGTCACTTCCTGAAGCCTGGTCTTGCCCTCAAAGACCTTTGCTTCATGGGCAGAACTCTTCTACAGTAAGTCTCCAGCAGGTGGCGTCATTCCAATCGTTACACCCAACTGGGAGGAGTAGTCTATTTAACCCTACAGGAAAGTAGGAGGGGAGGAGGATAAGGAAGGAAGGAAGGGTGAAAAAAGGGAGTGCAGAGTTGGGGAGAGGATAGTCAGGAGTAAAACACTTTTGAGGAGGAATAGGTAAAAAGAAGATAAGTAAATATCATGAGAAGGGAGTGGAATGGAGGGAAATAGTTATGATGATTGATTATCATGGCAAAACATACGGTACCTACTTTTCTGGGCTATTATCAAGAAAATTCTCTGTCAAGTTTAAGGTACTATAAAGAGGTTATGATGAACAGGATACTATCAGTAAAACCTGGAAAGACATACATGAACTGAAGCAGAGTTAAATGTACTGTATACAAAATAACAGCAATAGTGTAAAATGATCTGCTGGGAAGCATGTGGTTATTTTCAGCAAGGCAATGATCAAATATAACCCTGAAGGACTTATGAAAATGGCAGCCCATCTACAGAGAAAGCACTGATAGTATTTGAAAGCAGATGTACACACATTTAAAATTTTTTTTTCCTCCTTGACAATTCCTTTACCTGAAGTTTTGGGATTTTTTTACTGTTTTCTCTCACAACCTAGTTAATGTGGGAACGTTTTCCATGACTACTCATGTATAACTTATTTTGAATTGCTTGAGTTCTTGTGGGTGGGGTGTGCGAATGGAGGGAGGAAGAAAAGTTGGAAAACAATGTTTTAAAAAATTGATGTTAAAATTTATTTTTACACATATGTCGGAAAATAAAATTCTATTTTAAAAAAGGCACTTCAAGAAAGTATTCTAAACCAGTTAGAAGTGAAAGGATATTGATGTTGATGGCTAAGAATTGATGATTCACAATATATTACAAAAACTTCAGATAGATTAAACAACCCTGTTGCTGTTTGTCCCTCATGCTCAAAGTGAACCAAAATGATATCATGATGTTGGGGTCAAGGCACAGTCTTTACATCTCCGGCTGATCATCAATACTAGCTCTGTAGGTTCTGCCACATGTTGGGCACAAATAGTCCATATGACCATTTGGAAATGAGATTTCTAAATTTTGCATCTCACATTTCTTTGTTTGTTTGTTTGTTTGTTTTTGTTTTTTGTGGGGCACAGAAGATTGAGTGGCTAGTAAGTGTCAAGTGTATGAGGCCATATTTGAATTCAGGTCCTCCTGACTCCAGGGCCAGTGCTCTATCCACTGTGCCACCTAGCTGCCCCTCACATTTCTTTTGAGCTGCATCAATTATGCTTTGCTCAAGGAGCACAGAGCCTTTTTTAAATGCAGATATGTCTTGCTAGACAATCCTGTGGCAATATCTTCCTTGTCTAACAATTGATACTGATGTTCTTCATAGAGATGTTGAGAGTGTCCTTATATAACTTCTTCTTCTCCTTTTTTTTAAGGAGAATTTTATTATTTTCCAGTTACATATAAGGACAGTTTTCAACATTTGTTTTCATAGGATTTTTAGTTCCAAATTTTTCTCCCACACTCCCTTCCCTCTTCCTCCCCAAGATGGAAAGCATTCTGATATAGGTTTTGTATGTGAATCATATTAAACATATTTCTGCATTAGTCATATTGTGAAAGATGAATCAGACCACAAGGGAAAAACCTCAAAACAGAAGGGAAAAAAACAGCCCAAAAGTAACAACAGTATGGTTTATATGCATTCATAATCCACAGTTCTGCTTTATGGAGATTGAGAACATTTTCTATCATGAGCTCTTTGAAATTGTTTTGGGTTATTGTACTGTTGAGAAGAGCCAAATCTATAACAGTTGATCATCACACAATGTCGCTATTACTGTGTGCAATGTTCTCCTGGTACTGCTCATCTCAGTCAGCATCAGCTAATGTAATTCCTTCTACGCTTCTCTGAATTCCTCCTGCTCATTATTTCTTACACCACAAAAGTATTCCGTTACATTCATACACTACAACTTATTTACTCATTCTCCAATTCATGGGCATTACCTCAATTTCCAATTCCTTGTCATTACAATGAGAGCTACTATAAATAATTTTTTACATGTGTGTCCTGTTCCCTCTTCTATGATATCTTTGGGATACAGTCTTAGCAGTGCTACCCCTAGGTCAAAGTGTATGAACAGTCCCATAGCACCTTGGGCATAGTTCCAAATGGCTGTCCAGAATAGTTGGATCTATTCACAGCTCCACTGACAGTGCATTAGTGTTCCATTTTTTCCACAGCTTCTCTAACGTTTATTATTTTCCTTTTTTGTCATGTTATCCAATCTGATAGATGTGAGGTGGTACTTCAGAGTTGTTTTAATTTGCATTTCACTAATCAGTAGGGAATTAGAGCACTTTTTCATATGGCAATAAATGGCTTTGATTTTTTCATCAGAAAAATGCCTGTTCATATCCTTTGACCATTTCTCAATTGGGGAATGACTAACATTCTTATGAATTTGATTTAGTTGCCAATATATTTTAGAAATGAGGCCTTTATCAGAATTACTGGCTGTAAAAATTGTTTCCCAGCTTTCTTCCTCCAATCTAATTTTGGCTGCATTGCTTCTGTAAAACAAACAAACAAACAAACAAACAAACAAACAAAAACCCAACTTTTTAATTTAAAGTAATCAAAGTTATCCATCTTCCATTTCATAATATTCTCTATCTCTTATTTAGACATAAATTGTTTTCCTCTCCATAGACCTGTAATGATCAGATGATTAAGTCAATTGGGGTTAAGTGACTTGTCTGAGGTGAGATTTGAACTCAGTTCCTCTTGACTCCAGGGCCTGTGCTACTTCCATTGGGCTACCTCGCTGAAATATGCTCCTGTCTTCTAAATAGAGAGCTGAAAGACTAAGTGCAGTCTGAGAAAACTATACCTACTTCAACCATAAATCTCTCTCTCTGTGTCTCTGTCTACATGTATATGTGTGTGTGTGTATACCTATATAGACATATATATATATACATATACTCTAAAAACAGTATACATATACATGTGTATATTTTATTCATATATATATTTCATATATGTATGTATGTGTATATATATGTATATATGTGTACACACACAAATAAACATGTATTTTTAGAGTGGTTTTGTTTTCTATCCATTCCCACTTGAAAGTGAGGAGATAGAGAAGATGAATTTTTGCTCATTGAAAAAAATAAAATTTCACCAAATATAAACTCATCAATTGGATTTTTTGCTTTTATTAACTAGTTAATTTTATCAAGATAATTGAAATTTTCTACACAGCAATAGAATCATTCTTCTTTGATTTTATAGTATTATTTTTTCTTTCATTGATATATATCCCAAACACCCTAAACCTTAGTCAGACAA
This sequence comes from Dromiciops gliroides, assembly GCF_019393635.1. NCBI lineage: Eukaryota > Metazoa > Chordata > Mammalia > Microbiotheria > Microbiotheriidae > Dromiciops > Dromiciops gliroides. Next base: position 245,780,756 of record NC_057861.1, on the reverse strand, counting down.
ACACTTCACATTTCTGTGGTCAAATCAATTGAATTGACTATTAGGGAAACTGGTAATGAATTTCTTCAATTTTGGCTGAGATCATATTCAATGAATGACCTATACTTTACACCGAATTCTTTTAGTTTTATTTTCCAAACAAAGTTTCCCTTTGTGGTAATATTCTTCTAGAGAATATAACTATCTCTATACTCTGAGCAGACAAAGGTTTAGTGAAGGTTTCTATTATAGTTCTTTGATTCACATTTTATTCTTATTGAATACGTGCATATGTATGTCTCACACTGTTAGATGGGAAGGGCCTTAAGGGCATATTAGGGGTATTGATTACCATTGTATTTTCGACAAGATAATAAAACAAAACAAACCCGTTTGTGCACAAAATTGACAATTGAATAAGAAAAAATCATTCATTAAAAAATTACCATCTTTTTAGGTACAAAGAAGGTGCTTTTTCAAGTGCATATACATAGAAAAGTAAGGTAGTCCCTGTTCTTGAGGAGTTTACATTCCAACAAAGGGATATGATACAAATAAGAAGGTTCAACTTCAAAATGGATAAAATTTCCCAGCTGCTTTAAGAACATATTGGCAACATAAAATATATTTAATGTCATTCCCATTGATAAAACCTTATCTAATTTTGATATAGAAACATTGGATAGTATCAAGGACATTTCTGATGAAATGTCTTTTCTGGTTATTCATTCAGTAGTTGTGATTACTAAAAAAAATAGGAGCTGAAACCTAAGAAGAGACAGTTTCTACATTATACCTCAAGAAAAGTTGTTCACCTTTGACAATGGTTGCAAAGATAAGGTCCTGCCTCAGCCAGCTACCTAAGGCATGCTATTATACCTAGGGCTCTTCTGCTTACCTGCACATTAAAATCAACCAGGAAATTGTTTTGTGGTGTAGGGATGGTGGACTATCATCATAGCTATAGGAAAAGATTTGCTGGACAATGGCCTCAAGGTCTGGGAAATGCAGGGATAGTACTGTGAGGGCTAATACTATTCCCAAGCTTCTTTTATGTAAAGCCCTGGGGTAACTCCACCAGTGTCAGAGATGAGGTAGTAGTCAAGTATTTAAATGAAATATTTAATCATCAAATTACTGAATTACATGGTGTGAGAGATATGACTACAAATCGGAGTTATTTTTAAGTTCTAGAGGTTTTGGTTGACAGCTAACTCCATGTGAATCAATGGTGTGCTATTTTAAGCAAGTAATCTAAGGTATTGTTAGGCCTTGTTTCTATATTAGATATTTAGGATTAATGATAATTAAGTTTTGAGAAAAAACAATTTTTGGGGGGGTAATGAAGGTTAAGTGATTTATCCAGGGTCACACAGCTAGTAACTGTCAAGTGTCTGAGGCCAAATTTGAACTCAGATCCTCCGGAATCCAGGGCTGGTGGTTTAGCCACTGTGCCACCTAGCTGTCCCCAAAACAATTTTTTTTTAATTCATAACATTCAGGATCAGGGCAATTACATTTATGATATATTTTCTCCTAATCATATTATACCTAGAGCTCTGTCTTCATTTCTGTGAATCAAATCTTAGGAAGAATACTGGTAAAGTACATAACATCTAGAGGTAAAAAACCACAATACTTTATACCTCAAAATCATATCATATGAGCATTGTTTGAAAGAATGAGGAGATTGAGAGAAAACTTAATTACCATCTTCAACAATGAAAAATAATCTTTTCCCTCTCTTCTCAAGTTTTTGAAAAGCTATAAGGAGGAATTGCACTTTTTCTGCCTTATCCCAGAGGGCAGAATGAGAATCAATGTGAACTTTGCTGAGAGGCAGAAAAAAGGCAGGATAGAAGGGTATAACAATAACTCCTAATTATTAATACTTTTGTGGTAGTTATTCATCACTTGTTTTCAAAGAGACCCAATGATATCATACTTGTGGGTGAATTGGATTTAAAATGAGACAGAGTTGCACAGAGTCATCAGTCCCACTCTCTCTTCTAGAGTCATCAAAGTCCAATGGCAGGAAAAAGAAATGTCAAGAAGACTGCTGATTGCCTAAGATGCAGTGGATGACTTTGGTATCTGATGTCTGATCAAGTGTCTATAGCACCAATTTCAGCCACATTCATGGGCATAGAAACAAATTGTTCTTATCCACCTATTCTGCCAGTGGAAGTCTTCACAAACTTGCGTTGTTCAACCCCCTAACTCACTGATGGGTCTGAGGTCTGTTGGTTACCCACAACCTGCTTTAACTTGTCTGCCTAGATGGTTTTAGTGGGGTATGGCTACTGCACATGCTACAGCTGCTTGAAACAACAGGGGAAAGTACTAGGCAAAAGCTGAATGTGCTGATTCAGTAGATGGTGACTTTTCCATCACAATATGTCTTCAGGAATCAGCCAGATGATCATTTGTTGTATATACTGTTGGGGTGGTTTTTTAAATAAGATATAATTTTAATTAGATGGCTAGTGAGTCTAATTTTAACCATGGGATTTGAGGATTCTGTGAATTCCTTGAGGCAGGAAACAGGAGTCAATCCTAATAATCTAGATATAAGGACTTAAGGGACTAAACTAGAGTAGTAGCAAGAAATAGCATAAAGTAAAAGTTTAGATCCCTATATAAGATAATAGATTTTGACTTATATAAACAAGCACAATTTTGCTTAGGTTAAAATTGAGTTTTATAATTAATAAGATTAGTTATTTGAGTAGAAGACTTCAGGAAGAGTATGTGTGTTGACATCTTAAATGAAAGGGAAATAGTTAAAATTGTAGAGATTTCATCAGCTAATGCTTAGTGGTAAATCTGTTAGAAAACCATTCCTATCTAATTGTCTAATCACAAGCAAAGTCTAAGAGTGACATTGCTCTAATGGGATGAAAGTAGAACACAGTATACTGCCTTGCTTCCTGATAATGTTTTCAGATAGCAATGACCTTGGAGGTCATTTCAGTTAATTTAGCCAGAAGAAAGAGAGGGAATACATACAGAAATATTCACAGCACGAAGTCTTATTATAGATATATAGATAAAAATATATGTCTATATCTCTATATACAGTATATATAGTATATAGTATATATGTGTGCATTATGTGTGTATATTATATATAAAATATGTGAATATTTTTTTATAAAACACACATATGCATATATATGTATATTTAGCAGGTATATATGTATGTGTGAATTTGTGGTAATTTATTTATGCCTTTATAAGTTTAACATAATTATTTTTTTCACAACACAACTAATACAGAAATATGTTTAATATGATTGTACATATATAACCTATGTCAGATTGTTTTCTGTCTTGGGGAGGGAAGGAAGGAAGGGAGACAAATTTGGAACTCAAAATTATATAATAACAAATATTGAAAACTATCTTTATATGTAACTAGAAAAAAATAAATACTATTAAGATTTTTAAAAACTTCAATGTAATGTGAATTTTTAAATTATATTTACCACTGTCAAAAACAAAGAAAAAACAAGGAATTGGGAAGCAGGCTAAAATCTCTAAAATAAAATAGTAAACAGCATTTATGACAATGGTACTTTACCAATTAGGCAATGTTGTAATGCCTAATCTTTTAGGAAGGAGAATAATGACAATTCAGTGTACAGATAGATAAACTATGTCAACAGTCTACAAGATTCAAGTAAACACCCTAGTGAGCATTTATTTAAGAACTTATTTTTTCCAGACATTCTGCTAGGAGCAGAGGATACAAGGACAACAGGGAAATATTTCCTGACCTCAAGAACCTTATACTCTAACACAGGAGTACAAAAATCACATAAAATGGCAAAGGTATTATTAGGTGGAACATATTATAGGTGGGGGAACCAGGGGAGGCCACATGAAGAATTAATTTTTATTTTCAGTTTCAAAATCTGTCTTCCATTTATCCTCACCCTCCATCTATGAAGAAGGCAAGAAATACAATATTATACATAAAGATATGTAAAACATATTTCCAAATAATTTATATTGTGAAAAAGAAGCAAAAAATAAAGAGAAAATATATTCTTCAATCTGCACTGTTTTCTATATGGAGGTAGATGGCAATTTTTTATTGAATTCTTAAAAATTTGTCTTGGACGATTGTAATTATTGTGAAGCTTAAAAATCTAACTGTGATGTCTAAAAATCTAATGAGTGGTTGCTTAAATTAGAAACATGTAGCATCAATCTTTGGGCAGTAAGTATTTATTAAAGTATACTAGGGGTTAATAAAGAGAACATGTGGAGAAAGAAAGAAAAGATCCTTGCTCCCTGAACCTGCAGCTGCTCCTTTTCCAAGCTCCAACTGAAAGGGCAATCCCCCTTCATTCAAGCAGAAGCTCCCTGCAGGCCCACACAGGCATGGTCCCTTCACACACAGCTTCAAGGTAATTGGCTGGTAGCATTGATTGACATGACTTACAGGCATTTCTATGAAGAGCTGTAACTGTTCCGATGCTAGTCACATGCTTTTTCCTCAGCGTGGCACTGCCCTGGTACTCACAACGTCTTTCTCAGCAGGGTGGTGGTACTCTGATTCTCACATTATCAATGTTACTTTGTCTTTTCAATGTTGATTGTCATTAAAATATTGTTTTGCTGTGTACAATATTCTTCTTGTTTGTTTCACTTCACTTTATATCAGTTCAAATAAGATGATTTTCTGAAGCCATCCTCTTTATCATTTCTTTCAGTAAAATGTTATTTCATTTCAGTCATATTCCATAACTTGTTCAGTTATTCCCCAATTGAGGAGTATCCCCTCAGTTTGCAATTCTTTGCCATCCCACCAAATAAAAAAACTGCTACAAATATTTTTGTTCATCTGGGTCCTTTTTGTTTTTGATCTAATCTCTTTGATGTATAGCCCATGTAGCAGTATTGGTAGGTTGAAGGGTATGTACAGTATTTTAACCCTTTTTAAATAGTTCTGAATGGTTCTTCCAGAATGGTAAGGCTAGAACACAGTTCCACTAACAGTACCTATTTTTTTTCGCATATCTACTCTAGCATTTGCCATTTTCCTTTTTCTTATAGATGTGAGGTAGTACCTCAGTGCTGTTTTAATTTGTATTTCTCTAATTATCAGTTATTTAGAGCATTTTATATGAATATTGATAGCTTTGATTTCTTCAGATAATTGCCTGTTTATTATCATTGTGGAATGACTCTCTTTTTTTAAAAAAATAAATTTGGCTCAGTTTTCTATATATTTGAGAAATAAGACCATTTTTAAATTTTTTTTAGTGAAGCAATTGGGGTTAAGTGACTTGCCCAGAGTCACACAGCTAGTAAGTATTAAGTGTCTGAGGCCAGATTTGAACTCAGGTACTCCTGACTCCAGGGCCAGTGCTCTATCTACTGTTCCATCTAGCTGCCCCAAATAAGACCATTTTTAGAGAAAACTGCTGTAATCCCCCCACCCTAGTTTCCTATTTTCCTACAAATTCTGCTTGAATTGAATTTGTTTGTGCAAAATATTTCCATTTTAATTCCTAAGATTCTCTCTGATCTTTTTTTTTCTTTTTTTGATCATGAAAACTTACCCTATACAACAATCTGACAGACCACTCCCCCCACCCAAGTTCATCATTTTGCCTAAATCACGTACCCATTTTTTTAAAATCTTGGATATGGTATAAGGTGTTGGTCTATGATTACTTTCTACCAAACTACTAAACAGTTTTCTAAGTACTTTATTTTTGTCAAATTGTGACTGCTTTCCTCAATATCTGAGACCTTTGGGTTTATCTATGTTATTGTACTCATTTGCTTCTATATTTTATTTACCTAATGAATTCCATTGATCAACCACTCTCTTATCCACGAGCATTTTTAAATGATTATCATTCTGTAATATAATTTGAGATCTGGTATAGCTAGACCTCCTTCCTTCATATTTTTTTCATTGTTTCCATTGATATTCCTGAATTTTCACTTCTCCAGATGAATTTTATTTTTATTTTTGCTAGCTTTATAAAGCAATTCACTGGGGCTTTATTCAGTATGACACTGAATAAGTAAATAAATTTAACTAAAATTATCTTTTGTATTATATGGGCTTGGCCTTTCAATAAGCAATACCTATTCAACAATTGTTTAGATCTGTCTTTACTTGTGTGAAGTATATTTTACAATATTGTTCCTATAATTTCTATAAATGTCTTAGCAGGTAGAATTATAAGTGCTTTATATAGTTATGCATGTATTTTAAATGTAGTTTATATTTCTATCTCTTCCTGTTGGGCTTTGGTGATAATACATAGAAATGCTAGTGATTTATGTGGTTTTATTTTTTAGTATTCATATTTGCTAATGCTTTAAATTGCTTTGGTTATTTTTGTTGATTCTATAGATTTCTTTAAATATACCATCATATCATCTGCAAACAAAGTCATAATTTTGTTTCCTAATTACTTCTGCTTATTTTTCCTCAATTTATTTTTCTTGTCTCATTGTTATATCTTAAAATTCTAGTGCAATATTGAATAGTTGGGAATGGCCATTTTTACTTCACATCTGATCTTACATGAAAGGCTCTTAGTTTTTCCTTATGGTGCTTTTAAGGAAAGTGTCATTTGTTTATGGTTTTCAAATGTTTTGTGTAAGAAATGGATGTTAGGGGTGGCTAGGTAGCGCAGTGGATAAAGCACTGGCCCTGGATTCAGGAGTACCTGAGTTCAAATCCGACCTCAGACACTTGACACTTACTAGCTGTGTGACCCTGGGCAAATCACTTAAGCCCTGTTGCCCGACCAAAAAAAAAAAAAAAAAAGAAATGGATGTTATATTTTGCCAAAAGCCTTTTCTGCATCTTTTGAAATAATCTTATGATTTTTTAATTTTTTATTATTGATACATTCAATTACATTTATAACTTTCCTATTATTGAACCAGTTTTGCAACAACTTCTTCTGAGGCTCAGCTTGTGGACTGGTGAGGGGGTTCAGTGGTTAACAGGGGTGAAGAGGCTGTGGTCTCTGCTGGTGTTGGGGAAGATGGGGAAGCAGAGGGAGAATGAATTTTCATCAGAATTGGATCAACTAGGGAATAACATACACACTCAAATGTGTATAGTAATATATTTTGCCCTGATGAAAAGTGGGAGGGGAAGGAGATGGGCAGGGGAGAGAGTCTAAGGAAGGAAGGGAAATTGGGTTGGGGGTAAAGGGCAGTAAAAAGCAAAACACTTCCAAGGAGGAAAAGGGTGTAGGAAGATAGAAAATAGGTTAAATATTAAGGGAGGGAATAAGATGAAAGGTAATAGAGTTAGCAATAGTAACTGTGAAAGAAATGATGAGCAGGATGATATCAGAAGGACGTATAAAAATGCAAACCATCAACAGAGAAAGAGCTGATGGTATCTGAATACAGATTGAAGTATAATTTTATGTGTTAGGTCCTCTTTCTAAAGTTATTTTGCCTATTTCCTTTCACAATCTGACTAATGTGAAGATGTTTCCAATAACTGCCCATGTATGACTGATATTGTATTGCTTTATTTCATAGGGATGGTTAAAGAGGGAGGGAGGAAGAAAATTTAGAACACAAAACTTTTTAAAATTAATGTGAAAAATATTTGTTTTTTAAATTTTTTTACATGTAACTTGTGGAAATGTCTAAATAAAATGAAAATTAAAAAATAAAATACATAGAGAACAAAATCAAAATTGTAAAAATGCAAGTCATTTCCTAATTGAGAAAGAGTAAAAGATATGAACAGGTAGTTTTCAGATGAATAAATTGAAGCTATCTATTGCCACATGAAGAAATGCTATAAATCACTACTGATTAGAGAAATACAAATTAAAACAACTCTGAGGTACCACCTCACACATATCAAGTTGGCTAATATGATAGAAAAGGAAAATAGTAAATGTTGGATAAGCTGTGGAAAAATTGGAATTCTAATGCATTGTTGGTGGAGCTGTAAATGGATACAACCATTCTAGAGAGCAATTTGCATCTATGCCCAAAGGGCTAAGGGACTGTACATACCCTTTGACCCAGTAATACCACTACTAGGTCTGTATCCCAAAGAAATCATAGAATAAGGGAAAACATCCACATGTGCAAAAATATTTTAGCTTCTCTTTGTGTGGTGGCAAGGAATTGGAAATTGAGAGGATGCCCATCAATTGAGGAATGGCTGCACAAGTTGTGGTATATGAATGTAGTGGAATATTATTATGTTGTAAGAAAAGATGAGCAGGTGGATTTCAGAGAAACCTAGAAGGACTTACATGATGAGATGCTGAGTGAAATGGGCAGAACCAGGAGAACATTGTACATAGTAACATCAATATTGTATGATGATCAACTGTGATGGGTTTGACTCTTCTCAGCAATACAATAGGCCAAAATAATCCCAAAAGATTCATGATGGAAAATGCTCTCCAAATACAGAAAAAAAGAACTGTGGAATCTAGATGAAGATTGAACCATACTGTTTCTGCTTTTTTGTTTTTTTCTTTTTGAGGATTTTCCCATTTCTTCTGATTCTTCTTTCGTAGCATCACTAATGCAGAAATATGTTTAATGTGATAGTACATATATAATGAATATCAGATTTCTTGTTGTCTTGGGGAGAGAGTTGGGAGGGGAAGGAGGGAGAAAAAATTGGAAATAGAAATCTTTTAAATACAAATGTTGAAAACTATCTCTGCATGTAACTAGAAAATAATAAAATACTTTTATGATTAAAAAATTAAAAATAAAATAAGATATTGATGAAAAATAATAAATCATATTAGCTATCATAACTTAGTTTTTTACTTTCAATTTTGTTAATCTTTCATTTAATTTTTTAGTATTTATTTTTACTTTGGTGTCTAGGAATTCTTAATTTTCTCTCATTCTCTCTCTCTCTCTGTCCTCCTCTTCCTCCTCCTCTTCCTCTTCTTCCTCCTCCCCTTCTTCCTCTCTGTATAAGTATGTTCAATTCATTGCTGGATCATGCTTTTTTTTTTTCTGCAAGTATTTAATTGGCTGCTTCCCACAAATTTTGATATGTAATCTCATTGCTCTCATTATCTTTAATGATTATTAAAAAGTATTTGTTTTTTACCAACTCAATATTTAAGGTTAAATAATTTAGTTTGCAATTAATTCTAATCTATCATTTGAAACCATTTAAAATGTAATTTTTATTTCATTATTTTTTGATAATGATAAATTTAATATCAGTTTTTCTACATTTGTTTTTCAGTTTTTATGCCCTAATACATGGACAATTTTGGGGAATATGCCATGAACAACTGAGAAAAAAAAGATATATGCCTTTCTATTCCTGTTCAGTGATGTCCATAGATCTTTCATATACAACTTTACTAAAATTCAACCTGTCTATTTTCTTGTGTATTTTATATTTGGATTTATTTAAGTCTAAGAGGAGTAAATTGCCATACCCAAGACAATTTTATTTTCTATTTCCTCCTGTAGATAATTCAAATTTTTAATAAGGAATTTAAATGATATGACAGTTGGAGCATATATATTCACTATTAATATTAACTATGTATGTTAATTTTTAATAATATTCAGTTTTCCTGAATATTTTAATTAGTCTTTGTGCATGTTTTTTTTCTTCATCTGAGACTATGATTTCTACTGCTGCCTTTTGTTTCAGTTTAAGATTAATGGATTCTTCTCTAGAACCTTATTTCAAATATTTCTGTCTTTCTGTTTTAAATTTGTGTCTTATAAGCCACATATTGTTGGATTCTGTTTTTTAATCCATTCTGTTATCCTATTCCATTTTATGGGTGACTTCATGCAACTCACATTCATAGACATGATTTCTAACTGTATTTTCTTAATTTCTCTTTCCTTTTATTTATCCTCCCATTCTCAAAATTTTGTTTTGCTTCTGACTCACACCTCCTTTTATCTGTCTTCTGTTTTAACTTCTCTCTTTTTTTATAACACCTTCCCTTCATAATTCCCTTATAAGTTAAGATAAAATTTATTCCTAGATCAGTTTATATAAACATACACACTTCCCTCCTTGAACTAATTCAAATGACAATAAGGTTCAATTGTTGCCCACTTCCCCCAATTAACACCTCCATTGTAAAGAAAGAAATTCTTTCTAGCCTTTCTTTTCATTTGAGGTATTTTTTTCTCCCATTCATTACTCCCTTCCCTGTTCTCCCAATGTATCTCTCTTTATCATCTTTTCATTCTTATTTTAAGAATATCCCAACATAATAGAATAATATTCATGTCCTCTGTCTGAAAAGACTCATTCTACCCACCATAATGATGGTAATGTTCTTAGGGGTTACATATATGATTTCCCCATTTAAATATGTAAACACAAACTTTGTTAAATTCCTTATTTCTTAAGCATGTTTGCTTTTTCATAATAATCTTGAATCTTGTGTTTGCATTTCAAAAATTATTAATTCTGTTTTATTCCTTTTTTCTTTTTTCAGTTTAGAATTTTATATTCCAAATTACATGTAAAAACAAATTTTGACATCAATTTTTTTAAAACTTTGTGTTCCAACTTCTCTTCCTAACTCCCTTCCCACCACCCACCCCTAAGAACTCAAGCAATTAAATATAAGTTATACATGAGAAGCCATGGAAAACATCTCCACATTAGCCAGGTTCTGAGAGAAAACAGACAAAAACAAAACTTCAGATTAGGGAACTATAAAAAAAAAATGCTTCAATCGGTTTTCAGATACCATCAGTTCTTTCTCTGTTGATGACTGTAATTTTCATAAGTCCTTCAGATTTACATTGGATCATTGCATTGCTGAAAATAACTACATCCTTCCCAGCAGATCATCTTACACTATTGTTGTTATTTTGTATACAGTACATTTCACTCTGCTTCAGTTCATATAGGCCTTTCTGGGTTTTTCTGATAGTATCCTGTTCATCATAACTTTTATATAGTACCTTAAACTTGAAAAACATTTTCTTCACAACGTTTTCCTATTATAATCAACCATCATAACTGGTTCCATAAAACCTATTCCCTTCCCATGATATTTACTCTATTTTCTATCCTCTTGTACCCTATTCCTCCTCAGAAGTGTTTTGCTTCTGGGGGCAGCTATGTGGCACAGTGGATAGAGCACTTGCCCTGGAGTCAGGAGGACCTGGGTTCAAATCCGGCCTCAGACACTTAACACTTACTAGCTGTGTGACCCTGGGCAAGTCACTTAACCCCAATTGCCTCACAAAAAAAGGAAGTGTTTTGCTTCTGACTGCCCCCCCTTTTCCCACTCTGCCCTTTCTCCTTCTACCCTTCCCTCCTTATCTTCTTCTTCTCCTAGTTTCCTGCAGGCTTAGATAGATTACATCTCTCAGTTGGTTGTGTATGTTATTCTATCCTTGAGCCCACTCTGATTAGGTTAAGGTCTTTGAGCTAATTCTGTGTTCTAAATTTTTCTTCCTCCCTACCTCCTCCACCCTCCCTATGAAATCAAGCAATTCAATATAAGTCATACATGTGCAGTTATGCAGGCCATCATCACTTTTCTGGAAAGTGTTTTGATTTTTACTGCCAAGAGTCATAATGGAGTTAATAGCAAAATGAGAGGAGAGAAAGTGGATGTACCAATTGTAAATAGACTTTTTGCAGAGTTTGCTACAAAGGGCAAAAGACATATAACTATAGCTAGAGGTGATGGAAGGGTCAAATGAATAATATTTATTTTCAGGATAGGGGGAATTGGGGCATGTTTGTAAACAGGAAATAAACCAGTAAAGAGGAAGTCATTAACAATAAGTGAAAAACTAGGGATGATGGGAGGGGGATATCTGGTGGAGGAGACAGGATGGTATAGAATCACTTCAACAAATAGGGGATTCTCATTGGTAAGGTATAAGAGACTTCATTGTGTGAGAGAACGGATAAAGAGGAGAAAGTGGTAGAGGGAGTATGAGCTAGAGAGCCAGAAAAAGGGAAAAGAGAGTTCACAGCAAATAGCCTCATTTTTCCCACTAGAATATGAAGCAAGATTATCAATTGAGAGTGTGGAAGGAAGAGGAACTATGAAAGTTTTGAGGATGGATAAAAATGTTTGGAAGAGGGGACAGCTAGATGGCACAGTGGATAGAGCACTGGCCCTGAAGTCAGGAGTACCTGAGTTCAAATCCAGCCTCAGACACTTAACACTTACTAGCTGTGTGACCCTAGGCCAGTCACTTAACCCCAATTGCCTCACAAAAAAAAAAAATTCGGAAGAACCAGTCTGGAGAGTGAGATAGATGGCTGGTTGATTGATTGTTGTCCTTAATTCTCAAAGATTTCTACAATGACATCGCTATGTTAGAGTCAAGTTATAGCGTATATTACTGTAGCTGATCAGACTAATATGAGCTCAAACTGCTCCATTATAGGTCAGGCACAAATAGCCCATCATCTTCCAAGAAATTCTCAGGGAAAATTGCACTGATATTCTAGAACCAAAAGGTAAAATAGAAATGGAAGAAACGACTGATCAGCTCCACAGAGATCTTAAAATGAATACTTCCTGGAAAGTTACAGCCAAATTCCAGAGCTCCCAGGTCAAGGAGAAAATATTGAAAACAGTCAGAAAGAAACAATTAAGGAGGCGGAGCGAAGATGGCGGAGAGGAAGCAGCAAGCTGCCTGAGCTCTCCTTCTGTTCCCTCAAAACGAAAATTAAATCAAGCCTCTGGACGGATTCTGAAACTACAGAACCTGCAAAGAGACAGAGAGACACAGTCCTCCAACCAGAGATAATTTAGAAGACTTCAGGAAAAGGTCGGTCTGACTCGGGCAAAAGGGAGGCCCAGCGCAGCGCAGCAACCCAGCGCCGAGGGGGTCAGGGCAAGTCAGCAGGAGCTGCAGGCCACAGTCAAACAACTGAGGCTCCCGGAACCTGGTTCAAAAATCTGGTGGCCAAGAAGGACAGTGGAAAAACCTACCTGCACCGGCCGAGAGGGCCACGAACGGCGGGATCAGACGCCGGGTTCTGGCGCCTGGCTGGCCGAGCACAATCAGACAGGAAGTGCAGGGCAGGGGATCTCCACACACCATAAAGGCCTCAGAGTAAAAGCCCGGTCACACAGCACCTATACACCTGCACAAGAAGCCCAAAACAGGGACCCTGGTGCCCCCAGAGCAGACCTCAACTTAAAGAATAAATAGATAGGCTGCAATAATGAGTAAGAAGCAAAAAAGAGTCCTCTCCATTGAGAGCTTCTGTATCAATAGGGAATAAGCCAACACAAACTCAGATGAGGACAATAGCCTCAAATTGTCTACATCTGAAGCCTCACAAGGGAAGGTGAATTGGTCGCAAGAACAAAAAGCCTTCCTGGAAGAGCTCAAAAAGGATTTTAAAAATCAATTGCAAGAGATAGAAGAAAAAATGGGGAGAGAAATGAAAGCAAAACAAAAAAACTATGAAAAAAGAATCAGCAGCTTGGAAAAGGAAGCTGAAGAAAACAAAGCCTTAAAAAATTCATTTGGCCAAATGGAACAAAAGCTGCATAATCTCACTGAAGAAAACAATACCTTAAAAAATTCACTTGGCCAAATGGAAAAAAAGGTGCATAATCTCACTGAAGAAAACAATGCCTTAAAAATTAAAGTGGGACAGTTGGAAGATAAGGAATCCATGAGACACCAAGAATCAGTCAAGCAGAATAAAAAAAATGAAAAAATAGAAGAAAATGTGAAATACCTCATTGGAAAGACAACTGATCTGGAAAACAGATCCAGGAGAGACAATTTGAGAATCATTGGACTGCCTGAAAGCCATGACCAGAAAAAGAATCTAGACACCATATTCCAGGAAATTATTAAGGAGAACTGCCCTGATATCATAGAATCAGAGGATAAAATTATCATTGAAAGAATCCACCGATCACCTCCTGAAAGAGACCCCAAAAAGAAAACTCCAAGGAATATTGTAGCCAAATTCCAGAATTATCAGGTGAAGGAGAAAATACTCCAAGCAGCCAGAAAGAAGCAATTTAAATATCATGGAGTCACAGTCAGGATTGCTCAGGAACTGGCAGCTTCAACATTAAAGGACCGCAAGGCTTGGAATATGATATTCCGGAAAGCAAAGGAGCTTGGATTGCAGCCAAGAATCTATTACCCAGCAAAAATGTGCATTTTCTTTCAGGGGAAAAGATAGATATTTAATGACATTGGGGACTTTCAATCTTTCCTGGTGAAAAGACCAGAACTGAATAGAAAATTTGATCTCAACATACAAGACTCAAGAGAAGTTTAAAAAAGTAAACAGAGGGGGAAAAAAAGTTACCCTATTAGGTTAAACTGTTTATATCTCTACACAGGAAGATAATACTCATAACTCTTAAGAACTGTAAATGTATTTGGGCAGAGAGAAGGACTTTATATAGAGGGTATAAATATAAATTGTCTTTGATGTGATGATACAAAAGAATTAAGGGGATAAAAAGGGAGTCTATGGGGAGGAGAGGAAAGGGGAGGTGGAATGGGATGAATTATATCATATGAAGAGGTGGGAAAAAACCTATTACAATAGAGGGAAAGAAAGGAGGGGGGAACATGGTTTCAACCCTATTCTCATTAGATTTGACTCAAGGGGGGGGGACTGATAGAAGGGAGGACAAAAGCAAGGGAGAAAAGGGTAAAGAAAAGAGAAGGGGGTGATAAAAAGGGAGAGCAGATCGGGGGAGTCAGGGGTAAGAAGTAAAACATCGGTGAGGAGGAATAGGGTGAAAGAAGGGGGGAAAAGTACAAAGGGGGTAAATAGAATGGAGGGGAATAGACAGTCAGTAATAATAACTGTGAATGTGAATGGGGTGAACTCTGCTATAAAACAGAAGCGAATTGCAGAGTGGATTAAAAACCAGAACCCTACAATATGCTGTTTACAAGAAACATATTTGAAGCAGAGAGATACACACAGAGTAAAGGTAAAAGGCTGGAGCAGAATATATTATGCCTCAGCTAAAGTAAAAAAGGCAGGGGTAGCAATCCTTATCTCAAACAAAGTGCAGGCAAAAATAGATCTCATTAAAAGAGATAAGGAAGGAAATTACATCTTACTTAAAGGTACTATAGATAATGAAGTAATATCAATATTAAATATGTATGCGCCAAGTGGTATAGCATCCAAGTTCTTAGAGGAGAAGTTAAATGAGTTACAAGAGGAATTAGATAGTAATACTATACTAGTGGGTGATCTGAATCTCCCCCTCTCAGAATTAGATAAATCTAGCCAAAAAATAAATAAGAAAGAAGTGAAAGAGGTGAATAGATTACTAGAAAAGTTAGACATGATAAATGTCTGGAGAAAATTTAATGGGGATAGAAAGGAATATACCTTTTTCTCAGCAGTACATGGCACATTTTCAAAAATTGACCATGTATTAGGGCACAAAAACATCATAGTCAAATGTAGAAAGGCAGAAATACTAAATGCATCCTTCTCAGATCATGATGCAATAAAAATTACATGTAAGAAAGAGCCAGGGAAAAGTAGAATGAAAATCAGTTGGAAACTAAATAATTTCATTCTAAAGAATGAATGGGCCAAACAAGAAATCATAGAAACAATCAATAATTTTATCCAAGAGAATGACAATAATGAGACAACATACCAAAATCTATGGGATGCAGCCAAAGCAGTGCTTAGGGGAAAATTTATAGCTCTAAATGCTTACATGAATAAGAAAGAGAAAGAGGAGATTAATGAATTGGGCATGCAACTTAAAAAGCTAGAAAAAGAACAAATTAGAAATCCCCAATTAGACACTAAATTAGAGATCCTGAAAATTAAAGGAGAAATTAATAAGATTGAAAGCAAAAAAACTATAGAATTAATCAATAAAACTAAGAGCTGGTTTTATGAAAAAAACAATAAAATAGAAAAAATATTGGTTAATTTGATTTAAAAAAAGAAAGAAGAAAACCAAATTACCAGTATCAAAAATGAAAAGGGTGATGTTACCACCAATGAAGTGGAAATTAAAGCAATAATTAGGAAATATTTTGCCCAACTGTATGCCAATAAATTTGACAATCTAAATGAAATGGATGAATATTTACAAAGATACAAACTGCCCAGGTTAACTGAAGATGAAATAAAATCCTTAAATAAACCCATATTAGAAAAAGAAATTGAACAAGCCATTAATGAACTACTCCCTAAGAAAAAACCCCAGGGCCAGATGGGTTTACGGGTGAATTTTACCAAACATTTAAAGAACAATTAATTCGAATATTATACAAATTATTTGGAAAAATAGGTGAAGAAGGAGTTCTACCAAATTCGTTTTATGACACAAATATGGTGGTGATAGCAAAACCAGGCAAAGCAAAAACAGAGAAAGAAAATTATAGACCAATTTCCCTAATGAATATTGATGCTAAAATCTTAAATAAGATATTAGCAAGGAGATTACAGCAAGTGATCACCAGGATAATACACTATGACCAGGTGGGATTTATACCAGGAATGCAGGACTGGTTCAACATTAGGAAAACTATTAACATAATCAACCACATCAATAAGAAAACCAACCAAAATCATATGATTATCTCAATAGATGCAGAGAAAGCTTTAACAAAGTACAACACCCATTCCTAATAAAAACACTAGAGAGTTTAGGAATAGGGGGAGCTTTCCTTAGAATAATAAACAGTATCTACCTAAAGCCATCAGCAAGTATTATATGCAATGGAGATAAATTAGAGGCCTTCCCAATAAGATCAGGGGTGAAACAGGGATGTCCATTATCACCCATATTATTTAATATTGTTCTAGAAATTTTAGCTTTAGCAATCAGAGAAGAGAAGGGAATTAAAAGAATTAGAATAGGCAAGGAGGAAACAAAACTATCACTCTTTGCAGATGATATGATGGTATACTTAAGGAATCCTCGAGAATCAAGTCAAAAATTACTTGAAACAATTAACAACTTAGCAAAGTAGCAGGATATAAAATAAATCCACATAAATCATCAGCATTTCTATACATGACCAACAAAGTCCAGCAGCAAGAGATAGAAAGAGAAATTCCATTTTAAGTAACGGTAGATAATATAAAATACTTGGGAGTCTACTTGCCAAGACAAACCCAGGAACTCTATGAACACAACTACCAAACACTCTTCACACAAATCAAATCAGATCTAGATAATTGGAAAGATATCAATTGCTCATGGATAGGCAGAGCTAATATAGTAAAAATGACAATACTGCCTAAATCAATTTACTTATTCAGTGCCATACCAATCAGACTACCTAAAAATTATTTTATACAGCTAGAAAAAATAGTAACAAAATTCATCTGGAAAAATAAAAAATCAAGAATATCCAGGGAAATAATGAAGAAAAATTCACAGGAAGGTGGGTTAGCGGTACCAAACCTGGAGCTTTACTAAAAAGCGGCAGTCATCAAAACTATCTGGTACTGGCTAAAAAATAGAGTGGTAGATCAATGAAATAGGCTAGGCTCAGGAAATGCAGTAGTAAATGACACTAGTGATGTAGTGTTTGATAAACCCAAAGACTCCAGCTTCTGGAATAGGAACTCAGTATATGACAAAAACTGCTGGGAAAACTGGAAGATAGTATGGCAGAAATTAGGCATAGACCAACATCTTACACCTTATACTAAAACAAGGTCAAAATGGATACATGATTTAGACATAAGAGATGATACCATAGGTAAATTAGGAGAGAAAGGAATAGTGTACCTATCAGATCTTTGGAAAGGAAAACAGTTTTTGACCAAACAAGAGATAGAGTATATTATAAAATGCAAAATGGATGATTTTGATTATATTAAATTAAAAAATTTTTGTACAAACAGAAGCAATGCATCCAAAATTGGAAGGGAGGCAGAAAGCTGGGAAACAATTTTTGAGGCCAGTGCTTCTGATAAAGGCCTCATCTCTAAAATATATAGGGAATTAAATCAAATTTATAAGAATCCAAGTCATTCCCCAATTGAGAAATGGTCAAAGGATATGAACAGGCAGTTTTCTGATGAAGAAACCAAAGCTATCTATTCCCATATGAAAAAATGCTCTAAATCTCTAATGATTAGAGAGATGCAAATTAAAACAACTCTGAGGTACCACCTGACACCTATCAGATTGGCTAAAATGACAAAAAGGGAAGATAATAAATGTTGTAGAGGCTGTGGGAAAATTGGAACACTAATGCATTGTTGGTGGAGCTGTGAGCTGATCCAACCATTCTGGAGAGCAATTTGGAATTATTCCCAAAGGGCGTTAAAGCTGTGCATACCCTTTGACCCAGCAATCCCACTTTTAGGTCTTCTGCCCAAAGAAATCATGGAAGGGGGAAAGGGACCCACATGTACAAAAATATCTATAGCTGCTCTTTACGTGGTAGCAAGGAATTGGAAGTTGAGGGGGTGCCCATCAATTGGGGAATGGCTGGACAAGTTGTGGTATATGAATACAATGGAATACTATTGTGCTATAAGAAATGATGAGCAGGAGGAGTTCAGAGAAACCTGGAGGGTCTTACGTGAGCTGATGATGAGTGAGATGAGCAGAACCAGAAGAACATTGTACACAGTATCATCAACATTGAGTGTTGACCTACTGTGATGGACTATATTCTTCTCACCAATGCAATGGTACAGAAGAGTTCCAGGGAACTCATGATAGAAGAGGATCTCCAAATCCAAGAAAAAAAAAGAAAGAAAGAACTGTGGAGTATAGATGCTGATTGAACCATATTATTTCTTTTGTTTTGGGTGCTGTTGTTTTTTTTTTCTTTCTATTTTGAGGTTTTGCATCACTGCTCTGATTCTTTCTCTTGTAACAGGATTAATGCAGAAATAGGATTAATGTTATTATGTGTGTATATATCTATATCTATATCTATATGTATAGAGATATATAGATATAACCTATATCAGATTACCTGCTGTCTAGGGGAGGGGGGAGGGAGGGGTGGGAGGGAGAAAAATCTGAAATTGTAAAGCATGTATAAACAAAAGTTGAGAACTATCTTTACATGTAATGGAAAAAATAAAATACCTCATATATTAAAAAAAAAAAAGAAACAATTAAGGTAATTTTGAGCTACAGTTAGGATAACACAAGATTTAGCAGCTTGTACCGCAAAGGATCAGAGGTTTCAGAATATGATATTCTGGAGGGCAAAGGAATTTGGATTACAACTAAGAATCACCTACACAGCAAAACTGAGTATAATCCTTCAGGGGAAAAAATGGGAATTCATAAGAAGGTAAACAGGAAAAATAATCCATAAGGAATATTAAAATTTTAAGCTGTTTACATTCATACGTGGAATGATGATACTTGTAAATTATAAGAACTTTTTCATTATTAGGACAGCTGGATGGAGTACATTTCAATAGAGGGAATAAGTGAGTTGAATATGAATGGGTGATATTTTATGAGATGCAAATTTTTTTGGGAGGACGCAATTGGGGTTAAGTGACTTGCCCAGAGTCACACAGCTAGTAAGTGTCCAGTGTCTGGGGTCGGATTTGAACTCAGGTCCTCCTGACTCCAGGGCCGGTGCTCTATCCACTGCACTACCTAGCTGCCCTGAATGGGTGATACTATATATATATGTATATGTATATATATATATATATATATATATATATATATATATATATATATATATATATATATATATATATATATATATATATATATAAAAGGGAAAGAGGAATGGATTGAGTGAAAGTGAAAGGAATGGAGAAATGTATCTCAAATAAAAGAAATAAGAAAAAGCTGATGCCGTGGAGGGAAAGATGGGGAGGTCCTGGGGAGTGAGTGAACCTTACTCTCATCAGAATTGGCTCAAAGAGGGAATAACATACATACTAGATTTGGTATCGTAATCTATCAGGAAAGTGGGAGGGGAAGGGATGGGGGGGCATTGATAGAAGGGAGGACAGATTGAGGGAGGGGGCAGTCAGAAGGAAAACACTTTTGAGGCAGGACAAGGTGAAAAATAGGGGAAATGTCATAGAGAGGGAATAGCATGGCAGGAAATACAGTTATCAATAGGAATTTTGAAAAAAAGTGAAGCATTTGTCTGATAGGCTTCATTTCTCAAAAACATAGAGAACTGAGTCAAATTTGATAAAATAAGTGCCATTTCCCCATTGATAGGTAATCAAAAGACATGAAGGTTTCAGATGAAATAATCAAAACTACTTATAGCCATATGAAAAAAATGTTCTAATTCACTATTGATTGGAGAGATGCAGGTCAAAGGAATGCTGGGGTACTACCACATGCCTACTGGATTGGATAATAGAACAGAGGAAGGAAATAACAAATGTTCTTGGGGATATGGGTATAATGAGACATTAATGCACTCTTGGTGAAATTGTAAATTGATTCAGACATTCTGTAGATTTATTTGGAACTATGGCCAAAGAGCTATAAAACCAAGCATAGTATTTGACCTAGTAATATCACTACTAGGTTGGAATCCAAAAAGAGATTTTAAAAAAAGTTGAATTCAAAATTTAGGAGATGCCCATCAATTGGGAAATGGTTGAGCAAACTGTGGGATAAGAATTTGATGGAACACTATTGTGCTATAAGAAAATATGAGCAGGATGCTCTCAGAAAAACCAGGAAAGACTTACATGAGCTGATGCAAAGTAAAATGTACTGTATACAAAGTAACAGCAATATTGTAAGATGATCATCTGTGAATGACAGCTATTTTCAGCAATACAATGATCCAAGGTAACTGAAGGATTTATGAAAAATGCAATCCATCTCTAGAGAAAGAACTGTTGGTATCTGAATACATATTGAAGCATAATTGTTTGTAATTTCTTTTTAAGTTTATTTTTTCTGTTTTCTTGACTAATGTGGAGATATTTTGCATGATTACACATGTATAACTTATATTGAATTCCTTGATTTCTTAAGGGGGGGGTTGGGGAGGGAGGATGGAAGAGAATTTGGAACTCAGTCTTTTTATTGTTTTTTTGTTGTTTTTTTGGTGAGGCAATTGGGGTTAAGTGACTTGCCCAGGGTCACATAGCTAGTAAGTGTTAAGTGTCTGAGACCGGATTTGAACTCAGGTCCTCCTGATTCCAGGGCCGGTGCTCTATCCACTGTGCCACCTAGCTGCCCCCTGGAACACAGTTTTAAAAATTAACATTAAAATTGTTTTTGCATGTAATTTGGTAAAAATTAGATTTTAAATAATTACAGAAACAGAAAATAACCCTTCCAAGTTCAGCTCTGTACAATAGAGTTTGAGTACTTAGCAGTTTAGTTTGAGAAAGTACTTCAGCATCCAATGCTTTATCCTGCTAGGTGATTTCCAGAATCTTCCTAAGGCAAATCAAATGCTATTAATTGACTTTCCTGGCATGGATCTTCTATACTGTCTGGGTTTCACAAGCATACAATAATGAAGGCAGCACAGTAGTTCCATAGACCATTAATTTGTTTGGCAGTCTGATACTTCTTTTCTTGCAAATTTTCCTTCAGAGCCTCTTAAACACTGAGCTTACTCTGGCAATGTATGCACTGACCTAATTATTGATGTGTACATCCCTGGAAAATATACTACAAAAGCCAGTGGACTTATTCACAGTACTCAAAATTTCTCCATTTGCTGTAACCGATGGTTCCACTTATGGATGGTGTGGTACTGTCTAGTAAAGCACCTGTGTTTTCTTGGTGTTCATTGTTAAACCAAAAATTAGCACAAGCAGCAGAGAATCAATCCATATTTTGTTGCATCTCAGCCTAAGATGCTGCACTGATTATGAAATCATCTGCAAACAAAATGTCCTGCACCACCTCTCCCTCTGGTTTATTCTTGGCTTGTAGCTTTTTGCAAGTTAAATAAACATTAGGGTGATAGCTGACTTTGATGCTATGTTTGTCCTACCTGAAGGCAAGATTGACAATATTGCTCAAAAAATCATGATAAACATGGGAGCAAGCATACATCCTTACTTCACTACATTAGTGACTTGGAAGGCTTGAGGGCATTGTTTATTATCTGGAACCCAGGCAATCATGCCATCATGAAATTGATATAAAATACTGATGAGCTTCTCTGGACAACTAAATTTTCACTTAATTATGCATAAGCCCTCACAACTGACAGTATTAAAGGCCTTGGTCAAGTATGCTTTTTGACTAGATTAGTTCAGATTGCAAAAGCTATAACAGCTTAACAACCCTCCCCTCCACTGTTGCCACTCCAGAAAAAATGTGTACCCAGCTCCAATTTTCAAAATCTGGGCTTCATTTGCCAGGCTTATTTCAGTGGTGTTTGGATTTGATACCTACTGAGTTCTCTCACAATAAGCACTATCTATCTTTCAGGTCTAATGGATTTTATATTGTCCATAAGTGTGTACACATTTCATGTACTGATGGTGAATGGAATAATCTTTGCAGAAGAATTTGTACATTTTTTTAATGTTTTGACCTCAGGGTGTGAACCCTGCCTGCTGTGGTAAACAGGCCCGGGTTGGGTAAAGCTGATAATTTTTAGAGCATCTTTATTAGCCCCTTATTCACCCCAGGAGATGCAGTCCTTAAAAGGCTGCTCAGACAGTCAGGGGGCTGGCAAATCTCACTGCTGCTTCCAGGGAGACAATGGCCATATGGTCTAGGCCACCTGTGTGCAGAATTGTGTCTATAGCTCCCAGTGTATCTGCACCTGCTGCTTCCTCACTTGCTTGTCACCACAGGACTTTGAGATAGGTAAAAATGATAAAATGACATGGGTGGAATCTTTTGGATTCATGCATAAATTGCATTTAAGTGAGGCAGAGTTGCACAAAGTCATAAGTCTCACTCTCTATTCCAGATCTGTCAAAATCCAATGACATGGCAGAGTCAAAAAGACTCTTGATGGCCTAGCATTCAGTGGATGACCTTGGTATCTTGGATATCAAATCAAGCTCTAAGTGTTTGTTTGAGATGCCTTCATGCCTATTGGACCAAATTGTTCTCTGCCCATTCTACCAAGGGAAGTTGTCACATGCTTGGGGGAAACACTCCCTCTAATGCCCTGAAGGGTTTAAGATCCCTTGGTTACTCTCAACGTGGTTTAGCCTGTCTGTTGAAACAGTTTGCCAGGGTGGTGCTGTGCATACTACAGCTTCTTGGAACCATAGATGTGCGTTGGGTGGATCATGTAGACACCAAAGTTGGGAAGCAGCCCTGAAGAGGGATCAGTAGCCCTCATACTAGAGGTACTAGTCTTCACTGAATTCACCCTACACCCTATGAGATAGATCATTCATAAGGGAGTTATAGTAGGTATTGTAGGCTTGCCTAGCAACAGATTGGGCCCATTTGAAGATTTATATGTATAGTTGTCTAAGAGGCACAATGGATAGAACATAAGGACTGGAGTCAGGAACATCTGACTCTAAGTCTGGGCTCAGATATTTCCTCGCTGTTTGACTCTGGACAAGTCACTTACCCTCTTGCCCCACAACAAATAATTGAATGAATGAATCAAGGAATCAATGAATCAGTCAATGAATGAACAAACAAATACATAGATTAAATAATGAATGAATTATGAATAAATTAATGGATGGGTGGATATATATATAGATAAATCAATGAATCAATGAATAAATAAATAGAAGAGTAAGTAAATAAAAGTATGAGATATTAATATTATATATAAATTATTTGTTTCATGAGAATTTTACATTATTTTTACTTTAAAGATATTATAGTTTTTCTAGAAGTACTTTTAAAAATTGATTGGCAGGCAGCTAGGTGGCGCAGTGGATAGAGCACCGGCCCTGGATTCAGGAGGACCTGAGTTCAAATCCTGCCTCGGACACTTAATACTTACTAGCTGTGTGACAGTGGGCAAGTCACTTAACCCCAATTGCCTCACCAAAAAAAAAAAAAAATTGATTGGGGGACAGCTAGTTGGCTCAGTGGATAAATCACCAGCCCTGGATTTAGGAGGACCTGAGTTCAAATCCGACCTCTGACATTTTACACTTACTAGCTGTGTGACCCTGGGCAAGTCACTTAACCCTCACTGCCCTGCAACCACCCCCCCCCAAAAAATACAGATTGACATGTTTGACTTTTTTAGAAACCAGAAGGAAGATTCAGTAACAAGGGGGTTATCTCACAAGATATGGCTAAATTTTTTTTAGTTCTGAATGTTGTTAATGGGTACTTATTCATCCTTTCAAGCATACTGAAAGAAAAATACCCTTTTAACCACTGATGATGAAGAAAAATAATAGAAATAGGACATGATCACAGTCTTAAAAGAACTTACACTATAAAAACAACCTAAAGTATTCATTCTAAAGAGTAATGCAAAATAGAATATAATAAAATTTTAATATAGAATGGAAAAAGGGGAATTTAGTTGATTGGATCTCCATGGACTATGAGGAACAGATGGATATAATAAAGCATTATGTTAAATCTTTTTTGTATATTCTTGGTGGAATTAATAATCCATGATCTAGTCCAGCTTCTGAAAAGTGAACCAATAAGTTTATTCATGGATTCATAGAGTGTTGTGGGAGAAAATTACATCAATGGCCAGATAGTTCAACTCATGTCTGAAAATAAGCATGTACCACAATGAGCGAGATAAGTGGTCATTCAGCATTTTCTTGGAAAAAAAAAAAAAAGAAAAATTATAACAATGGAGAAACTTCTACTTCCTGTGCCAGGCAATTCCATTTTGGATAACTTTAACTATTATGAAATTTTTTTTCCCCTTACATGAAATTGAAATTTGTTTTCTTGTAATCCATATTATTATGTTTAAAATCTAACTGTGGGTCCTAACCTGCCCCCCCCAGTTTTTTGGGGGGGAGACTGGCTAAGATTTACTGATAAATTCAGCAAGAGTTTAGGCTTTTTTTTTTGATGAGGCAATTGGGGTTAAATAATGTGCCCAAGGTCACACAGCTGGTAAGTGTCAAGTGTCTGAGGTCAGATTTGAACCTAGGTCTTCCTGAATCCAGGGCCAGTGCGCTATCCTCTGCACGAGTTTAGGCTTTTAAGGATTTATTAAAAGGTAAATTCAATATATGGGATCCCCTAAGGCCTGAAAAGTCTATCTACTTTCTATCTACTTTCCTCTCTTTCTCTCTGTCTGCCTTTTCTCTGTCTTCCACCAAGCCTAAGTCCCAAACAAAAAGAGGAACCCTCGTTTTCTCTATCTGCCACAACAAGCAGGTTCCTGCATGAGAGCGATCCAGCAAGCCAACCTCAGCTTCCTACTTCCTGTCTCCCTCCCCAAAAGGGGAGGTCCTTCAAGCAGACTGGTTGGGAGTGGTCTCCTGTTGATGTTATAGTCCACAGCCTCTGAGAACAACACCCCACTCAGGGCCAGCCAGGTGTGGTCTCAATTTAATCACTTAAGTAGGTTCTCAGTCAGTTTCTCAGTCTTACCCAATTCAATCAATTCTAAATCAATCTTCAGGTGGGGCCCCTGGGCATCTGCAAAATCCTGTTATTTTTTCATAGTATTGTTCATGGTCCTTTTCTTTGGAACCACATAAAATGACAGATTTCTCTTTTTTGCTAATATTAGAACACAACACATGCCCCTTACCCTTGCCCTTTCTTCACCAGACTTAACATTACACTGTTTTTAATCTATTTTTCTAGCCCAGGGACTTTAAATTCTTCATAATCTTACTGCTGCTTTGTCACTGATGATAACTTTCCTACATGTATAAATAAGGAGTGAACAATAATCCAGGTGTGGACAGGCTGATCAAGTCATAATACAATAACACAATCATTTCTCTTACTCTGAAGCTACACCTCTCTAAATGCAGGCAACGACTGAATTTGCTTTTTAGACTAAGCTGTCACATAATACACTCATGAGTTTGTGGTCCATTAATACCCCAATAAGTAAGCAAATTCATTCATGTTCTAAATGTTTGTATTAATTTAAAAGTTTTAGTCTGTTTAAATATTTACTTGAATACATACTTAGTGTGTGTGACTAAGTTTGGGGGAGGGGCGATTAACTTTTTATAAAAAATGACATTGCAAATTCACCTGGTGTCTTTCAGAGTGAATTTAAAATACTGATCAGTGAAGCAATACTGCTTTCAGCTTTTTGCCTTGCTTGAAAAATTAATCTCCTTGTGCTAACTAATTGTGGTTATGTTCAGAGCCAGTAAAATGAGGTTCAACAGTTATTGCAAGACCATGGATAGCTTCACTAATTTCTCTCAAGTGAATATTCAAATCCTTTCCTCAGGCAGGGATATCCACAGGTTCAGCCTGTCCATCTGTTCTTTCTATGGCATGATGTACCTGAAGAGCATCACAAAAACACAGATTTTTGGAAAAAAGAACAAAAACAACAACAAAACTATGACTTAATGAGGCATGCACTCTTTTATTAAAATCAGAACGCATAAAGCAGACCACCAAATCTAACAGAGTTCAGTGAGTGAGAAGGATTATCAAGTTCACATAGTGTTCTGAAAACAGTTCCAAAACTAAATCTAAAAAGAAAAATTACCAAAGCATTGCAGTGGATTTTGGGTTGAAAATATTCTGAGTAAAGTGTAGTGTTATTAAAAGTCACAGTTTTCTATTTCATTGGTCAAAATAAGAAGACATAATATAATTGAAACTTAAAAGCCTGTTAATTCTATAAGCTTCTTTGCTTATTATAGTCAAAATATTCTGGAATTCTTCCTTTCCTACCACCAAAATACTCTTCCAACTCACTTCACATTTTCTTGGTTTCTCAAATCCTATCATAATAAAGCTGCTTATTTGGCTTAATCTTATACTCCCTAGCCTCAATCTAGCACTGTCCACTAACACTCTAACCTTTTCCAATGTGTTTTTTTTTAAGTGTAATATATAATTTAGTCTATATTTTTTAATTTTTCAGCTAATGGCTTTTTGTTAATCTAGTCCACTATCCATACCCCAATTGAGCATTTTCATAAACCCTCAATACATAGCCATAAATTCTATTTTAAATGTCCCTAGCTGAATAAATTGTAGTATGTGACTATGATGGAATACTACTGTGCTATAAGAAATGAGGAGGAGGATACTCTAAGAAAAAAAAAAAGAAAAAAAAAACTTTAACCTAGGTCTATATCTAAAAAGAGATAAAAAGAACCCAAAAACAAAAAGGACCTCTGGTTACAAAAATATTCATACCAACTCGTTTCTGGTGTGAAAGATTTGAAAATTAAGGGGATGCCTCTCAATTGGGGAATAGCTGAACAAATTGTGTTATATGATTATGATGTAATACTATTGTGCTATAAGAAATGATGAGCAGGATGCTCAAAGAAAACCTGGTTAAGACTTACATAAGCTGATGCGAAGTGAAGTGTGCTTGGTATAAAATAACAGAAATATTGTAAGAGGATCATCTGTGAATGACAGCTATTCTCAGCAATACAATGATCTAAGACAATGCTGAAGAACTTATGATGAAAAATGCTGTTCAATCCCAGAGAAAGAACTGATGGTATCTGAATACAGATAGAAGCATACTTTTTTTTTTTACTTTTTTTCTTGAGGGCTTTTTTGTCTGTATTTTCTTTCACAACATAACTAATATTCATATGCTTTGTATGATTACACATGTATGAACTATATCGAATTGCTTGCCTTCTCAACGGGAGGAGGAGAAAAAGAATTTGGAACTCAGAGTTTTAAAAACATGTTAAAAATTGTTTTATATGTAATTGGGAAGAATAAAATACTGAAGAAAAATAAGTAAATAAACAAATAATAAACAAACAAATTAAAACACAGCCAAATAAATAAATAAATGAATAGTAGATAAGTGAACAAATAAATAAGTAAATAAATGAACGAATGAATTCCCTTTTAGCCATGTCCAAAATGAAGTATTTCTTTCAACATTGCAAGTTCAACTCCACATTCTCTGGAGATAAGTGTCATATTTTCATTTAAAACCACAGGCAATGAGAAGAAATAAATATACCACTTATGCCTCACAACCTCTCCCAAACATATTTCTTCCACCAAACCCCTTTACCTCTTTAATCATTGAAATGGATGTCAGTTTTATTTATGTTAGAGCTAGAAGAAATAATTAGAGAAACTTCTGTTCTACATATAGTTCTGATAAATAAAAATGAACTGATCGATAGCAGAAGTGATGATGAAGACCACTGGAGGAAGTCAAATCTTAGAATTCCCAATGAAAAACAGAAAGGCTGGACATGGTATGACAACTGTTCATGAGTGACAAAACTGGAAACATATCCCCTCACACATATATCACACATATATGCACACTATATATAGTATATGTGTATATACAGAAATCAACCCAGAAGCAAAAAGTAGTTTAACAATTTCAGTTAAAACAAGTATGGAGGAAATACAGAAGACTACAGGATTCCAAAAAAGGGATTGCCAAGGATGAGGACACCCAGATGTTACCATAATATGGCAACTTATTATCCTGAGGGAAAAGAAGTCCCTAGGTAGGGTCTTTTTTATCTGCTAGCTATCTGAGTTCAGCCTGGAGTTCAGTTGAAGGATATTTTGCTCCTATTATTCCTATTAATCCAGGATTTCATAAAACTCCTTTTGGGTAAAAAAAATACTTCCATCAAATCCAGGTGATCCATATATTCACATTAATATACGCAATAAAACATAATCATATATTCACAAATATATTTGTATAAACACATGTGCTTTTATATGAATATGTGAATGCATACTATATGTATATACTATATCTGCATTTACATGTTAATAAAACACATAAATGCATATTAACATATTTCTAAATATGTATACAACATATCTAAATATATATTTGGTACAAATTTTTTTTCTTATTTGACCACTTTGCTTTTTATTCTAAGTACATTCATTGTTTTCACAGATTTTCATTTTATCAAACATTTCTTCTATTTTTTTTTTATAATTGCCTCTATTGCTCATTCGGATAAGAATATACCTCTTATCCATAACTATGAGAGATATATGATCTACTTATCTACTAATTTTAAATGATATTATCTTCATTATTAAAGTCATATATCCAATTAGAATGTATTGTGGAATAAGTTTCAAGGTATTGATGTAAACCTAAGTTTTGTCATGTTGCTTTCCAGTTGTCCCAACAATTTTTAAAAATGAGCTTATTTTCCCCCTAGGTAATTTATATTGTCCACTTTATAAAATAATGGGTTAAGTTATATTGTTTATGATTCTCCCTTGTCCATGTTATTCCAATAATTTATCTTTTTTTTAAATAAAAAGAAATTTATTAGGAGAGAGGAATATATGGCAGAGGGGAGGGAAGGGGAGACATATCACTATGGAGACCTTCCTTCTGGGTAAGAGACTTGGTCTTTTGTATATTTATAAACAAAAACTGTATGCAAACCATCTGGGAGGGACAAAACAACTGAAAAGGAAACAACTTGGAAGGAGTGCCTAGGTATGAATAGCTCCCATCCATCCTTATAAATATATCATCCTTGTTCCGTGCAAACCAGGGGTTTTGTGCATGACCATACCGTATTCCTGAGATGGGAAGTAGAGCTCTGTTTCCCTTGGGAAAGGTTAAGGATTCCTTGGAGCTTGGGGTCCTTCCTCCCACAAAATTCCTCACTCTTTTATTTCTGGGGAGAAAGTGGTGAAGGATCATCTTTTGTAACTTCTTTAAGGCTAAAAATGGGCAGATGTCCCTATTGATTAAGGAAAGAGGGAGCTAAAGGTTTTGTGGGTTCAATGAAAGCTTTAATCCTAGAAGCAACTGGAGAAGTGACAGTATTACAAATCAAAATTATAGGTGTGAAAGGATCAAGTAGTGCTACTGCTTCTCCTAATTGAACCAGGACATTATCACTCCAGGTAGCAGAGAATTCAAAAGGCATGGGAGAGCCCAGAGAATGGTGAGGGGAGTGGTCATAAGTGGGATGGTTCAGTCCCTAAGGCAGCAGGTGTGTAGGAACAATAGGTGCTAGGAACAGAAGGATCAAATGTAAAAATAAAAAAGGTATAATGAAGAGAGAAGCAATACTCATTCCAGTGTGTCTGTCAGCAAGAGAGAAATTCAAGATCCTCCACTAGTTCACAGGAATATATGTCCTTCTTTTTCCCTCTGTTTGGTTCTGAGGGGACAAAGGGTTTAATGTGACAAACTTGAGCCCATATGTTCTGTGCCTTAAGCTTTACAACTATGGGTGTTGATAGGATGACTCAGCAGAAACCCTCCTATAGAAGCACTAGTTGGTTCTGTCCCTTTGTTTTCCAAGTTTTCAGAAACACTAGGTTTCATGGTTGAGCTGAGTGTTGAGGTTCCTCCCAATCCTCCTATAAAGGTTTAGGAAAGGTTTGATTGGCATAATCTCTGAGGTATTGGTGAATGGGCCCAAGTTGTTTAAAAACAGAATAAGGAAATGTGTGTCTCTAAGACAGAAAAGGTCTCCCATAAAGGAGTTCAAAGGGACTTGGCCATAGATTAGCTTAAAGAGTCATTCTAATTCAGGTGAGTGCAATTGGGAGTGCACAGACCCAATCAATCTTTGCTTCCTCACATAATTTGAAAGGTATCTAAAAAGACTAAGAGGATCCTATACATTATGCAAGGTGGTAGGTGAACAAAATCTATCTGACAATATTCCCCTTATAGTTCCCATCATTTTTGGATTGGCTTAAGAAGATGGGAGGGTTTGAGGGCCTCGGTAGTATTAGATTGGGCACAGAGGGCACAGGAATTGCAGACTTATTGGATAGCCTTAGAGATTCCCTTGCCTATAAAGAGAGACTTTACTAAAATGGGTAGAGCTTCCCTGCCCAGGTAAGTGAAATTGTGAAAGCCAATTGCAAATCTCCATATCATATTCCTGGGGAGAAGCAGCAAACCAGAAGGAGAGTAACACCATACAGTATGCTTGGGAATAAAAACTTGAATTTTAGCCTGTTCAGCCTCCTCATTGGTATAGGAAGAGGAAATACCTTGGGAAACAGTAGGGTTCAAGGGGGCTAGGGCTAGGGCTGATGGATAAAGGGACCTGACAGCTAATTTAGCAGCAAGATCTGCATTGTGATTCCCTTGTGCTATGGAGGAGTTGATTGTTTTGTGCCCTTGGCAGTGCATAATAGGCCTCACTGAGCAGGTTTATAGCCTCAAGTAGGCCCAGAATCTCTATTCCATGCTTCACAGGAGAATTCTTTGAGGTCCATAGTCCTCTTTCTTTCCAAATGGAAAACACAGAACGTACAAGTCTCTTTAACCTAAGTAAATCCTTGTAGTTACCATCCTTCCTTTCATCAAAATGTGTTTGCAATGGGGAAGAATTTCAGTTTCCTCTAAACCCAAAAGGAAGATATTCAGTAAATTTAGCATTATCATATCATGTAAGCATTAGCAGGCAGAGGTAAACCTGAATATTACCAGACATTTAGACTAAAAACAATAAGATCTTACATACTTAAATTGTGCTCATATCCTCTACTGACTATTTGCTCTGATTATAGAAATCTGTTATAAAAGAAAAAGCAGAGAGATGATTAAAAGATCCAGGATAAAATATCCTTAGCCCTGTTTGATTTCAGGTAAGAGTTACAAGTGACAACCAGGCATTCAGTAATAATTCCACCTCATAGCCAGACTTCAGGAAAAGCCAGGTGGGAATCATTTCCTGTTCAGCAGGAAGACAATGGGGAAACTGAGCCAGAAGGATCATATGTAAGGTGAGACCAAGATCGTCCTTGCAGCTTTATCCCAGATACCACCACTTGTAGCAGTACAGTCCTTCTGAGTAATGTGGTATTGAGTGGTACATTATTGACTAGATGATCTATCAGATAACTATACCTGAATTCGAAATTCAAAACAATATCAATTACAGTCCGAAAATATTTTATCTTTTTAAAAAATATTTTATCTTAAATAGTAAATTTCTACTTTCATGGAGTTGCAATGAACAAACAAACAAAAATTTAACATCTTTCTCTTTTTCTTCTTCTTCTTCTAGAGTTTAAACTTATCCTGTTGTAAAGAATGATCACTAGAAATGACTCCTATATAATAAGCAAACATAAATGCTCAATAAAACCATTCCTGTTTTTTTAGGAATTTAATACTTGACATAGACTATAACAAAAATGGGTAGGAGTCTCATATAATTTACAGTTGCTTCTAATTTTAACACACACAAACACACACACACAATCACACACACACACACACCAACTTAAAATTATTTTAAAATAGACCAGTACTTTACTTTGCAAGATTCTGTAAATACCCCAACCAGATGTTCTAATCCAACTCAATTACTTTTTGTTTTTTTCCTGGATTCACACAGATCTTTTAATTGCAGGAAAACATTTAAAGTTACAGTACAATTCTCTTTTTTTCCCCTCAAAAGTTTACTCTCAAATTACGTGTGTACACTGTCAGTGCAAAGAGGGTACAACTTTCTACTTGCTTTCACCAATCATATAAATTTTTGTGGACTTATTGTCCCTTACCGACCCACTGTTGCAGTAAGCACCAGGGAGGGAAGAGGAAGAAAAAGAAAGAAAAAAAGACTATTTAAAAAAAAAAATCTATGTAACTCCAAATAGCTTAGTTAACAGTATAAGTTAGTATTTCAGAACATGGTGTCAGCAGATAAACAGCTTCCTTACCCATTTCTTTCTTTTCTTCTCTTTTCTGTTCTGTTCTTTTTTTTAACAGCATAGTACCTAAAACCACATCAGGAAATTTTAAAACTTAAAAAAATAATTAATTCCCAATCAGGTGTTCTAGTTTAGTTTCATGTGTTTTTACTCTATACTTTGCACATAAGATTTTTTTTTTTCCTTTTGCAGCAGTGGTCTCAAGCAGAGGCCCTTTAGGCTTAATGCTGACAGGGAGTGGCATGTTTCACCAGAGTTAAATAGTTCTCAATTTGAATAGCACATCTTAAATCTCCTAAAATGTTTAAGATTTTATATAATAACTCACCATTCTAATTGTTTTGCAGCTCAACCTTTTAATATTAGAAGGGTTAATTTACAGATTTAGAGAACCTTTGCCAACATTAATTACTTAAAAAAAAAAATCCAGCTTTTACAATGTTCGTCTAGGGCTATAAAAACCCAGCAGAGAATTTATATTCCAATGCTAGATTCAAACTCTCAGTACCTTACAATGTAAAGACATCCTGCAGTCAGAGACTGCCCTCCCTCACCTTCCTAGCCTGGCAGCAGCTTTGGAATGTAGAAGGCATCTTAGAAAAAAAAATACAGAGAAGTATACTTGAAATGATGATTCATCATAAAATGATGATTCATCTCTTTAAACACTATCAATTGTTTTTGATTGCTGTTGTTTGAGGTATGGAAGCATTATTACCCTTTATATTACATTTCTATTTTGCTCAATTCTCTTTGTATTCTAGAACTTCTGTTTTAATAAATAAATGTTATTATTTGTATCAAGTTATATAAAATATCCATTTGATAAATGAATTGGACTAGCATTAAAACTATAAAATAATTTTAGTAGTATTTCATTTTGTATTATATTGTCATGTCCTAGAGATGAACAATGAATATTTCTCCTATTTAAGTTGTTCTTTAATACTCTTTGTTTTTATTTTTGTTTTGGGGTTTTTTTGGGGGGGCGGGGGTGGAAATGAGTATTAAGTGACTTGCCCAGGGTCACACGGCTAGTAAATGTTAAGTGTCTGAGGCCGGATTTGAACTCAGCTCCCCCTGAATCCAGGGCCAGTGCTTTATCCACTATACCATCTAGCTTCCCCCTGTTCTTTAATTCTTTTTTTTTTTTTGAGAGGGGGGGCAATGAGTGTTAAGTGACTTGCTCTGGGTCACACAGCTAGTAAGCATCGTGTCTGAGAGTGGATTTGGACT
The DNA here is from genome assembly GCF_019393635.1 of Dromiciops gliroides. Lineage (NCBI taxonomy): Eukaryota > Metazoa > Chordata > Mammalia > Microbiotheria > Microbiotheriidae > Dromiciops > Dromiciops gliroides. The sequence goes on along the minus strand of NC_057861.1, from coordinate 245,746,899 downwards.
CAGGTCCTGTTCCTTAATTTTTTAATTATTTATTTATTTATATCTTAATGAGGCAATTGGGGTTAAGTGACTTGCCCAGGGTCACACAGCTGGTAAGTGTTAAGTGTCTGAGGCCAGATTTGAACTCAGGTCCTCCTGACTCCAGGGCCAGTGCTTTATCCACTATACCATCTAGCTGCACCCCCCTGTTCCTTAATTTTTTAAGAAGAGTTGTGTAATGTAATCCATGCAAGTTTTTTTTTTGTCTGCTTTGAGCAGTTGATCTCCACATATATGTTTTTTTCTTTATTTTGTTGTTATTTGGAGTGGGATTTCATTTTGTATTTTTGTGTCCTGTGTTTCATTATTGTCAAAATACATGTTAAAGATTTTTGATGTTTTATTTTATAACTAAAATCTTTGTGCAGCATTTGTCTCAATTTACAACCAATCTGATATAGATTATATATGTACAATCATATTAAACATATCTCTGCATTAGTCATGTTGTGAAAGAAGAATTAGAACAAAAGCAAAAAACCTCAAGAAAGAAAGAAAATAAAGAACTCCAAACCAAAAATAGTGTGGCTCAATCTGCATTCAGATTCCATTTTTTTTTCTCCATGTGTAGAGTATTTTCCATCATGAGTCCTTTGGATACTGTTGGATCATTGTATTGCTGAGAAGAGCTAAGTCTATAACAGCTGATCATCACATAGTGTTGCTGTTACTGTGTACAATGTTCTCCTGGTTCTGCTCTTCTCAGTCAGCATTAGTCCACCTAAGTTTTTCCAGGTTGTTTTTTTATTCCTCTGAAATTTGCCTGCTCATCATTTCTTATAGCACAATAGTGTTCCATTGCATTCATATACAACTTATTTAGCCATTCCCCAATTGATGGGCATTCCCTTGGTTTCCAAATCTTTGCCACCACAAAGAGAACTGCTAAAAAAATATTATTGTGGGGGCGGCTAGGTGGCTCAGTGGATAAAGCACCAGCCCTGGATTCAGGAGTTCCTGAGTTCAAATCCGGCCTCAGACACTTGACACTTACTAGCTGTGAGACCCTGGGCAAGTCACTTAACCCCCATTGCCCCGCAAAAAAACAAACAAAAAAACAAAAACTATTATTGTACATATGGGTCCTCCTTTTCCCTTTTTTATGTTCTCTTTTGGAAACAGACCTAGTAGTGGTATTACTGGGTCAGTGGGTATGCACAGCCCCATAGTCTTTTGGGCATAGTTCCAAATTGTTCTCCAAAATGGCTGAATTACTTCACAACTCCGCAAACAGTATATTAGTGTCCCAATTTTTGGATATTCTCTAAATTACTTATCATTTTACTTTTTTGTCATATTAGGCAATCCAATATGTATTTGGTGGTACCTGAGGTATTTTAATTTGCATTTCTCTAATCAATAGTGATTTAAGACTGTTTTTTTTTTCATATGTCAATAGTTTTGATTTCTTCATCTGAAAACTGCCTGTTCATATCATTTAACCATTTCTTAATTGGGGAATGATTTATATTCTTATAAATTTGATTCAGTTCTCTATATAATTGAGAAATTAGGTCTTTATTAAAAACACTGGCTGTAAAAATTGTTTCCCAGCTTTCTGCTTTCCTTTTAATCTTGGCTTCATTGGTATTGTTTGCATAACACCTGTTTTATTTTATTTTTAATATTTTTTTTGATAGAGCAATGAGGGTTAAGTGACTTGCCCAGGGTCACATACCTAGTAGCTGTCAAATGTCTGAGGTCAGAGTTGAATTCAAGTCCTCCTGAATCCAGAGCTAATGCTTTATCCAATGTGCCACATAGCTGGCCACCTTTTTTAATTTAATGTAATCAAAATGATTCATTTTGTATTTCATAAATATTCACTATCTCTTGTTTGGTAATCAATTCTTCCCCTTTCCACAGATCTTAGATCCTGGCAACCTTCTAAGTTATCTTTTACTAAAAAAGTATTTAACCCTGTCCTTTTTGTAGGTTCTGTTGCTCCATGAATTATTGTATGTCATTATTAAAAGGTATTTGGAGGGTTTGGGGAAAGAGCTCAGGTGAGTAGCCACTTTTCTTTCACCATCTCGTCTCTAACTCCTTCAGTTTACTTTTTTTTTTATAAATATTTTATTTAAATTTTGAGTTCCAGATTTTATCCCTCCTTTCCCATCCCCTTCCCTGAGGCATTAAGCAATCAGATATAGGTTATACTTGTGCAATTATGCAGAACATTAATATATTAGTCATTTTGCATAAGAAAACTCAAATGAAATTTAAAAATTAAGGAAAGTGAAAAATAGCATGCTTCAGTCTGTTTTCAATCACTATCAGCTCTTTCTTTGGAGGTCGATAGTATGTTTCATCATTAATCCTTTGGGATTGTCTTGTATCTTTGTCTTGCTGAGAATAGTTAAGTCATTCACAGTTTGTCATTGAATAATATTGTCGTAGTTCCATATTCTTCTCAAATGCTAAAGGGTTCTTTGTCTCATTAAGTGTTGGATTATTTTCTTCAGTTTTGCAGTTACTAAATCTGGAGGCCATAATTCATACAATTTTAAATGTTTTCCCTTTTGATTTATCTATTAGTGTTCAAAGTCTTTGAATTTTCTTCAGTTTTTCAGCAATTTCAGTCTTCTTCTTTTTCACTATGGTCCCCTATTGATAATTTTCTGACTCTCTTCTCCTGATAGTGGTTTATTCCTGTAGTGCATGTCAAAGCATATGCGTTTCCTCTCACACTGGTAATTTATGATGCTCCAAAATGAGTATCTCCCAGAAGCAACTTTGGGGGGAACAGAACTCTTCCAACATAGTTGCTGGACACTTTTTCTCAGACTTAATGGAGTATCATATAGCCCCAGTCCTCCATGTGGTATCCAATCCCTCTCTTTTTGACACTGTATACTGAACAAATAAGTAAATAAAAAAATTGATACGTGAATGAATAAAGTCCTCAGTAAATAGCTATGTAGTCCTAGAAATCTACTATCCACATTGACCGTGTCAAAAATGTGTCTTTTGTGATTTTCTGTACATCACGTATCTGTCAGGAATATTATAGCATATTTCATCTTCCTTATTTTAGACTTATTGTTTATCATTGTTTGACAGATTTCTCTCTTCTTTCAAAGTTTTAAAATTTATTTTCCCTACTCTATATGTTGTTGTAATCATTTGTTAATTTCCTATTTATATCTTTCACAATTTATTAATTTTGGAATTGTTTTTTCTTAATAATTTGAATCAATTCCATATAGATATAGATTATACATATACATACATATATACACTTATAAATATTAGACTATTACTAGAAAAATGCCACAAATGTTTTCCCAGTAAGCTATTCCCCTTCTACATTTTACTAGATTAATTTTGTGTGTAATTTTCAACATTCTATATTATTTTTTTTCTTATTTGATTTCCTTTATCATTAGATTAGACATGATTTCTTCTCCTATCCATAAATTTAAAATGTAATCTCTTCTATATTGTTTTGTTTCTAATTAACCCTTTTATACTTAGGTTGTGCTTACATTTATATCTCCTCATCATGAGTACATGGAATGTTCACAAGCTTATGGAAAACACTAAATCCAGTAGATATGAAAGATGATCAGCTCTTTTTTGCAAGAAAATTCAGCAGAGATGACATCCAAATAGAAGCCCTAAATGAAGCAAATGAAGGCTAGCTTATTTAAGTCAAAACCTTGTATACAAGATTTTGTTATTATTTATTTGTTTTGTTGCTTTTTCTAGAATGGCCACAGTAATGAGCAACAAAATGAAGCTGGCATAGGATTTGCAACCAAAACTAATCTAGTGAACAAGTGTGTATGTTTCTCAAAAGGATTGAATTGCAAACTCATAATATCATGATTGCCATTTTTTGTGAGGCAATTGGGGTTAAGTGATGTGCCCAGGGTCACACAGCTAGTAAATATCAAGTGTCTGAGGCCAAATTTGAACTCAGGTACTATTGACTCCAGGACCAGTGCTCTATCCATTGAGCCACCCAGCTGCCCCATGATTGCCATTTGAAGAAAAGTGCCACATCATCATCATCATTAGTGCATATGCTTTCATCATAATGAGCCCTGATGAGATTTTATATATATATATAAAATCTCATCAGGGCTCATTATCATATGTGTGTGTGTGTGTGTGTGTGTGTATGTGTGTGTGTGTGTGTATGTAAACCCTCATCATCAATGTGGTGAAAAAGGACAGCTTTTACTTCTGGGTTACTTTAATGCCAGGGTAGGCACAGACTATCATAAATGGTAAGGAGTCCTTGGGAAGAATGGAGTTAGAAACAGAAACATTAATGGTCACCTACCACTGAAGGCTTGTATATCTCATGACCTCATCACTAACATTGTCTTCCATTGACCTAAATACAATAAAACTTTGTTGATACACTCTCAAAGGAAACATTGGCATTTAATAGACTATGTCATTGGCATTTAATAGACTATGTCATTGTGAGGAGGAGTTAGGATGTGAGAGTGACAAATGCAATGTATGTCAGATGTTGTTGGACCAATCACAGACTTATCTTATCCAAGGTATATATTTACAGTCAACAAAAGCAGCAGCTCCAAGGGAATATGATGACCATAAAACTTAATGTCAACAGATTAGAGTGCTTATCTGAGCCAGAACAGTTACTTGCTAACTTGGAGAGAAAACTGAACAAACACATGGTTGGTAATAGTGAAACATAAAAGAAGTAGACGACTTTCAGAGATTTGTTGTGTAGCATTGCTTTTACTCATCTGGGACAAAACTCTTACAAGAATTGAGATTTTTTTAACAAAATGATGGGGAATGCTAAATGAAAAATCTGAACTCCAAAGGGTTTAACACTAGTGATAGTATATTCATCTCCAAGAAGTCAATATTTAGCCCCATCCAAAGTAAAGTGCAAGTGAAACTTAGAGAGATGAAGGATTCTTGGATCAGTAAGATGGTAGATGAAGTTCAGTTTTACATTGATAATAAAAATTTGAAGCAGTTTTATGATGCCCTGCAGCCTATTTATTGGCCAAAGACCTATGGTGAATCTTAGCTACTCAGTGCTGATGGAGCCATATTGATTAGTGATAAGAAAATGATCCTTGTTAGAAGGGCTGAGTATTTCCAGAGTGTCCTTCATGGACTGGTAGTGGTAAATGCTGAAGCCTTTGACCATACAGATCAGTTTGAAATTAATCCCTCTTGAGCCAAATGTCCAACTGAAGAAAGTTTTTTTGGATGCCTTTAGGCTCTTGTAATATGACAAAATGCCTGGTGTGGATTCATTTTCAGCTGAGATTTGCAGACCAGACAGCAATATTATAATGATCAACTGTGAATGACTTAGTTATTTTTAGCAATTTGGTGATCTGAGTTCCAGATTACTCATAATGAAAAATGCTTTCCACATTCAGAGGGAAAATGATGAAATCTGAAAGGAGATTGAAGCATGCCATTTTTCATTATATCTTTTTATATTTTTTCTTTTACAGAATGACTGATATGAAAATATATATTTTACATGATTGCACATATATAACATATCAAAGTGATTATTATCTTAATGAGAAGAAATGGGAGAAAGGAAAACAACTGACACATTACACATATATAGTGTCTATATATGTATATGTGTACATATATATATATATATATGTTAAAATGATCTTTTCATGTAATTGGGAAAAATCTATTATAAAAATAAAAGAAAGGGACAATTAAAGGTTAATATGGTGTTTGCTGTTCACAACCCTAGAAGAAATGCTAAGAGCAGAAAAAAGGTCTGTAAACAACACTTCTTCATCTGATCAAGGCCTTTGATACTATCAATAATGAGAGCTTGTGGAATATCTTGGTGAAGTTTGGTTGCCTGAAGAAGCTGATTAGTATTGCACATCCATCTCATGCTGGCATGCATTCTGGATAATAGATTATGTACACATGATTTCCCATTCACCAACATAGAGCAGCAAGGCTGTGTGATTGCTGCCATGGTTTTTAACACAATTTTCTCAGTGGGGTTTTTGTATGCCTTCAATAAGAATGAAAATGGCATCAAAGTCAGCTACTATACTCACAGTAAATTATTTATCTTGAAAAGGCTTCAAGCCAAGACTAAAATGGGGGTGGAGTTAGTACATGACTTTTTGTTCACAGGTGATTGTATCCTTGATGCAGCCTCTGAAGCTGAGATGCAACAAAGTATGGAGTGATGCTCTGTTTATTCTGCTAATTTTGCCCTGAAAATTAACACCAAAAAAAAAAAAAAAGAGGTTCTCTCCCCTGAGCACCACCCAGCCTACACATGCAACTATTGGTTAAACCACATGGGGAAATAGTGAATGTTGTGAATAATTTCACATATTTTAGCAGTATACTTTCTAGAGATGTACATATAGATGATGAATTTGAGCTTGCTTGGTGTTTGAGAGGCTCTGAAGGTAAGTAGAGAAGAGAAGATGTATTAGATTGCTTACTAAACTGAAAATCTCCAGAGCTGCTGTGCTTCCTTAATTCCTTAATTATATGTCTTTAAAACCTAGACAGCATACTAGTGCCGTGCCAGGATACTGAATCACTTCCATTTGAATTGTCTTAGGAAGACACTGAGGATCACTTGACAAGTTAAGGTATTGGACATAGAGGTCCTTTCTCAAGCTGAACTGCTGAGCATTCATATTCTATTAATGAGACCACAACCTGCATAATCTGACTACATTGTTCGATTGCCAAACTTGCATCTGCCAAAAGGGCTATGTTACAGAGAACTCACAAAAGGCAAGTACACACATTTAGGTTGGAAGAAACTATACAAGGACAGTCTCAAGGTCTTTATGAAGAACTTTGGAATCAGTTGTGAGATATAGGAGACATTGTCATAGTACCATTAATCAAAGAATAATATTGATAGGTCAAAGGAAACACCTTAAAAAGCATAATTGGCTAAGTGGAAAGGAAATTTCAAAACCTAATTGAGGAAAACAGTTCTTTCAAAGTTAGAATTAGGTTAAGAGAAGCTAATTATTCTATGAGAAATTAAGTAGCTATCAAACAGATGCAAAATAATGAAAAACAAAACAAGAAAATGTAAAATACTTCCAGGAAAAAAAGAAACTGACCTAGAGAGACAATGTCAGAATTATCGAACTACCTGAAGGTCATAATCTAAAGGAGAACATGGACAGCATCTTTCAAGAAATTATTGAGGATAATTGCCCTGATATTCTGAAACCAGAGGGCAAAATAGGCATTGCAATAATCTACTGTTCTGAAACAGTGATGTCCATTATCACCTCTATTATTTAATATTGTACTAGAAATGTTAGCTTTCACTCTTTGCAGATGATATTATGGTATACTTTGAGAATCCTAAAGAATCAACCAAAAAAATGCTTGAAACAATTAACAACTTTAGTAAAGTTGGAGGATGTAAAATAAACCTACTTAAATCATCAGCATTTTTATACATGACCAACAAAGCTCAGCAGCAAGAGATAGAAAGATAAATTCCATTTAAAGTAATGGTAGACAATATAAAATATTTGGGATTCTACCTGCCAAGACAAACCCAGGAACTCTATGAACATAATTAGAAAACATTTTTCACAAAAATAAAATTAGAACTATGTAATTGGAAAAATATCAATTGCTCATGGCTAGACTGAGCTAATATAATAAAAATGACAATTCTACCAAAATTAATTTGCCTGTTCAGTGCCAAACCAATCAGACTACCTAAAATTATTTTATAGAGTTAGAAAAAATAAAAATAAAATTCATCTGGAAAAACAAAAAGTCAAGAATATCAATGGAATTAATGAAAAAAATACACAGAAAGGTGGGCTAACCATACCAAATTTTAACCTATACTATCAAGTGGCAATCATTAAAACTATTTGAGGGGCACTTAGGTGGTACAGTGGATAAAGCACTGGCCCTAGATTCAGGAGGACCTTAGTTCAAAGCCAGCCTCAGACACTTGACACTTACTAGCTGTGTGACCCTGGGCAACTCCCTTAACCTTCATTGCCCCACAAGAAGAAGAAGAAGAAGAAGAAGAAGAAGAAGAAGAAGAAGAAGAAGAAGAAGAAGAAGAAGAAGAAGAAGAAGAAGAAGAAGAAGAAGAAGAAGAAGAAGAAAAATCTATTCGATATTGGCTAAGAAATAAAGTGGTGGATCAATTGAATAGGTTAGGCACAAGAGACACAGTAGTAAATGACTATATTAATCATCTGTTTGATAAACCAAAAGACTCCAGCTTCTGGGATAGGAACTCAATATCTGACAAAAATTGCTGGGAAAATGGGAATATAGTATGGCAGGAACCATAGACCAACCTCTTACACCATATACCAAAATAAGGTCAAAATGGATACAAGATTTAGACATAAAGTGTGATACCATAGATAAATTAGGAGAGGAAAGAGTAGTTTACCTCTCAGATATATGGAGAGTAAAATAGTTCATGTCCAAACAAGAGATCTATAATATTATGAAATGCAAGTTGGAAGACTTTGATTATATTAAATTTAAAAAGTCTTTGTAAAAACAGAAACAATGCAGCCAAAATTAGAAGGGAGGAAGTAAGGTGGGAAACAATTTTTACAGCCAATATTTCTGATAAAGGCCTCATTTCTAAAATATATAGAGAACTAAATCAAATTTATATAGTCAAAGGATATGAACAGGCAGTGTTCTGATTAAGAAATCAATGCTATCTATTTCCACATGAAAAAATTCTCTAAATCACTATTGATAAGAGAAATGTAAATTAAAACAACTCTGAAGTACCACCTCACATCCATCAGATTGGCTAATATAACAAAAAAAGGAAAATAATAAATGTTGGAGAAACTGTGGAAACATTGGAACACTAATGCATTGTTGGTGGAGCTGTGAACTGGTTCATCCATTCTTTAGAGCAATTTGGAATTATGCCCAAAGGGCTATAAAGCTGTGAATACCATTTGGCCCAGCAATACCAGTGTTGGGACTTTTCCCCAAGGAGATCATAGAAAAGGGAAAATGACCCACATGTTCAAAAAGATTTATAGCTGCTCTTTTTTTGGTGATAAGGAATTTGAAATTGAGGGGTTGCCCATCAGTTGGGGAATGGCTAAATAAGTTGTGATATATGAATGTAATGGAATATTATGGTGTTGTAAGAAATGCTGAGCAGGAGGAGTTCAGAGAAATCTGGAAGGACTTACATGAACTGATGCTGACTGAGAGGAACAGAACCATGAGAACATTGTACACAGTCACAGCAATATTGTGTGATGAACAATGTTGATAGACTTGGCTCTTCTCAGCAGTGCAATGATCTAAAATGGTTTGAAAGAACTCATGAAAGAAAATGTGCTCAATGTCCAGAAAAAAGTACTGTGAATTATGAATACAGATTGAACCATACTGTTTCTACGTTTGGACTGGTTTTTTTCCCATCTTTTTGGAGGTTTTTCCCTAATGCTCTGATTCATCTTTCACAGGAAGACGAATGTAGAAATATATTTAATGTGATTGTACATATACAACCTCTATCAGACTGCTTTCTGTCTTGGGGAGAAAGGAGGGAAGGGAGGGTGGGATAAAAAAATTTGGAACTAAAAATCCTGTGAAAACAAATGTTGAGAACTATACTTATATATAACTGGAAAATAATAAAATACTTTAAAAAAAGAAATAATCCACTCATAAATTCAGGAAGGAGATCCCAAATTAAAAATTCCAAGGACTATTATAGCCAATATTCAAAACTATCATGTGAATGAAAAATATTCTAAGTAACCAGAAAGAAGCAATTCAAATATTGGGGAGCCACTGTGAGTATTACAGATAACTTATCAGCTTCAAAATTAAAAGATCAGAGATCAGAAGAGGCACAGCCAAGATGGCAGAGAGAAACTAGCTACTTGCCTGAGCTCTCTCTAGTTTACCTTAAAAACAACATTAAATAAAGCCTCTAAATAAATTCTGAAACTACAAAAGTTACATCTATTCATAGAACTGCCTGTAAGTCATGTCAATCAATGCTAACAGCCAATTAGCTTGGAACTGTGTGTGGGGACAGCCCCTCCCACAGGAAGCTTCTGCTCTAGGAGAAAGGTGGACCCTTCTTTCTGTTGGAGATCTCATTGGTGGCTGCAGGGCCAGGGTAATTAGACTTTTTCTTTCTGAACTCCACATGTTCTTCCTGTCTCTTTTGATAACTTCTTCTATACTTTAATAAATGCTTAATGACCAAAGACTGGTGCTATAAGCTTCAAATTTAAGGCCACCACGCATTAGATCTTTAGTCACACATTTAGATTTTAAATATCACAGTTTGTTGAACCACAAATGGAATGGTGAACCCCTATCTTCTGATCTTCTGGTTTGGTAAGACATTTTCCCCTATTTCCAATGTGCCTGCCCCATTAAATTTAAATTCCTAAATTTGATGAGGATCCCACAGCAGTTATCAGCCAGTTTGGGGCAATTTTCAGAGGTTATCATCTCACTTGGAATTATTTCACTGATCTGACGAATATCCCCAAGGGAAAGAACTGATATAATAGCCTCAGCAAACTCCTTAGAAACATCAGGAAAAGTTGCTATTGGATGGCCTTTAGAAGACCCTGACTGGGACCCCAATATCCTTGAGTATTTTGATATGTTGAAGGAAGCAAGAGAAACATTGGTGAAGGCAATGGAGTCCTGTGCTAGAAAGACTGATAATTGGCCAAAATATATAGATACAGTTCAGGGATCTAATGAAAAACCTAATAGATTCTATGGCAGGCTGTGTAAGAATGCCAGACAATATGCTACACTGGACCCATTAGATGCTAGAGATGCTCATGTTATCTGTTCTCATTTTATAAACCAGTCCTTACCAGAAATATGGAAATATTTTGAAAGGCAATGTTCAGGTTGGAATACCTTAAGTTCTGCCAGACTTAAAGAAATAGCAACATATATTTATAAAGGAAATGAGAGGGAAGAAAGGAACAGACAAGGCATTTTAGCTCCAGTACAGGAAACAATACAGCAGCAATGCTAGGCAGTTGAGAATCACTATCAACCCCAGTATTGCTATCAACCCCATAGATTTTGCTATTACAGGAATAGATGAGGGCACATAGTACAGTACTGTAGGCACATACTACAGTACTATGCAATGGGAACAGAACTAAAACAGATATAGTTTCTCTCAGATGAGTACAGAGAGGTAAAATCAAAATAGAGATAGATCTTTTTGGGGGTGGGAGGGTACAGACAGACAGAGGCAAGTATAGGTGAGCATAATGAAAACAATTACAGGCCCTCTCAAAGGGGGTACAAATCATAGAGCTATAGAGGATTGATGGTGTAGTGGGGGCAGGGAAGGATGGTGGAATAAGAAGACTTTACCTTTACAGATACTGAGATTTTTAGCCCTCTTGTGCCAGTCCATTCACTTCCCCAAAGTGATGAACCTCATGTAACACTTAGGGTTGAAGATACTTATTATGATTGCTTATTAGATACAGAAGCCTCAAGATCAGTCCTAGTAAGCAAACCTGACCCTGAATGTACATCTATTGGGTTTCTATATGTAGGTGGAGTTTGAGGGAAAACTCAAACAGTTGAAAAATTAACCCCTTGCATAGTGAATCTGGTCCCATTAACAGTAGAACATTCATTTCTACTTATGCCCAACTCCCCTGAAAACCTATTAGGTTATGGCTGCCTTTGGAAAGTTAGAGCAACCATACTTTGTTCTCCAGATGATGGCATTTCCCTGGAATTGCCAGAGGATACTGTTCACTTACTACCAACCTTGATCTCAGACACTCAGGAAACAGTGGGGCATATGTTTGAAATCCCTTCTGATATTCCTGAGTCCCTATGTGCTTCCTTCTCTACTGATGTAGATCTCCTTAAATCTGCTGTACCTGTTGTCATTAAGACCAAAGATAGCCCAGCACCATACATTCCACTATCCTTTATCTAGAGAAACCATTGAGGGAATTACTTCTATAATTGAGACTCTGACAAACCAAGGCATAATTGTCCCATGCCCTTATTCCCCATGTAATACTCCCATTTTGGCAGTTAAGAAGCCCAAGACTGGGCCAGATGGCAAGCCTGTTTACCATTTTGTACAAGATCTGAGAGCAATTAATTTCTATGCTATGCCTAGACATTCAATAGTACCTAACCCTGCTACTGTTATTTCCTCAATCCCATGTGAAGCAACATGCTTCACAGTGGTAGATCTCTGCTCTGCTTTCTTTTCAATACCAGTAAATCAGGATGCCCAATATTTTCCCTTTACCTGGATGAATAGACAGTGAACTTGGACCAGGCTCCCACAGGGGTTTGTTGACAGTCCCACACTATTCTCTCAAATTTCACAACAAGGATTTAGCTTCCATTATGTTTAAAGGTTCCACTTTAGTCCAATGTATAGATGACTTACTCCTGGTTGCACCTAATGCTGAGATTTGTCAGGAAGACAGCCAACATCTGTTATTAGAGCTGCACAAACAAGGCTATAAGGTCTCTAAGTGTAAAGTACAATGGTGTCTACCTCAGGTGGAATATTTGGATTTTTTTTTTGGCTGCTGGCACTTGATCCATCTCTCCTAAGCTTGTCAAGACTATTCAATGACTCTCTGCTCCCTCTACTAAGAAGCAACTAAGGGATATTCTAGGAGCAGCTGGATATCGAAGACAATGGATACCCTCTTTTGGTGAAATTACTATGAATCTTACTTCTCTAACCAAAAATTCTGTCCCAGAACCTGTACAGTTGGATTCCCAGCATCTTTCAGCTACAATAGAATTAACATGGGCCTTGTTATCAGCACCTGCAGTAGGACTCCCAGAATAAAATAGGTCTTTTACTCTTTTCGTATGTGAACAGAGGGGAGTAGCTTTTGGGGTCCTGACTCAAAAATTAGGACATGTCCAGCCTATTACTCTACTCAACTTTATTCTGTAGCTCCTAACACACCACCTTGCCTTTAGGCCATGGCAGCTACTGATCTTTTGGTAGAAAAAGCCTCTGATCTGATCTTAGGTAACCTTCTAGTTGTGCAGTACCTTCATGAAGTTTAGGCTCTCTTACTGCCTCATAGGACACAGGTTTTTCAAATCCAAGGCTCACTAGATATAAAGTATCCCTGCTAGGAAATGAGACAATCACTTTAAAGTGTTGTACAATCCTTAACCCAGCAATACTGTTCCCTGACCTGCCACTCTCAAGGCAGCCTTTGCATGACTGCACCTCCCTAGTTGACATAGCTGAGAAACCTCATGATGATCTTTCTGACACACCATTAGAGAACCATGATTTTATCTTCTATACTGATGGTTCATCTTTGTGCACTGAAACTCATTTGAAGTGGCCTGATGTTCTACTCTTGGCACTGTTCTCTCTGCATAGTAGGCAAAGAGGAGAAGTACATATATCACCTTATGAGATGCTTTGGTCAAACTCCTATACAAGCACAATCTTTTTCCCCAGTATATACATCATTGGTGGGGGAAGATACCTCTGTTGCTTCATATATAAAGGAATTACAAGCCAGGATACATGAACTCCACGAGACAGGAGCAGCAGTGCAGGCTGGCCCCTTGAACTTCTCTTTACATGATTTGAGATCAGGAGACAGTGGATATATTAAAATTTTTTAGCAGAATAGTGGAACTCAGCCAGCTTGGGAAGATCATTTCCAAGTATTGCTAACAACTCTGACTGCCATCAAAATCATAGAGAAGGACTCATGGATATATTTCTCCCACATAAAACTGGTACCAGCAATGTGGACCATTGAATGTCATTGTCTCTTATTCTTCCATGTATATTTTGTTCTATTCATCTATCTCTCCAATTTTGAACCAATGAAAGATGCTTTTGATTTCATAATACAATATTAATTCTGGGAGTATTGTGCTCCCATCTTCTAAGTTGTTTGTTCTTTCAACTGATTATTTGATCAAATTCTACAAAGCATTTCCCTGGAAAATTGCTTGCCAGGGCAAGTGTAAATTAATTCTAGAACTATTATTTTTGCTAAGCATAAAAAAGCATTTAATAGAGTCAGTTCAAATGTTACATAAGTGTTTCTTTTTCATGCTATCACAACTACATTTTGAACTCAATAATATGGGCATATTTTCGTGAGATTCTTATTCTTTCAAGATTGTGTTTTAACTTGTATTAAAATATGTTCCGATTTTTCACAAAGGTAATTGTATACTTAGTAAAAAAAGCTATTACTTTGAATTATTGCATAATTGTATATTATATTCTGAGTCACGGCAAATTCACTTTTTTATGGTCATCATTATCCTCAAGTGTTAAATCCATATGAGACTTGGATTATGGGAAATTATCATTTAAGACATTGTCTTCATTCTGAGTCACCAGATGCCAGTTGGCTAAGATGCCAGCCAATCACAAGAGGCATACATACAAGAGCAGACATGAATTGTCACAAAAGGGGAGACACACAAAGTCCAGGTACTGCACTGTCTTGGGAAAGACTGAGAGAACAGCTATTGGCAAGAGTCGAGGTTTAATTTTCTTGGTTTAATTTTCCCCACACATGACACTGGGCAGCCAGGCTATGTCATTTCATTTGGCACCTGACTTCAATTCCCCCTCCTACATGCCTGATGTCATGGACTTCTAAATCCTATGCATCTGATTATGCCTGACTCAATTTCCCCTTTGTTCTTTTATGGTAACCCCATAATTATCTCAGATGTTTTTATTATATGTTTCATGTGTAACAACAGGACAGTAATTGTAAAATCTCTAAAAGATTCTGAATTTCCTTAGACATGTTTCTGAGAACTCTCATTGTTTGATTTGGTTATTGGCAAAGATATTTAAAGTTGAGTTAAGCTCAATTTTGTAGGAAAATTTCCTAGCTGATTACAATTATCTGAAACACTTGAGGGACTTTACAATCACACTGAAAAATCTACAGTTGAGACTTTCTAGTCTTGATCATCTGCATCCATGCCTGAAAGTCTTTCATTCCACAACTACACCCAGAGGACTTCCCAAGAATCATCTGAGAAAAGACTTCCAAAGACATAAATGGACATTTTCATGTTTTCTTTTTCCTCATTGTATACACAGTTTAAAATGTCCAATGACTAAAGGGGAAGGCACCCTTTAGTTTTTCACGTTTGTAATGTCCACCTGCTAAAAGGGCAGTGCCCCTTTTAGTCTTTGTTAAAGAGTTGCTCAATTTTTTTTCTCTTTTTTCATTCCCTTTACTTTGTTAGTCATAAGTATCTGTAATGTTATTGTTTCATATAAGGAAACAATGTTTCTTCATGAAGCACGGGCGGGGGGGGGAGAGGAAGGGGGACTGTGAGAATCAGGGTGCCACTCCCCTTCTAGGAAAGATATTTTGAGAACCAGGACATTGCCCCCTGAGGAGAAAGCATGTGATTAGGGTCCAAAAGTTACATCTATTCATAGAACCATTACATCTATTCATAGAACTGCCTGTAAGTCATGTCAGTCAATGCTACCAGCCAATTAGCTTGGAGATGTATGTGGGGATTGCCCCTCTTGAGGTCCTGCAGGGAGCTTTTGCTCTAGGAGAGCATACATTACTTAGTGTACATTACTTAGATATAAAGAGTGCTACCTTAGGTAAATTAGTAGAGGAAGGAATAGTTTACTTCTCAGATCTTTGGAGAGGAAAAGAATTTATGAACAAAAAAGAGATAGAGAATATTATGAAATGCAAAATGGATGATTTTGATTTCATTGAATTAAAAAAAATGTAGAAACAGAAGCAATGTATTCAAAAGTGGAAGGGAAGCAGAAAGCTGGGAAACAATTTTTATAGCCAATATTTCTGAAAAGGCTTCATTTCTAAAATATATTGGGAACTAAATCAAATTTATAAAAATTAAAGTTATTCTGCAATTGAGAAATGATCAAAGGATATGAACAGGTAGTTTTCTGATGAAGAAATCAAAGCTATTTCTTGCCATATGAAAAAAAATGCTCTAAATTATGATTGAATACGGAAATGAAAATTAAAACAACTGAGGTACCACACACACCTATCAGATTGGCTAATATGACAAAGAAGGAAAATAATAAATGTTGGAGAAACTGTGGAAATTTTATAACACTAATGCATTGTTGCAGAACTGTGAACTGATACAACCATTCTGGAGGCCATTTTGGAATTATACCCAAAGGGCTATAAAGTTGTTCATACCCTTTGACCCAGCAATAACACAATTAGGTCTTTTTCCCAAAAAGTTCATAAAAAGGGAAAAGTACCCACATGCTCTTTCTGTGGTAGCAAAGAATTGGACATTAAGGGGATGTCCATCAATTGGGGAATGGCTAAGCAAGTTGTGGCATATGGATATAATGAAATACTATTGTGCTATAAGAAATGATAAGCAGGCAGATTTCAGAGAAAACTGGAAAGACATACATGAACTGATGCTAAGTGAAATGAGCGGAATGAGGAGAACATTTTACATAGTATCAAAAACATTGCGTGATGATCAACTTTGGTAGACTTTACTCTTCTCACCAATAGAATGATCAAAGGTAATTCCAAAGGTCTTATGATGGAAAATTATCTCCACATCCAGAAAAAAGAATTGTGGAATCTGGATGCAGACTGAACCATACTTTTTCTGGTTTTTTTTTTGAGGCTTTTCCCTTTTGTTCTGATTCTTCTTTCACAACATGACTAATGCAGAAATATGTTCAATATGATTATACATATATAGCCTATATAAGATTACTTGCTGTCTTGGGGAAGGGGAAGGGAAGGGAGGGAGAAAAAATTTGGAGCTAGAAATCATATACAAACAAATGTTGAAAAGCTATCCCTCCATGTAAGTAGAAAATAATAAAATACGTTTTTGGTAAAGAAAAAAAAAAGATCAGAGATCATGGAACATCATATTCCAGAAGGCAAATGAACTAGTACTATAACCAAGAATCAGCTACCTGGTGGAATTAAGCATAATATACAAAAGGGTGGGGATAGGAGGAATGGTTTTCAATGAAAAAGAAAGATTTCAGGCTTTCATAAGCAGAATATAAGAACTGAACAACAAAAAATGCTTTCTAATGTCAAGACCCAAAAGAAGCATAAACAGGTAAAAAGGGAAAAGAAAGCATAAATGATTAAATAGATCTTAAAAGTTTACATCCTGGTATGGGAAGATGATACTTGTAATTTTCACAAATTATATCAGTAATAGTACAGCTAAAAGTAATAGGCATAGACAGAGGTTATGGACATTAGGGAAATTTGAGAGAATGACTTAAAAATAATTAAAGAAAGAGAAGTACACTGGGTGCAAAAGGAAGGGAGAGTTAGAATGGGGTAAATTATTTCACATCAAGAAGTATGAAAGACCTATGACAGTGGAGAGGAAAATGGGATGGTGGGTTATGGGCATCTCTTGAACCTTACTTTCATCAGTATTGGCACAAAGAGAATAATATACTCAAACAATTGAATATAGAAATCTATTTTAAAGTAGGAGGGGAAGAGATTAATAAAGAGGGGAGAGACAGAAGGGAAGGCAGATTAGTGAGGTGGTAGAAGCAAAACACTTTTGACAACAAGAGGGTTTAAAGAGAGAGAGGAAGAATGGGAGGAAAAATAGGATGGAGGGAAACACACAGTAATCAAACTGAATGTGAATGAAATGAATTCTCTCATAAAATGGAAGTAGAGAGCAGAGTCGATCAAAAACCAGGATCCTACAATAGGTAATTATGAGAAATACACTTGAAGCAGAGAGACACACACAGAGTAAAGGCAAGGGGCTGGAGCAGAATCTATTATGCTTCAGGTGAAATAAAGCAAAACAAAACAAACAAGCCCTCCTCCCTCCCCCAACTGTAGCAAATCCTGATCTCAGAAAAATTGAAAGTAAAAATTATCCTAATTAAAAGAGATATGGGAGGAAACTTCATGCTAATAAAAGGTACCATAGACAATGAAACAATTTAATACTAAAATTATATGCACCAAGTTGTATAACATTCAGATTCTAAAGAAGAAGTTCAATGAGTTACAGGAAGAAATAGACAGCAAAACCATACTATTGGGAACCTGAACTGTCCCTTCTCAAAACCTGATAAATCCAACCAAAAAGATAAAAAAGAAAGAAACTTAGGAGGTAAATAGAATATTAGAAAGTTTAGATATTACAGACCTTTAAAGAAAAGTAAATGGAAACAGAAAGTAATATAACTTTTTCTTAGCTGCATGTGAAGCCTACACAAAAACTGATGCTATTTTACAGCATAAAAACCTCAAAGCAAAATGTAGCAAGGCAGAAATTTTAAATGTATTCTTTTCAGATCATAATGCAATAAAAAATACATGCAACAAAGGGCAGCAGAAAGGAAGATTAAAAATTAATAGGAAACTAAATTATCTGATATTAAAGAGTAAGTGATTCAAAGAACAAAACATAGAAATAATTAATAACTTTATTAGGGAGGACAATAATATAATAATATGCCAACATTTATGCAACCAAAACAGTATTTAGGGGAAAATGAATTTTTCTAAATTCTAACATCAAGAATTTTTTTTTAAACCCAGATCAATGAATTGGACATAAAACAAACAAAACAATAACAACAACAAAAACAACAAACACACACACACACACACACACACACACACACACACACAGGAGAAAGAACAAATTAAAATTCCACAATTGGGCACCAAATTGGAAATCTTGGAAATCAAAGGTAAGATTAATAAGATTTAAAGTTAAAGAAAATGAGTTAATATGTAAACCTAGGAGCTGGTTTTATGAAAAAAAAAACAATGAGATACATAAGCCATTGATAAATTTATCTTAAAAATTAATGTAGAAAAAAATTGATATAGAAAATAAAATATACAGTATCAAAAATGAAAATAATGAAATCACCACCAAAGAAAAAGAAATAAAAGTAATCATTACAAAAAGTTTTTCCCAATTATATCCTAAGGAATCTGAAAATTTGGGGAAGATCATTGAACATTTATGAAAATATAAATATAAATTATCAGATAAGGAAATAGAATGCCTCAACAACCCCACTTCAGAAAAAGACATTGAACAAGCCTTAACAAACTCCCTAAAAACAATCCCCAAAGGTGGATATTTTCACAAGTGAATTCTACTGTTATGATTGGAGTGACACCACCTGCTGGGGAGTTACTGTAGGAAAGCTCCACCATGAGGAGAAGGCATCTGAGGGCAAGCCATGTGGTCAGGTCCTTGGCACCAGGAAGTGACGTTTGCTCATGGGTACTGTCAATCAAGGCTACCAGCCAATTAGCTTGGAGATGTGATGAGTTTCACAGCAGGCTTTTGGGATGAAGGAGATGCAGCTAACTGTTTTTCGTCAGGACTCTGGTGGAGAGTGGAGCTAAAAATGCACTCTCCCCTTTGATAGATAGATAAATCTAGGCCTTTTTATCTCTCTTCACGAAATTCTTATTCTCCTTAATAAATGCTTAAAAGTCTCTTGCTAAAGCTTATAATTTTTTGGATACCTCTCATTAGATAGTATAGACAGACTAGCTAGAATTTTAGCCCCTAACACTACCAAACACTAAAAGAACAATTCATTACAATACTGTTCGGAAAAATAGGCAAATGAATCCCACTAAATGCATTTTATGAAACAAATATAGTGCAGATTCCCGAACCAGGAGGAGCTAAAACAGAGAAAAAATATAAACCACTTTCATTAATGAATATTAATGAAATTTAAAAAATATATATAAACAAAGTTATTACAGCAATATGTCACAAGGATTATATGCTATACCTAGGAGGGATATTTACAAGGAATACAGAGTTGGTTCAATATTAGGAAAGTATCAACATAATTGACCATGTAAATGACAAATCCAATAAAAATTATATGATTATCTCAATAGATGCTGACAAAACTTTTGATAACATATAGCATCTATTTCTATTAAAACGCTATAAAGCATAGGAATAAAGTGAGTTTTCTTTAAAATAAAAAGAAGTATCTATCTAAAGCCATCAGAAGGCATGATCTATAATGGGGATAAGATAGCTAGTTTCCAAATGAGATCATGGGTGAGATAAAGATGCTCATTATCACCACTCTTATTCAATAAATTACTAAAATGTTACCTATAACAATAAGAGAAGAAAAAATGCTATCACTTTTTGCAGATGATATGATGGTATACTTAGAGTAATTATCAAAATAGAAATTGAAAGAATCTACAGATAACCTCCTGAAAGAGATCCCAAAAGGAAAACTTCCAGGAATATTAAAGCCAAATTCCAGAGCTCCAAGGTCAAGGAGAATATATTGCAAGCTTCCAAAAAGAAACAATTCAAGTACTGTGGAGCCATAGTCAGGATAACTCAAGATTTAGCAGCTTCTACATTAAAGGACCAGAGGTCATGGAATATGATATTCCAGAGGGCAAAGAAATTGGGATTACCACCAAGAATCATGTATCCAGAAAAACTGACTATAATCTTTCAGAAGAAAAAATGAGACTTCGATGAAAAAGAGGGCTTTCATGTATTTGTGATGAAAAGACCTGAACTGAATGGAAAATTTGACTTTCAAATACAAGACCCTAGAGAAAAATACAAGGGTAAATAGGAAAAATAAATTAAGAGGGATGTTAAAAGTTTAAACTGTTTATATTCCTATATGGGAAGATGATAGATCTAACTCATAAGAACTTTCTCAGAATTAGGGCAGCTGATAGAAATAAATTTAGACTGAGGGCACAGGAAGGAATTGATTATGAAGGGGTGATATCTGCAAAGTGTTCATTTTTTTATCTTTTTTTGTGAGGCAGGTGGAGATGGGTGAAATGCTAAGGGTCATGCAGTGGATAAGTGTCTTCTCTCTGAACCTGAATTTGAGCTCAGGTCATCCTGTGTCCAGCGTGGGTACTTTGTCCACTATGTCACCTAGCTGCTCCATGATGACATCTTTAAAGTAGAATTGAGGGGTGATTGGAATACACTGGGGGTAGAGGCAAAGATAGTATGGGGTGAAAACCCACATGAAAGGCCTCATGGAGTGGGGGGAGAGATAGGGGAAGAGCAGGGTTATAAATGAACTTTACACTCATCAGCATAGGCTCACAAACATTAATCTCATTAGAGTTACCTCAAGGAGGGATTAACATACACACCCAATTGGGTGGAGTAATCTATTTAAGATGGGCAGTAAATTGACTTTACACTCATCTGAATTTGCTTAAGGAGGGAATGGCATACACACTCATTTGGGTGGAGTAATCTATCTAACCCTGCAGGAAAATATCAGGAGAAGGATATAAGGAGGGAGGAGAAAAAGAATGGAAGGCCAATTGGGGGACCGGGAAGTCAGCATCAAATCCCTGTTGAGGAGGGTTAGCATGAAAGAAGATAGACAATAGAGTAATAGCATAGGGAAGGGAATAGGATGGAGGAAAACTGTTAACAATAGTAATTGTGAACAAAAAATATGTAAAAGAAATTATATAAAATATAGCAACTTTGTGGTGGCTAAGAATTGATAATCAGAGGAATGTCCATTAATTTGGGACTGACTGAAGAAGCTGTGGTGCAATGGAGAAGTATATTAACTAAACTTATGGGCTATTATGTGACCTTAGGGATAGGTTGAAAAGTGAAGATCACCCAGAGTTGACTTGTGATTTTCAGTGATCAACAATTTTAACATAACTCATGTCTATGAGGGAGTAATGGTGATGTGATACCATTAAGTAGGAAAATTGGTAAGCAATATCCAGAAGGGAAGCCCTAGCAGAGAACAGTACAATGATATCACCATAAGATATAAGTTGCCATGGTGTCTGAATAATATTAATTTTCCCTCAATGAGCATATATTAGTCACATATGTTTCCTGTATATATAACCCTCCAACTGGGTATTCTGGCCCCACGTGTGCTCCATATAATTTTTTTAAGGGTTTATTGCTTCTACTGAAGATTTGTATATTTGTAAGAAAGTGAATTAAAGATTTACTTGGGTATATCCTGTTCTTTCATTCAATTCTATGATATTTCGTTAAATACTTTTATTTTGAAGAGGTATGTTTTCTGTCTGCCTAGTAAATGTAAAGATAATAATGAGGGAATGGAAACTATGGTAAAGAAACTCTCAGATCCAATTAATTTCAATAAATATAGGGGAAGCTGGGTGGCCCAGTGGATAAGGCACCAACCCTGGATTCAGGAGGAGCTGAGTTCAAATCCGGTCTCTGACACACTAGCTGTGTGACCCTGGGCAAGTCACTTAACCCTTATTGCCCTGGAGAAAAAAAGAAAAAAAAGTCAATAAATATAGGGTAACTTACTGGAAACTCATAACGGAGGACATCCTCTGCTAAAATATCAACAAATATATTTTCTTCCAATTTCTATTTCCTTAAAAACAACTTTTATTGGTACTGCAAAATGATTAGTTCTCTATCTGAAATATGAAGTCACTTTTGCAAAATACACTATGGAAAATAATTAAAGAAAAATCAAGCAATTTTTAAACACTTTTGATAAAAAAAAAACATCCTCTCCCCAATTCTAAATAAATACTAAAAGTTGAACCTTCTTCTCTTTAGGAAGGTCATAAATATTATGTTTTTATTACTGTAAAGCATATTCATAGTACATAAAATAAAGTCCCAGTGATTCACAGAGCATATCACATCATCCATATTTCATGCCAAATAAACTCATAAACACACTGCATAGATAACATATTAACATGTAAACCACTGCACAAACACACCTTTGAGTATTTGTGTATTTTACCAAAGATGCTATTTCTGTCTTAATGAGAACAATAACTGAGATGATAGTCTTTACTTTCAGACTGGAAAAAAAAATCAAGAAGTTAATCAATACAAATCACCTAGAGGAAGAAATGACTGAAATCTGAAAAGGAAAAAAATTAATCAGTTTCAAAAAATTACATTTCAATGACTATAAAAATTAATAGAAATAAAACCTCTTTCTTTAAATTAATGTTGAAAGCTCAAAGTTTTATCCATATACTTTTCATTTATTCATATATGTCTTATATATGTAGAGATCTGAAATGTTATTATATTAATTATCTCTGACTTACTGAATGGGTTCTGGTCCCCATCCTCCCATTTATACCAGAAGATTTGTGTTGCAACAACACTTTCATGTATGCTCATCAGTGATACAGACTCATTTTCCGAGACAACCCATAAGGAAGAGTTTATATTTTCCACTGGCATTAGAGACATCAACAAATATTTTTGTTTTGTTTTGTTTTGTTTTGTCTTTTTGTAGGACAATGAGGTTTAAGTGACTTGCCCAGGTTCACACAGCTAGTAATTGTCAAGTGTCTGAGGCTGGATTTGAACTCAGGTCCTCCTGAATCCAGGGACAGTGCTCTATCCACTGTGCCACATAGCTGCCCTCAACAAATAATTTAAAACAAAATTAAACTTTTCTTATTTTAACAAAAGTTTGAGAAGGTTTTTTTTTTACAAGAATATCTCAAAGTTCATCTCTGTGGGTATATTTGGATATGAGAGGCAAGTTTTGGGGGCATGTCAATATAAAGCTTGATCATAAGTCCATGTTTTTTTAAGCATCTTTACATTAAAAATCTTTCCATGCAATTAGCTCCATGTGCTGTAGTTCTTCTTTATTCAACCAGCAAGTGAACAAATGAATAAGAAACACCAAGACTGTTTATTTAGTATCCAAGGAATCCTACATACCACAATTACATAATAAATAATTTCTGCCCTCATGGAGCTAATTGCCTTTGGGGTAGATAATAACGGTCCATGAGCATTAAGTAATTACCTATCATGTACTAGGCATTATGCTAAGCTCTGGGAATACAAAAGGAGATAACATATTGTCTCTGCCCTAAAGGAGCTGAAAATCTATGGATGACAGCCACACATACAACTGTGCAGTACAATATTACATGACAAGTACATTATTGGGTTTTAGGGAAAAATCAAGTTTTAGAGGACAGAGTATTAGGAAAATTATTGTGGGAGATAAGGCATTTGAATTAGGCTTTAAAGTATTAAATGGGTGCCTCATGGTTCCATATTCTGGTATCAGGTTCCTCAAAGACTATGACAATGGAACACAAGGTCTGGATGATCTTACCATTCTGGAAAGGCTTCTAGTACAATCCCAGTAGTATTTCACATTTTCTTTCTGAAGGAAAGTTAGCTAAAAAGTTCAACAACCATAGACTGACCACGTAGTGCTAAACTCTTTGACCATGAACATCTATAAACAAAGAATAAGTAAAAATGTTCCTTAGTCCTATAATTGAGCCCACTCACTAAGGATATGATTGATAAATTCAAGAGAAGGAAACATATAGTTACATTCAAATAATATTCTACAACAAAAACAGGTTTATAACCATTCAAATGATTAAAACATATAAAGAATACAAGACACTACTGCCTTTTTAATTTGTTCAACATAAGCATTTAATTCACAAGGATGGATTGCCACTTTAATAGTAAGCAATAATGTCTCTTTCATGCAAAAGTTAACAATATTGGGTTTTTAAAAGATGTAAGAACTCTATTTGGCAAACTCTATTAATATAAAGCAAGATATAAAATAGGGTGATATTTTTATTGAAGTATTTGCCATTGTTATGAAGTATTAATAGAAAATAAATACAAAAGAAGTTTCCTATAGATATTGAAATAAGACAGATGCCCCTATTTGCTGATGAAGGGGCAGGCATTTATAGAGTACCTACTAGATGAACAGGCACTTTACTCTGTGCTTTATTGATACCTTATTTTATCCTCACAACAAACCTGTGAAGTAGGTGCTATTGTTATCCCCATTCTACAGTTGAGGAAACTGAGACAAATAAAGTTTAAGTGACTTTCTATACGTGACACAGGTAGTAATCATATGAGGGCCGATTTGAACTCACTTATGCCTGACTCTAACACCATGTATATGCATATGCATATGTGCATATCTAATGGATTTATATACATGTATGTTTATACATACATATATTTAACTATACAAATATTTATGTATTTATATGCATGTTATACATGTGTGTGTGTGTGTGTGTGTGTGTGTGTGTGTATAGATCTTGATCAAACACTGTTGACAGTGAGTAAACTGGGGAAAGAATTATTCAGTAGAGTGAGTTTAATTGAGTTGGAGAAATTGAATAGTTCTTTTGGTATGAAAGCTGTTCAATTAAACAGCCCTATTTCTTTTTTTCTTTGCTTTGCTTTTGTATTTATTTGTTTTGTTTTTGTTTTTGTGGGGCAATGAGTGTTAAGTGACTTGCTCAAGTTCACAAAGCTGTTAAGTGTCAAGTGTCTGAGCCCGGGTTTGAACTCAGGTCCTCCTGAATCTAGGACCGGTGCTTTATCCACTGCACCACCTAGCTGCCCATATTTCTTTTTTTAGAACAATATTCATCCATTGGTGCTAAACAGATGTGAGTCATAGATTTCCAGACTATGAAGAATTGCCCTAAAACAAGGGAGTAAAACATGATACAATGGATTAAATATATAAATAATACCATCCAAGAACCACATTAGTTTATTTGTTTGTTTGTTTTTTTATTGGGCAATGAGGGTTAAGTGACTTCTCCAGGGTCACACAGATAGTAAGTGTCAAGTGTCTGAGGCCCGATTTGAACTCAGGTCCTCCTGAATCCAGGGCTGGTACTTTATCCACTACACCACCTAGCTGCCCCTACATTAGTTTAGAAGGGGAAAAAAAGTATACTTACATAAATGTATGACTTGGAAAAGAAAATGTTAGAATGTTCTTGTAGAGACAGCAAAAGACAGCAGAGGACATCCAATGTACTTAATTACAATTCTCCAATTTCAAGAGATTTACAAGATTCCCACATGTTAAGTTTATACTCTTTGGGGGAATTATGTTGATATAGGCAAATTATGAATGGGAATGGGTATGTTAAAGTGTTTATCATTGGAAGAAGTACACATGCTTACAAGATTACACCAGTGTTTCAAAGTATTAGGATTTGGTTAACCAAGAATATATGCTTATAGGTTTTATTCTACTTAAAATCAATTATATTTCTTCTGTTCAAAAGCTATCTATCTCACCCTGGATATTAACCATCCTATAGTAAATACATAGAATTGGTCAAATTAAGAACTGTGAGAGAATGTAGGTCAATAAATGGAAATATATCATTAGTATTAAAAAACAACTGATTTTCCACTTATTTCAGAAAGTGTGACATATCAATATTTTATATTAAAAATACTGATCCTTTTCTCTAGGTAGGAAAGCCAATTAAATGTATAAACATGTGCTATTTCAAATAAAATATAAAATAATAAAATCTCCAAGATAAATGAGACCTAGTCAAATAACTGCCAGAATTGGATGTCACTTACACAACATATTTGATAGCTGGTCATTCATTCAATCTGTAAAGAGTCCCAGTCATAAAGAATTCACTACATATGGATTCAGCCTGTTTTATTTTTACACTTATAATTTATAAAAAAAAAAAACAAAAAAAAACCCCAAACTTGCTTTAAATTGCATCAAAATACTCCTCCATATAATTTCAAACTCTGTGCTTCTGTGAGCAGAGTTCACTGCTTGTTACTACCTATCCAGGTCTTTATAATTCCATGTAACTCTTGAACATGTCCTCCCATAAATTATCAACAAGGGGTCAACACAACATTCTGAAGACATTTCTCTATATCTATAGGCATTACTTTCATACATGCACATGCACACACACGAACACACCACACACACACACACACACACACACCAAGCATATAGATACACACACAGTTCCTTCTGTTGAATTACAATCCCAAACTCTTGCTAAACTTGCATTGCTTTACTGGCATGTTTTATGTTTATTTTTTCTTGGTTGGAAATATGTTACAATTTGTTCATGCTTACTACTCATTAATTCAACAAGCATCACTTAAGTGCTTACCCAAAATGTACAAAAATATAGCAGGGTTTTTTGTTTTGTTTTGTTTTTTGTGGTAGCTAAGATTTGGAAAAGTAAAGGATATCCATCTCTTGGGTAATGGCTGAATAAATTGAGTTATATGATTGTGGTGGAATTTCTGTTGTTGAATAATTTCTTAGTCCTGTTTATCTCTTCATAACACCTTTTGGAGTTTTCTTGGCAAAAAAAATACTTGAATGGTTTGCTATTTCATTCTTTAGCTAATTTTACTTATGTGGAAACTGAGTTAAGGAGGGTAAAGTGATTTCCTCAGTCATATAGCTAGTATATGTCTGAGGACAGATTTGAACTCAGGAAGTAGAATCTTCCTGATTATAGGCCCACCACTCTATTGATTGTCCCACCTAGCTGCTCCATTATAGAATCTTGTCTTGTTATAAGAAATGATGACAAGGATAATTTCAGAAAATCTGGAACATCTTATATGAATTGATGCAAAATGAAATGAGTGAAACCAGGAGAATGCTGTACACATTAACAACAATATTGTAACTAGGATCAACAGGGACTTAACTAATCTAATCAACAAATTGATCCAAGACAATTCCAAAGGACTCCTTTTATATATTCTATACACCTCCAAAGAGAAAACTGGTAAATTCCAAGTACAAATTAAATCATTCTTTTTCTTCTTTCTTTGCAAGACTTCACATATATAATTGACATCATATTTCCTGCTTTCTCAATGGGCATGGAAAAGTACTGAAATAATTTATTTTAAATAATTAATGTTAAATTAGTGCTGTATAATTGCAAAAAAAACCCAAAAAGAATTCAAAAAGCAGTCAAGATAGCTAAATAGAATTTCATTTAAATGGCCTAAATGGTTTGTATTAATGGACTTTAAAGTCAACAGGAATTAGCAATATGTCATGGCCCACAAAAAAATTTCAGGAGCACTTTGTCTGAATTTATAGAAACAAAATGAGAGAGCTAATAGTTACGTTGCATTTTTTACTGCTCATCCTACCTCTGGAGTACATGAAATTTTAGGAAGGGCATTGATGAACTTGGAATATGATTGTAACAATATAAGATACTGTAATTGAAGCATGTCAAATAAGATACAATTGTTACAACTGGTTAAGATTAGCTTTCAGGATGAGGAATGGGTAAAAAATCATGACAATTATCTTACTCTATGAGTTGTCATATGAAAGAGAGATTCATTTTTTCCTACTTGACTCCAGAGGGGAAAACTAGGACATAAGGCTAGAAGCTGGATAAAAACAACAACAACAAAACAAAACAAAACAAAAAAACCTTTCATTTAAACATATGGAAAAAAAATTATGATGAAGAGCAAGGAACACTGTTTCTAGTCTTAGGGCACCTTTCTTCAAATTTAGCTCTGCTACTTTCTCTCTCTCTCTCTCTCTCTCTCTCTCTCTCTCTCTCTCTCTCTCTCTCTGTATGTATGTGTATATATATATACACTTATATACATACATATACATATACATACACACACATATGACCTTTGGCAAGTTATTTAACAACTGTTGACCTCTGTTTCCTGCATCTGGAAAATAAAAATTTCAAGTAAATGACCTCTATGGTCCCCTTTTACTCTAAATTTGTAATACTAAAATGAAATGGCAAGTGAAAGAAATATAGAGACCTTGCAGCCATTGGAAGCCTTCAGATTTAGAGTGGTGTTTTCTCTGGGTGGTGATGATTTTTCCCCGTGAGGACACACAATTATTTCCACAACATTTTATCTGAGCACATCTTTATTTTCTATATTTCAAAGAATATTTGCATGATAGAACTCACTATTAAATTAAATTAATACATTAAACCTTATTATGTGGAAGAGATTTATCTTTAAGTTGATTCTTGTTCATCTGTAGAAAAAATTAGATGACCTACATTATCTCTTCCAATTTGAAGATTGTATGATTCAATGACTCCCTCCTTTTTAATGTTCTATTATGACAATCTCCTCCCTATGCAACATAAGTGCTGGTTGCTACAAAATGTCCTGATATTCTTCTTGTTGGCATAGTCCTGATCATTGAAGTTGGGGGTAGTCCATGCAGACTGGTTCCTGTTTCATCCCCCTCCAAGAGAGACATATGGTTAGCACCCTCCCCGGTAAGAAGAGTGGAATAGAACTGATTGAGTCCTAACTCTGGGCAATTCACAATAGACCATTCTGCAAACACGAGTTTAACATTTAACTGCCAAAATAAGAAATTTAGAGCAAATTGAATTTTCTAAGGCCTCCCAGGTCCAGCAACTGAAATCAACAAGCAGAAAAAGGAATGCTTAGCCGTTGCTAAGTTACAGTGAATGCCCTTTGTAATGCATGTGAATCTACATTAATTCCAAACATAGTCATTATGAACAGTACTATTACAAAGAAGACTAAATAGATTCAAAATTGGAAAAAATAAATTAAATAGCAGCCATCACATTTTGCTCTACTTTGCCTTTGTCTATGATGTTTTCTATTTTCTGTCTTCCTTTCTTTTTTTCCCCTTTTTTAGTATCTGTTAACAAAGAGGAGGAAAATGCCAAGTAACCTTTTTGGTAAAAATATAGCTTGTATCATGTTTCTGCCTAAGAGACAAAGGGATATGAGGCAGGAATAAGAAAAGAATGGGTGACTACACACCACAATGACAGAGTTGGTGGTGATAAGGCCAGTTGAATGTACATGTAATAATTTCTTTGAGTGAAATTGTTTCTAAATACTTTCTTGCTGCTCAGTGGTGATCATAGTTGTATTGTACTCCAGCTGACTTAAGAGTTTAGGAAAGAGATTGGAAATGAGACATATTTTAAAATATTTGTTTTAAGTATCAAAAATAGTACATTATAATAGACCTTGCTGATATATTTCTATAATTTACCCAGATTAACTTTAAAATCTGTGGAAAAATAACTCAAAGCAGAGACTTTATTTTATTTATGCCCAGGAATATGTCAATTTTACATCTTATTGGAAAGAGGGAATAAGTGAGACCTACTGAATTCTCATTCCCATTTCATCTTTTTATATCCCACCATCCCAAACCCAGTGTTTCTAATTTAAACCCAGATCTAGCAACTGGCTCGCTCTTGGGAATGTTTTAAATATAATAAATAAAAGGGTTAATATTAGGCAAAAATAATCACAATCCCTTCAAAATGAGAGCTCAATATGAGATTGAATAACATGAAAATATTTTGTTTATTACATGGTCTCAGTTATGATAATATGAAAAAATGTCCCAAATCCTAAAGCCTTTTTTTCCTCCTTCTTCTTTTCTTCCAGCAGGTAGCTGGCAAGGCAGGATAGCCATTCTTGCTAGAGTAGGGACAGCATGAATTAATTTGGAGAAATGTTGTCCAAAGGTTTCACACATCACTTAGGAGACAGTCTATTGGACCATTCCAGGCTTGAATGTCATGGAAAGAAATAGAAGGGAAAGGTCAAAGGTAAGAAAACAAAGACACATTTTTCATCTTTCATACTTGTATCCATCAGTACTATGTGTTTCTTTCCTATCCTAGTTTCACACATAGTCAAAATGGAGGGGCCCTTGCATTTGCATAGTAAGGTTGTACTGAGTGGTTTATGGATGAAAATATAGTATATAAGAGCAGACTAGAAGGGAAAGAAAACTCACTTTCAAAAATAAGATGACCTACATAAAACATAGATAAGCAATAGATAATGAGAAATGAAGATAGAAAACATTAAATAAATGATTTTAAGAAATATGAATTAAGTATTATAGCAAAACAAAGGAAAGTTCAGAAAACTATCTTAAGTTTCTCACTTCGCCCTATGGAAAAGATGGCTTATTTAATTCTTTGTTCAAATTCTTCATAGGAAGTTTTAAGAATGCAGGCCCTTATGCTCTTTCTTATTCTATGCATCTAATTACATTTTAAAGCAAATTTTTTTCTCTGTATTTCTTTCCACCGAGTTATGAAAACCCAGAAAAGCTGCATGCATAAAGCAAAAGAGACAAAGGCTACATTTTATCTTGAATCCTGCTTCTTCTCATCCTTCATCTTAGCAACATAATTCCATCACAATGTATATTTCTAGATGGGGAATGGGGTGATCCAAGGAAAAAATAGTCTGCTCCTCTTTCTGGTAAATATCCAACAGTACTGGTGAAGCTCAGAGGCCCTGGGAACTCATTTGTTTGAATTGTTAAATACAAAGGATTTAGCCAAGGAAGAAAGGGTTTCAGGCAGATGTAAACATCATTGACAGTTCAGCCTCCTCCAAGTTTAAACTGATGTTGTCCGACTAAAGCGAATGTTCCATAATCTCAATCTTTGTCCAGGTAATGATTTCTCTTCAGGAGGTGAGCCAAGCAAAAACAGTTGCCATACTACACAGACTAGCTACATGACTGTTATCTCTCTGACAGGGATGTGCTGTCAGTATTGGATTTCTATTGTATTTGTTTATATTCTGCCAATGGTGCTTTGTGTTTAATTTCAATATAGCATTGTCAGGATAAGATTAGATTAGATATTTTAATGTTCTCTTTTTTTTTTTTTTAGGTGGGGAAATGAGGGTTAAGTGACTTGCCCAGGGTCACATAGCTTGTAAATGTCAAGTGTCTGAGGCTGAATTTGAACTCAGGTCCTCCTGACTCAAGGGCCAGTGCTTTATCCACTGTGCCATCTAGCTGCCTGCAATGTTCTTTTTATAAGTGGCAGATGTGTCCAAATGTTCCACTTTTAAGGAGTTCATTCATCCCCTCTTCATACTTCCACACCCTACACATACATACATACACACACACACACACACACATACACATACATACACTTTCTCACAACCATTCTATATGAACCACCATTTATCTAACAATAGTTGGACATTTTAGGAAAGGAGGTAAAAAAATACATATATAACTACCAGTCCCATAGCTTATTTGTATTATATGTACCTTTGCTCTAATAGCTGAATCTCAGAGTATTCCCATTACCAATTCTGTTTATTTTGCTCCTTAGGACACTGACACATACAATTTTCCCAAGTTCAATTGTAGTCATTCAGGTGTGGGTGAGTGCCAGTGCACAAGTAAGAGACTTCATAGAAAAATCATACCCTTTCTCAATAATCCTGGCTGTCAAGAAAACTTCTAATTTGTCTTATAAAAAAAATAACACAACACTTTTTTACCCTTTCTAATAAGATTTACATTTCTTCTCTCCAATCTGTGACAGAAGTATGCTAACCATATAAGTGCATAACATTTCAGTATAAAGATGTAGAGTGCAATAATGAAAGCCTAATAATGAGAAATCCTGGATAATCAAACCCTTTATTATGTCTATGGAAATCCATCTAAGTGTTAAGATCTTACTTCCTATTTGCATATATATGTTGTGATGTTTAAAATCTAAATTATGTGATCGCCTTAAATTTAAAAAAGCTTCAGTACCAGTCTTTGGGCATTAAACATTTATTAAAAGTATACAGGTATTCACATGGAGTTCAGAAAGTTAAGAAAAAGAAAGCCTACCTAGTCTAGAGTTCCAGCCTGGTCTGGTTCTTCCTCAAGTCTTCCTCCAGGAGCCTGCTTCAACCACGAACTCTCTAGCAAGCTGATTGTGGAAGGTTTTTATAGGCCTGGAACAGAGGCAGTCCTTACACACTGCTTCAAGCTGATTGGTTGGGGTCATCCAAATCCATTGAGAACAATACCTTCTTAAGGGTTAGCCAGGTGTGATTACAATTTAGTTAACTTTGAAGTAGACTAATCAGCAGTCAATCACTCTCACTTGATACAATCAGTTTAGATTACTCTCCAGGTGGGTCTTTGAGTATCTGCTAAATCCAATTATTTTATCACAATGTGTCTGTGTATATATATATATATATATATATATATATATATAATCTATCATCTATCTATCTATCTGTCTATCTATCTATCTGTCTATCTATCTATCTATCTATCTATCTATCTATCTATCTATCTCTTGGTGTTGAAGATGGAGGGTGCTTGTGATAATATGACTGACAATTCTTCTTAAAGAAAGTATGAGGGGCAGCTAGGTGATGCAGTAGATAGAACACTGGCCCTGGATTCAGGAGGACCTGAGTTCAAATCCAGCCTCAGACACATGACACTTACTAGCTGTAGCTGTGTGACCCTGGGCAAGTCATTTAACCCCAATTGCCTCATAAAAAAAAAAAAGAATGTATGAATAGATGGTTAGAGTTTCCTTCATTCACCCTTCTTCAACAGAGACTGAATCATGCTAGGAGAGTAAGCAGGAAAGTGGTGCCTTATCCTCTCTCCTCAAATACTTAAGTTGTCTAAAATGATATCTATCTTGTCCTGTAAATATTGTTAGTCTAGGGAAAATAAGATTCAAGCTGTACTCCTGATCACTATACTGATTAATGGATAAGGAATTTTCCAAGCTATATAACCAAGAATTTATTCGCTTCTCAACAAATGCCAATTCCACAATAAATACATATAGTATATAACAAATGAAATAATTGATGTATGTATACCTTCTCTGATTTCTTCTCTGTGTTTATATGTATATATATAATCTGATTTTTCTACTACATATTTATATACCATTTCTAATTTCTTCTATATATATCTGTATATGTATATTAATGTAAATATCCTGGATATTAAAAATGAATGAACTTTCCCATTGGGAGTAGGATATTTCATTTTACACAAGAGAAAAAAAGATAATTCAATATTACACCCAAGGGGGAATTCCCCGAGGACACTAATTCAGTATGCTGGGGAAAGGGAGATAATTGAAGTGCTTGCTCAACAAGACAATGTCCTTCCTAGAATCTTTCCTTCTCTTCAGGGACCTAAAGAGAATCAGGAACTTTGTGTCTTCTTTCTTGAAGCTGGAAATTAGAAGATCAGTATCTCTCTTTTCTCATAGTATTATCAACACTGCCACTCATACAGGAATGTAACAATGAGTAGGCAATCTTTGCAAAAGAAGAGACTCTTTTTTTCCCATTGGCAAAACAATTATTATTATTATTCTCCAATTAAAAAAATATATATTTGTAGGACAATTGTCTTTCCTTACTCCTATATACATAGATACATACATACATATAAATAAACATATATGTTATATTTAGTCTATTTTTAAAAACAGTTTTAGAAAATCTATGGCCATTTCACAATCACTTTTAAGTTCCTACTATGTACAAGATGCTGTGATTTTTTTTACCACAAATGTAATATCTTATTTGTTCCAATTACATGAAAAAACAATTTTAAACTTTTATAAGAAAAAGTAGAGTTTCAAATTTTCCCTCCATAAGACAATAAACATTTTCATATTAGTTATATATATATACACACATATATATACATATATAATCATGTACAATATATTTTCATATTAGTAATTTTTTAAAAGAAGAAACAGAACAAATGGAAAAAAACCATGAAAAATAAAGTGAAAATAGTATGCTTCAATATGTATTCAGTCTTGGAGCATCTAGGTGCTGCAGTAGATAGAGCACCAGCCCTGGATTCAGGAGGACCTGAGTTCTGGCCTCAGACACGTAACAATAGCTGTGTGATGTTGGGCAATTGCCTCACCAAAAAAAATGTATTCAGTCTCCATCAATTATTTCTCTAGATATGGACACTATTTTCTATCATAATTCTTTTGGAATTTTGTTGGATCATTGTATTGCTGAGATCTCTAAGTCAATCACAATTATTTTCTCAAAATATTGCTGTTACTGTATACCATGTTCTCCTGGTTCTGTTCACTTCACTTTGCATCAGTTCATTTAAAATTTTCTCGGTTTTTCTGAAATCTGCCTGCTCATCATTTGTTCCAGCACAATAGTATTTCATTACGTTCATATACTACAACTTATTCAGCCATACCCTAATTGATGAGCATCCCCTCAATTTCCATTTTTTTGCAACCACCAAAAGTGCAGCTGTAAATATTTTTACGCACGTAGGTCCTTTTCCCTTTTCATTATAAAACAGGAGAGGTTTAATAAAATGTGTTTTTCAAGGTGTGTTAAACATAAATATTAATTCCAGGAAATTCTGTATTGTCCAGTTTTGTTTCCATTTAACAATCATTTTATTTCCACTCAAAGTTATACTTTTTTCTCTAAATCCACACTATAATTTAAGTAGTCTCTTAAAAACTAATGTACACTATGTTTGTAGAGTATCAGAGACATATATACATGGTTGTGTATGAAGGAAAGAATATATTAGAATGAGTTTAATAGCTAGTATTTCTGGCATTGAAGGTATAATATCAAATGTTGTAACTTTTTTACCCAGTTCAACTTAGGCCTTAAGTGTTACAATAATGAACATAATTACTTTCTTTTTTGTTTTGTTTTAGTTTTTGTTTTTGCAGGGCAATGAGGGTTATGTGACTTGCCCAGGGTCACACAGCTAGTTAAGTGTCAAGTGTCTGAGGCTGGATTTTGAACTCAGGTCCTCCTGAATCCAAGGCCAGTGCTTTATCCACTGTGCCACCTAGCTGCCCCAACATAATTACTTTCAATAGAGCCCTTCACAAAAATTTCTGATAGGAACAAAATAAAGTCTACCATTTCAAAAAAATTCATTTTGCCATGTTTCTTGGGGAAATTAATTAAACATGATTCTTGATGTAAGGGATTACTAAAATGTAATTAAATCACAATTCTAGAAAGATGTTTGGAAAATGTACACTGGATCAGAGAGGAACAAAAAGCACAGGATATATCATTTAGTTGAAAGTTTGTCAGGTCTCGAGCTATTTTGAAAATTAGTTTAAGGATGTTTTTCTTTCTGTAAGAAATTTTAATGGTAACTTGCTGATATAGTTCTGAAAATGTTATTTTTTCAACAATTTATATCAATATCAATTTTTATATAGTCCATTTATACTTGTTTGTATTGCCTCCAGGGATATAATGAAGGTCTCAAATAAAAGAAGTCGATTCCTGAAAAGCATATTTGTTGGGCTCTTCAGGTATGATTTAAACTAGATCACATCTCAATTCTATTCTCACTCTAAAATTCTATGATTTGGTATTTTGATTTTCATTTTGTGGATTATAGGAAGACACTGTAGGGATGTGGGATATGTGTGTGTGTGTGTGTGTGTGTGTGTGTGTGTAAATGTGCTGGGTTGATACATACTTAAAATTTTGAATTTTGGAAGTTGTAAAAAAACATGGATTAGTGAGTTATGGTAAGTTAAATCAAAGTGTTGTGCATTTTTTTCAGGGGGGAAGATGGGAATAGCTTATAATATTAATTGGTAAAGTTAAAGAATGCAGTAGACACTGATGAGAGAAAGAAAGAAAGAAAGAAAGAAAGAAAGAAAGAAAGAAAGAAAGAAAGAAAGAAAGAAAGAAAGAAAGAAAGAAAGAAAGAAAGAAAATGATTGGTAAAGAAATCGCAAAAGACTCAGGAAGAGATATGAACACAACTCATTTGGAGAAGTTAGACTTGTCAGTGAAGAAAGCTATTTCATCCTATGAACTTCGAAGGGAGGAAGAAAACAAGCATGAAGAAATATACTTTGAGGTATGCAGGAAAGAATATTCAGAAGTTCAGAATGGTGACTCCAATGTTCTCAGTACATTAGCTGGTAAAATCACCTGCTGACAGAAAGAAGTTAGACTGGGGAGTTGGAGACATGAGAGAAGAGTTAAATATAAACAAGTTCTGCAGAGATTATGTAGGGGGGAAATTTACCACATATCAGAGAACCTAGTGGTAGTTAGATAGTATCACATTAAGTGTACTCAGCATCATTTTATGATTACTTCACAGAGTAAGATCTGAATGCCTCAGAATTAGCAGAGCAGAAGTTTAATAGGGTTGAAGGTGACACTGGTTAGGGGAATGACAGTGTCAGGGATCATCAAAAGAGGAGGAGCAGGGGAAAATTTCAAGGTGTTAACGAAGACAGTGTCTTATTGAATTGCTTAATTATAGGGTTAACTGTGAAGGAAGGGAACTGAAGGCAGAGCAGGGATAGTGCACTTGGATAAAATGGAGAGATTAAAGTTAGTAGAAAGGTCAATGGGCATGTTTAGGAGGAGTGAGGGAATGGGAGAAGTAGAAAAACTAGAGATTATGATCAAAGAAGGGGTTTTCAACTCCTTCATGTATAAATGAAAAAGAGCAGAAATGGAGATTATAGGATTAGAGATAGATGGATTGGAGGGCCAGTGATTTAGAAGGGTAATGAATGGGAACAATAGAAGTAAACTAGAATGAGAATAGGTATTGATGTGGAGATGATGGCAAAACAAATGTTAAAGTTATTGAAGAAAGAATTCTAGAGGTCTCTAGGTATCTGTCCACCAGTGTTTTGACAGGATACTGTAATTGAGTAATATTAAATTCAAAAGAGAGTTTTTCCAAAGATTCTGGAAGGGTCAATGAGGATTAAGGAATATATCAACAACTCTTTCTGTTCCTATCAGTCTTGAGGCATGAAAAAAGAAAAAGACATCAGTAGAAAAGTTAGCAAGGAATTTGGTTTCTTCAGGGAGAAGTAAAAAATAAAGGAATGAAAACTTATTTTCCTTTGGATATTTCTCTGTCACTTTTATTTTACTTGTAAGACATGGATGAGTATTCAAAATACTGATTTCCTTTCGTTTTTTATCTGCCTCACTTATTTTCATTAATGTTTTCCCCACCAATCATCAAATACTATGCCAGCTCCCACAGTTTTAGCAATATTCAACCTTATTGTCATTATCTTTCCCATTATTTGCATAAATGAATTGGCTCACTCTTTGAATGTGATCTCTTTCCTTTAATTCAGGATGGTTGCCAAGAGGCAATGCTTTCATATGTTGTTGTTGTTGTTGTTGTTGTTTTTCAGTCATTTTAATCATGTCCAACTTTGTAACCCCCCTTTCTTTGCAAAGAAACTGGAGTAGTTTGCCATTTCTTTCTCCAGTTCATTTTACAGATGAGGAGCTGTGGCAAACAAGGTTAAATGACTTGCCCAAGGTAACACAGGTTTTTTGTTTTTGTTTTTGTTTTTTACTGTCTGAGGTCATATTTCAACTGAGGAAGGTGAATTTTTCTGACTTCAGGCCCAGCACTCTATCCACTGTATCTACCTAGCTGGCAAAGCATTGCTTATTTTCCTCTAAACTTTTTTTTTTTTTTTTGGTTTGACTGGCTGATTGTCCCCAAATGTTCTACTTCATGTTCCTTTGTTAGAATACTTATCACTATACTCCAGCACCTAGATATTCACTTCCAATATATACCAATGCCTTGGCAATAATGGATTCCTAAAGACCCTGGAAGAAATCATTTACCTCCTCTTTGCAGTGGCTGGTGAGGCTTCTCCACTGAAATCAATCTGTGTTCTGTAAATAAATTGTTAATAAACACACTTGCTCATTGGCATCAGCAAGAGGAATGGATAAAATCCCCAGCCAGTTACTCCAGTGTTCTCAGAATCGGGTAGCTGATTTGCAGTCAGACACAATGTCTTCATATCCTATGGGGGTTCTCTGTGGGAATGCTTCCTGAACCGCATACATATCACCCTATCAGAAGAAAAACACCTCAGCATGCTTCAAGTCTCTAAGTTATGCGATGTCAAAGGGAAAGGCTTAAGGTGCCAAACTTTCATGCCTGCTTCCCTAAGAAACTCAAGATTTGCTGCTACTGAAACAAACCTGTCAAGGGAAAAAAATACAACTCCTGCAAGTAGTATGAGATGTTTGTTTTGTTTGTTATCTATTTTCACCAAAACAATGTTTGATTTCATCAAATGGGGAGTTTCAAGTTATATTGTGATAGAAATAAGGTTTATAGGATAGATTATTGGGTATGAGTAGAAAACAAAGTTTTATAGTAGAGTTTCAAAATGTTTATACATCATTAAAGTCACATTAGGGAAATTTGTGAAGGATTTTTTTCAAGTCTACAATAATTTTCTTGATATTAATACTTCTTTTAATAGACTTCATAAACAGGTATAAAATATTGAATTAAAAAAAGAATTCAAAATAGTTCACTTCTACATAGCATTTTAAACTTTGATGAGTGCTTTATGTACTTGATTTCATTTCAGTCTCACAACAAACAACCTGCTAAGTTAGATATTTTACCCATTTTACCCATGAGAAGGTAATATTGCGTTAAGTGGCATTCCTCAGGTTATACAAGTAATAAATATATAAGGCAGAATTCAATCCTAGGTTTTCCAACATTCAAATTGATAAAACAGGATGCCTCTTTATTCTAATTCCTGTTAGGAAAAGTATAATTTCCCATGGCTAAAGTAAAATTCAGTCCCTCTACCTTTGCTGATGGGAAAATGTGGTTATCACCTTTCCCTAACTTGGTCAATTACCTCATCCCTAAATGTTATACTTTCTGGGCCACAGATACCCTAAAATAGTTTGGAACACATTTTGGGATTTCCTATGAGGAAATGAAGGCAACAATTGAGAGTGA
This sequence comes from Dromiciops gliroides, assembly GCF_019393635.1. Taxonomy (NCBI): domain Eukaryota; kingdom Metazoa; phylum Chordata; class Mammalia; order Microbiotheria; family Microbiotheriidae; genus Dromiciops; species Dromiciops gliroides. Next base: position 245,707,412 of record NC_057861.1, on the reverse strand, counting down.
GACTAATCCTACACATTTTTACCATAGTCATTAAGTGTGTCTCAATCTTTTCCCTTCTTCTAAACTTTAAAGATTCAGAAATGCACTACAGGAGATACTTGCAATTCCTAATTAAAGTGTTTGCATGTGTGAGTGCATGAGTGCATAAGTGTTTGTTAGCCCTATATGCTCCATTTGACAAGATAAGGAAGAAAGGAGCTAGGTTGTGGCAACAATTTTACCACAAATTTTGCTTCCCAGAGGACCAGTTAAGAGGCCAGCTTGTTGTGGGCCTTGTTCTTAATTGTCTCCATGGCTAATTAGAGATTCACTTAGGCTTGCAAACTCCTCTTTGCAAATGTAAATAACCTAAGAAGAATTATGCCCTATTTATCTACATATATCTCATATATTTGTATATATATATATATATATTTATGACTGTGCTGCATATATACATGAAAACTGGTTGCAAAACTGTTGTTTAACTTAATTGGCAGAAATAATCTTTCACTGAGAAGTTCCTGTACCAATGAAGTCAGATTTTTAAAACTGCATGATATAATGCAATCTTAAAGACAGTTTACAGATTACTAGTATCAAAAATGAAAGGGGTGAACTCATGACAAATGAAGAGGAAACTAAGACAATTATTAAGAACTACTTTGCGGGACAGCTAGATGGTGCAGTGGATAGAGCACCGGCCCTGGAGTCAAGAGTACCTGAGTTCAAATCCAGCCTCAGACACTTAATACTTACTAGCTGTGTGACCCTGGGCAAGTCACTTAACCCCAATTGCCTCACTAAAAGAGAGAGAGAGAGAGAGAGAGAGAGAGAGAGAGAGAGAGAGAGAGAGAGAGAGAGAGAAAGAACTACTTTGCCCAATTATATACAAATAAATTTGACAATCTAAATGAAATGAATGAATATCTAACAAAATATAAATTACCCAGATTAACAGAAGACAGTTTACAATAAATCAATCAGATTCCTACCTTCCTCATTATTATTTCCACAATTTCTAGTGTCACTTGTATGTGCTATATGGTAATGTTTTTTGTTTTTGGTGGTGGGGGTGGTGGGTTTTTTTGCAGGGCAATGAGGGTTAAGTGACTTGCCCAGAGTCCCACAGCTAGTAAGTGTCAAGTGTCTGAGGACGGATTTGAATTCAGGTCCTCCTGAATCCAGGGCCAGTGCTTTATCCACTGTGCCACCAGCTCCCCCATGGTAATATCTTTTTAATTTTTATTCCATTCTGAATCTGCCCCTCCTCTATATTCACTTAGTCACCAACACAGTTGAACCTCTCATCATCTCTCAACTGGACTATTAAGAAAGGAATAATGATTTAAATAGTTTCTATTTTGTGTCAGACACTGTGCTAAGTACTTCTATAAATACTATTTCATCCATTCCAATTTTATAAGTGGGAAACAGACAAACAGAGGTTAAGTCACTTGTGCAGGGTACACAGCTTATAAATGTCTGATGTCAGATATGAACTCAAGCCTTCCTGACTCCAGGACCACTGCTCTCTCCTCTGCACTATCAGTGGAGAGGTTATTGGAATAGACTGCTAATCCTCCAATTAGCTGACAGATTTTACAAAATTATAGGTCTGACCATGTGAATTGTATGTTCAATAAGCTTCAATGGCTCTATCTTGACTGATGAATTACAAACTCCTCTAATTTGCATTGAAGTTCCTTAGTTATCTGGCTCAAACCTATTCTCTGGACTCATTTCACATTACTTTTCCTCACTATATTCCCTTATACTACATTTCAGCTATTTGTTGCACTTTCTATGTCCTACAAGTACCACTACACCTCTTACTTCTATGTCTCTGTATGGGTTTTCTCCTATGCTTAGAATGATCTCCCTACTCACTAATTCTTTGAGTCTCCTTCAAAAGGTCCTTTCAAAACTCAGCTAAGTTCCATCCCCTTCATGAATCCTTTTTCCCCTCTAATTGGTAGCTCCCCAAGCACTGAAACTTAATTTGTATTTTATCATTAAATATTTTTTTGTATTTATATAGGTGTACATGTTGTTCCCTGCTCCCCTTACCTCCAAATAAAATTCTAGCTCCCTGAGGACCTGAGATTTTCACTTTTGTATTTTTGTCCATTGTAGTTAGCACAAAATCTGGCACATATTAGGTATTTAATAAATGATTGTTAAATTTTGACTTGAATTTTAACTATGCACTTGATATGTGATACAAAACCCTAAAGAAGTATTTAAATGAACATACGATTACAGCCTAGTTTCTGAATGTATTTCAACATTACCTAATAATATCCTTTGTTCTTTCAGACATTGAATCAATTAACCCAGGCTGAGAAAAAAATCAACAAATAGGGGTTCAATTACTAGCCATCAAATGCCCATTTTCAATCCAATCTGTACCCTACCTTTATAGGACAATGTATAATTGTTAAGAAATGCAACTCACTTTTTATAATTATTCTTCCATGGGCACAAAGTGTCTAGAGATGTTTGGAGTTATCCAGGCTATTTATTCTAGCCATAAAATAGGAAAATTAACTGTCAACCCAAAGCATTTCTAAACTTTGTCTTTATTTTTCCTCATGTACTTAAATGGGGCAACAGTGCCACTATATCTCCACTGACAAATATTTGATTTTATTCTCTACCCAGTCAAAGATGTCACAACTTTACTGACTGAGGTTGTTTAAATTTCACAAGACTCATGAAATCATCATTGTGAAAAGCCCTTCCACGAATGTAGAATGCAACCAATCCACAACTTGTTGCTATGGTCAAACTAAAATGTATATTATTTAGTAAAGGCAGACAGATATTACCATGGATAAGAGTGCTAGGCCTTCAGACAAGAAGAATGATCTTCCTGAGTTCAAATCTGGCCTCAGACATTTAATAGTTGTATGACCCTGAAAAGTCACTTAACCATCTTGGCCTCAGTTTCCTCATCCATAAAATGAGCTGGAGAAAGAAATGACAAATCACTTCAGCATCTTTGCCAAGAAATCACTAAATAAGTCATGAAGCATCAGATATGACTGAAAATGTTTGAAAAACATTATTTTAGTGGAAAAACTTATTGTTACAACCCTTTCCTGACTTAGTTAGGCTGGCCCTTAGATATTAGCTGGTTAATAGGTCTATATTCAACCCCTTTCCAGCTTGATAGTCACTATTTGTGTTTGTTCTCCAATGGTGTAGAATTGGATAACCCAGAATCAACTCCTTTCATGATAAGGCATTGGAGGAGGATAGTGGTAGCAGAGATTAAACAACAAGAACAACAACAAACCAGAAAGGTCAGTGATGAGAACATTATTGCTTCCATAGCAACTGCCAAATAATATAAGATTTACTTTTCTTTTGGGGTGTGGGTGAGAAACTCAAAAAAAACTTGAAAAGAGACATTTTTATTACCAAAAGTGGATTATTCAGGGTTTTCAGGGAGATTAAATCTAAGGGGAGGGGGCAACAGATGTACTGCAGAATTCTGCATTAAAAAGCTCATTTTTAAAGTCAAGCTGAAACAAAAGAGAACAGGTTCTGTTGAAATATTGAGTGACTTAGCTGTGGATATGAAAGGAATAAAAGACACATGCTGGTTTCCAGCCAAGGCTTTAGGATTTAAGCTTGAAATTACATTGCACTGATCTCTTGGATCTCATTTGCACTGACACTAGCTGAGGCAAGTTACAAGTAGGGGTATACTTCATGGAGATAACAAGCAGAAGTTGCCCCCAGGAGCATGGAAAGGAAATGAAAATGAAATCAACCAGCCAGAGTGGTATACAATAGGCATGGAGTAGAGGCATTTACAGGTCACAACTCCATGGAACTGTCAGAGGTTCCACTAGAGGATTTTTTTTCCTACCAGGTGTTACTATGAGATAGGAGAATCACAGAAGGCAGGGATGTTGTCAAAAAGAAACTGCTGAAAAACTGAATAATAAAAGAATGACTGACCCAACCTATGCCTAAACTAAGAGATACAGAGAAATGGAGCAATTATCTGAATTATTTAAAGAAAGTCACCACTTCTATCCCCAACATTTATACCTCACATCTTTGCCTTTTAGTGAAAAGAACAATTTAGTCATTCTCAATGCTTTATTATATTTTAAATTTATACATGCTACATAAAATGAAAGAACTGCATTTATACATCTAAAATGAATGTACCATTTACATACATGTGATCCCCTCTAAAAGATTTTTGGTATTAGATTAAGTTCACAAACTTCATTTCTTCTTATACAGGTTAACATGTTTTTAATAATTGGAGTAAAATTATTATTGTTAGAAATTATCAAATTTCCATTGTATGAAAAGAACTAAAGAACGATATTTGTAGATAGACAGACAAACAGATAGATCGATAGATAGATATGTAGCAGGGTTTGCTTTGCATGACACCAGATCTAACATATGTTGTCTTACTATGTTTGTGGAAGTAATCTCCTTTCATTGACTCCTCCCAAACAGTTTATTTCTTCAAAGCTTCCAGACTAAAACAGTTTCACTCTCTTTCTTAATGAGTCCTGAGGGAGATCAATCATAGTTCACCTATAGTGCAGACACCATGAACTGAATTGGGAAGTGGGGATACTTTCCCCTCTGCTCCATCTCCCTCCTTCTTTCCTTTTATGGTACATGGCACAGGGAACCCAACCCTTTTATACTAAGGAAACAACATCAGTGGAGACTGGGACCAGTGGCAGAAATCCTAGTAACCCCTGAACTCCTTAAGGGTAGCAGAGAAATTGGGAGAGAGCTGAAATGTAATGTAACTTGCCTTAAGTCAGTGAAGATCAGGATAGTCAGTAAGATAGATAGTTATAGCTACCTTAATAGATAGATAGAGTCATCAGTAAGAATTTGCTAGGTTGAAGGAATTATGCTAAGTACTAGGAATAAAAGTATAAGGTGGAAAAAAGTTCATACCCTCAGGAAGGTTACATTGTTTCAAGAACAAATTACTCTAGAAAACAAGCAAGCAATCGAGGAATATTTCTTTTGAAGTTTTTGCCCATTCTGAATGTTAAGCAAATGAGTGTGATTTACAATGAAGTTTATGTGGTTATGTTTAGGATCAAAAGACTAAGCAACTCATTCATGGCAGCAGTAAATTTGGGAAATTGTGATGAGATATGAGGAAGAAGTGTCTGCTAGAGAGAGCAAATGAACAGTGGAATCATTTATTAGCAGAGATTCTGGAATAACTGCAAAGGAGCATTGCTGGACTTATTGGCTCCTTACTTCCCCTCTAGACCTCAAAGCTTTGACTGCAGATGTACAATTAATTCTATTATGTTCCAAAAGAGACAGAAGAGAAAATCACACACACATGAGAACAATGTAAGTAGAGATTTCACTAGTGTGGGATCACCAGTGCATCAGTTTGTGAATGAACCCATGCTACAGTATATAGCATTATATGAATGGGAATTTTAATATTTGATTAAATGTGAGACATATTTAAATACAATAAGATCCACATGGATAATATTTACACACAAGAGAGACTGAGATAAATCTAAAGCCAACTAATGCTCCCACCTTATGTCACCATGTTTCCTTAGTGCCTTAGTAGCCATAGTCAGTTTACTCTAGAAATACCTGGTAACAGGTTCATTGTATATTTAGGTTTAGTTCTGCATTTTCTAATTTTCCCTCATTGCCATGTAATTTTCTCATGCAGGTTTTATACCTCTCATTCACCATTAATTTGCCCTTCAGACACTATTTCGATTTGTGTTCTGCTTGACTGGAATGCACAGCATCAGATGCCTCTTTGTCAGATAGTCAGGAGAGACTCTAGTTTTATTGCCCATAACAAATAAAAGTTATCTCCCCTCTTTAAAGCTTATCTGTGACTCAGAAATACAAGTTCAACAGCACACAGTTGAGAGAGGCCATAACACCAATGAGCAGATGAGACAATTAGATTGTAACCATTTGTTTAAAGGATTTAGGGCCTCTTTATGGTCACTCCGACCTGTTATTAGTGTTTTAATGCCTTACTTTGGAAGGACAGAAAAGACAAAAGGTAATTTTACAGTTTATTTATGAAGAGATCGGGCAGAGAATCCATTAAATGAAGATTTGGGGGTGCTGAGAACAATTCCATTTCCATATATAAAACTCTGCCATTCATTAAACAATGGTGCTTCTTAAAGTGTTTTCTTCAATCAGATTAACAACAAATAGCTGCAAAGAATCTGAGAAATTATACCTGAGATAGAGTGGGTCCATGAGTCTTTTTATTGTCATCTGTGCCATAGAAGAGGCTCCAAAAACAAAATACAGAAGGTAGAAAATCTACAAATTTGGGGAAAGAAAAGTAGGGTGTATATTTAAAGAAATAATATATTTTTAAATGATGCATTTTATACCAATTTATTTTATGGAAGCTATCACTTGACCCATTAGCTCTTTCATTCCCCTTCCCGAACCCCAGGGATCTTCTTAAGCAAGTCATCATACTACTTACAATTCTCTGTCTCTCTCTCTCTGTCTCTGTCTCTGTCTCTCTCTGCATCTTTCTCATTCTGCAACAAGCTTTTATTAAATTTCAAGAATGAGCAAGTCACTATGCTGGGAGCTGGAGGTATGAAAACATAAATTAAACAGAATATATTATCAAGGATCTTAAATTCTATTTTAGGGTTACAACATCTACACTGGAAGGGGGAAGGGCAAAATATTTTTTAAAGTAAATTCTTTTTTTTTTTTTTTGGCGGGGGCAATGAGGGTTAAGTGACTTGCCCAGGGTCACACAGTTAGTAAGTGTCAAGTGTCTGAGGCTGGATTTGAACTCAGACCCTCCTGAATCAAGGACTGGTGCTTTATCCACTGTACCACCTAGCTTCCCCCTTTTAAAGTAAATTCTAAGTCATTCTGAGATTGGGAGGAACATATCTAGAACTTGGTGAATGAGAATAGATCTTGTACAGGAAGCAGCACAAGAGATGAATGATGGAAGCTAGAAATTCTAAGAGCTATATATGAGAAGGGAAAGAAGAGAAGACATGTACAACAGCCTGTTCAAAGACACTGAGATGGAAGATGAAATAATAAGGACAATTTAGCTGTACTGAAGCCTGTGTAAGATTAGGCAGGTTTTTTAATGTCAAATTTGTCAGGCTGATAGAATAGAGGGTCCATGTATCTTTCTGAACAATAAAGTGACACAGTCAGATCTTTATTTTAGAAATATGAATTTTGTCAGCTTTTTAGAAGCATGGATTAGAACACAAGAGACCTAAAGCAAGGAGACAACTTCCAGTGTTTCACTATTGCAAATAACTCCAGCTCACCTTTAGAAAAAGTTCCTTGACCTTATTAATGAATGTCCTTTTCATGACAATATTTTATTGTTGTTGCTGTTGTTTCAAACATATTTGGGTTATGCATACTTTTGTCAGATTTTTTTAATGTAAAGGGAAATAAAATAATAGCAATGAAGGAACAATGAGCAGTAGGGGACTGGAGGGATTATTGGAAAGAAGCTCGCTTTCTGGGGGCAGCTAGGTAGCACAGTGGATAAAGCACCAGCCATGGATTCAGGAGGACCTGAGTTCAAATCCTGCCTTAGACACTTGAAACTTACCAGCTCTGTGACCCTGGGGAAGTCACTTAACTCTCATTGTCCTGGGGAAAAAAGAAGAAGAAGCAGCAGCAGCAGCTAGCTATTCATGAAATTATATGCAGAGGTACAACCAGCTCCTCTTTAAGTATTCCATGTCACAGAAACAGAAGAAAGTCAGAACTCATATGAATTCGGAAGCTAATGAGGATTTGATCCCATGTCAGTCCCCAGGGAAATGGGGAAATTTCCTGATAAGTTGCTTATATTGTTGCTCTCCAACATTCTTAGCCCTTGGCATTTTCTTTGGTACTTCACATTAAAAACAAAGAAAGAAAGAAAAATGGTCCAAGGTCTCCAATTGTATCCTGGGTCATCTCCAGTCAACCTTATCTACATCTTGCCACTGAGTTCAGATAGCTCTGGAGATGAAAGTGAGCCTTTTAGATTTGCACAGCCTGACTCATTTAAATGTAATTCACTTGCAATTCATGATATCACATGACATCATCTTCTAGAGAACAAAGGACAAACAACAATTTGAATAGTAGTAGCTGGCCTACTGAGACACAATTGGGCACTTCCAGTTGGGCAACACAGCTCCATTCTTCCTCCTTTCCTTCCTTCCCCACTTCATCTAACCCTCCTTATCTCCCTCCCTTCCTTTTCTCTCTTTGTCCATATAGGAAATTACACCCTTACCTGTGGATGCTCTGCCCAAAGGAACACAAATTTCAATAGCTGAAAACTCGTAAGATACCTTGGGGTTTATGGGGTTTATGGGCTAGAGTTCTCTTTTAAGGACCATGCCTTAAACCCAAATCACTCTCACTCTCTTTGATTGGCCTACAATAAGTACTAGCCCAATCCGCCCCCCCCCCAGGTCATATTTTGGGCTATGATGGCTTAGAGTGAATGTAAATAGCACTTGTTTCTGTGTTGGCCTGGAAATCCTGAGGGTCTTACCTGCAGAGATTGTTTTTTTTTTAAACCAGGGAAAAAAGACTATTCTTTGCCTCATTTCCTACCTAGCCTTCATCACTGATTGGGTGTTGCCTCAGGCAGACAGACCTGTGAAAAGCCTTAGCTTAAAAGTATAAGGTCTCCCAATGTATCCCTGGCCAGTTCCAGTCCTCCTGATCTATATCTTGTCACTGGACCCAGATGTCTCCTGGGGAGAGAGTGAAGCTGGTAACTTTACAGGACTCTCCCTCACTTAAATCCAGTTCACTTTGCAAGTCATGACATCACCTTCCTGATGCCATGGTCCTTTTCAAGAATGAAGGACGAACAATGAATGAATGAGCACAATTCGTTGGGTAATGTATTTTTGCAAAAGTATTTCTCTGCATCATTTTAAAAAATAAACTTAATTATGCTCATTGTTTTATTAATGATGAACTGTACCAATACCATGGAGTCATTGATCATATATTTAGAGATTACAGGAGCAATTTAGTTCAATACCTTCATTTAACAGATAAGAACCCTAAGATCTAGTCCATAATGTCCAAAGTGGCATGTGATATATAGGGCAAGTGGTAGTGCCAAAATTTAACCTTATTCTTACTTTGTTAGGATATATACAAACACACACACACACACACACACACACACACACACATATATATATATATATATATTGTATGTATGTATGTATGTATTATGTTATTTAACTTATTAGGGGACTAAGCTGGGTTTTCTAAAATATTACCAAGTTATATGTTAATGGCTATTGCACCAGTTTTAGCAGTAAGCATTTATTATTAATTAATATCATATGTTTTTAAAGTATTGACCACATGTCTCCTTAACTTCTCCACTAGTCACAGGATAACAGGCCTAAACAATCACATACCCAGTGTATTTAGACAAGAGGAGAGAGCATGTGGAGAGTGAAAGAGAATCCAGGGAGAAACAGAACAAGCCCCTAGTGGTGGTCTTTTAACTCTTTTCAATACAGGTGGCTCCTTATACACTGATCAAAGCTAATTGGCTAACATCATTCAATTCCATTGGTTGACTTGACTTGAGGGTGTTCCATATTAAAGTGAGCTCTACCGGGCCCATGACTGGTAACATGGCTAAATGCACCAAAAAGGTCAGAATTGTTGGTAAATATGGAACACGTTATGGTGCATCCCTCAGAAAAATGGTGAAGAACATTGAAATTAGCCAGCATGCCAAGTATACCTGCTCCTTCTGTGGCAAGACCAAAATGACGAGAAGGGCTGTGGGTATCTGGCATTGTGGATCCTGTATGAAAACAGTAGCTGGTGGTGCATAGATCTACAATACCACCTCTGCAGTTACAGTCAAATTTGCCATTAGAAGACTGAAGGAATTGAAAGACCAGTAAAATCTTCTCCCCATCAAATATCTGTAGCCCATAGTCCAACAATAAATGGGTTAATTTATGGAATTAAAAAAAAATGTCTAATTGGAGACCCCCTGAGAAGTAAATGCAGGGTGGGGGGAAGAGAGGAAGGGAGAGACAGAATTTGGAACTCAAAAAAAGAGAATATGTTAAAAAAATTTTACATGTAATTGGGGAAAATGAAATTTGAATTGGTATAAAAAGAAAATAAATAAAGATTGTCTAAACTCATTACATAGTTTTGTTATTAATAAATTTCATTCTCTTCCTATATTATTGCTGTTGTTTTCTCTCAATAGCTACTAATGACAATGAGGTATAAAGATAGCCTTGCATGGACAGCATACCAAAAAAGTAGTGCTTATTTGCCAGTATTCATTACTAGGCTTCTCAATATGTATTAGGAATGAGCCCCAAATAAAGATTTTGCCCTAACCTTTTTCAAAATTACCATAGGTGTTACATTGTAATTGCTTACAAATATACCACATTGACACTCCCTGGTAACGTCAAGCATTCCCAAACTTTACAAATTGCAATGTCCATTTACATGTAAACAACAGTAAATATTGTTAATTACATGATGTCTATTAGCTTAATTCTAACAAAAATTTTCCTAGGGTAAAGACAGTGTAGAAATGCACTCCAGACTCTGCTGCTAATGATTCCATGACCTGGGATGTATTTCCAAGGCTTTTCCTCTTCCCATTCTTGATATCTATACCATGAAATGTAACCATTTTCTTGCAGAAATAATTCATTAACTTCAGAAGTACTTGTCAAGTTCTTCCTACTTTATACTTACTTTTATAACAGCACTGAGCACTAAAACTAGATTATATAGAGAAACAATATAATTCAAATGAAGAAAGCTGAGAAGCAAAGTGATAAGATCAAGACTGAAATAATCTTTTGCTGGAAATCAAAATGACAATAATGTTTACACCCTAAGACAGGACGCCAGTAAACATGGGTTAATCAAGGAATTTCTAGGCTGCCAAAAGAATTGGTGTGCTTCATTGGGATCAGAAAAAAGGAAGAAGTAATCTGGTTGATCAGGAAAACTAGGTTTCACAGTAGGCCTGTAATCAGGAAAAATAGAGTTCTAATCTGGTTTGGGGCACATACTAGCTGTTTCACCTTGGGCAAGTCTATTCATCTCCATTTGCCTCAGTTTCCTGATATCTAAAATTGAAATAACAATAGCTTCTCTGTTAGCATAGTGCCTAAAGCACACTTATAAATATTGTTGTTACAATAGCTCAGAAACACCATCAGAGGACATTTAGTATATACCAGTCACAAATCAGAGGAATCAGACATAGAAGGATTCTGAGAGATCAAAATTTGAATGTTCTTCATAACCAGGTAGTTCTATACCTTCCATTTTTCTTAAACCATCTTCCTCTAGATACATTCTATGATCCAACAATACTAGAACACTTATTCTTCTCAAGCAACAGAACAATCTTCCTATTTTTTTTGTTTTGTTTTGTTTTTAATTCACACTGACTTTGTCCTTTCTTTCTTTCTTTCTTTTTTGTTTAAGTTTAGATTCACAATCATTAAAAGAGTAGGAGAATATGGTACACTTGAATTGATAAAATTAGGAAAATTTGGCTGACAATTTTAATTAAATATCCTCCTTTTAAATTTATTAGCCTAAGTTTTGGATATTAAAGCTCAATTAGACAAATAGATCTCTCTCTCTGCATATATATATATATATATATATATATATATATATATATATATATATATATATATATATATATTGTATAGAAAGATATTGCCATCCACTTCCTGAATGCCAAGAGAAATTAATTTATAAAGTAAAAAGGTCTTCTGTGTATATTTTCTACAAATAGAAACAAATTGAGATAATGATTAAATACTTGATATTTATAACTTTCTTATATTTACTTTTAAGCTGTGTGTCATTGTTTTTTTCCATTACAATTAGATGGACCAGTGCATAAAACCCTGGGCTTAGAATTCAGGAACTCCTCTTCATGAGATCAAATCTGGCCTCAGATACTTACTTGTGGCTTTGAGCAACTTACTTAACTTTATTTGCGTCAATTCCTCATCTGTAAAACTGAGTTGGAGAAGGAAATAGAAAACCATTCCAGTATCTTTGCCAAGAAAAATTCATTATTGGGTCATAATTTATCAGAGATGACTGAACAACCCACAATAACAATGAAGTCACTGAATTTTCTTAGTTCTGCTCACCTCATTTTCCATCAATTCACATTTCTCTGTATTTATATTCTGTGGTATTCATGTACCAAAATTTGCTCAGGTATTCCCCAATCAATGTACATCTAGTTTGTTTTCAATTCTTAGTTATCAGCAAAATGCTACTATTAATAAATTGTGCCTTATGGGGAACATTTTAATCATTGGCATCTCCTTTGGGTACAAGTCCAGGAATGGAGGCTCTGGTTCAGCATGTCAACATTTAACTCAATTTATTTGAATAATTCCAAATTGCTTTGTAAACTAGCTGTACCATTTCATAGCTACCCCAACAATCTACTGGTGTTACAGAACTCCTCCAACATTGACTGTTGCTATTTTGGTCATTTTTTTAAAAAAATGATTTACACCTAGATTTATTTCCTGTTCTGAGATTGAGTTAAGATCTCTATTTGGTCTTCTGAAATTGTATATATATGAAGGTATAACTATTTGATGTTCTCAGATTAGTGCCTAAAAAGTCTAGGGAGTCTTCTAGTTTTGCTATAATTTCACCTTACTCATTTACTATATTGTTTATAGTCTGCTCTCTTTTTAGTAACATTAGCTAATATTTTATCCATTTTATTAGCTTTTTAAGTGGATTTTAGTTTTTAACATTTCTGTTTTTTCATTCTAATTTATCTATTTCCCTTATAATTTTTATTGATCCTTTCTTGTCCTTATTTTAGGTTTATTTGCTCATTCTCTATTTTTAAAATTATATATTTAGTTCATTAATCTCTTTTTTCTATTATGTTAATGTAGCATTATAAGGTTATACATTCCCTTCTGAAGACTGCTTTAGCTAGATCCTGGAAATTTTGGTATGTTGTTTCATTATTATTATTTTATTTTGCATAATTATAAATTGTTTCTGTGATTTGTTCTTTGGCACACTCATTTTTTAGATTATTTTTTTTCTCTTTTTTTTTTTTTGTTTTGTTTTGTGGGACAATGAGAGTTAAGTGACTTGCCCAGGGTCACATAGCTAGTGAGTGTCAAGTTTCTGAGGTCAGATTTGAACTCAGGTCCCCCTCAATCTAGGGCTGGTGCTTTATCCACTGCACCACCTAGCTGCCCCCTAGATTAATCTTTAAATCTCCATTTTAGTCTGTATTTTTTTTCTTTGTGGTCCTCGAACTAATGTTTATTCTTGCTGCACTGTTGTCTGTAAATGGTGTGTTTATGACCTCTTTCTTTTTACAATTATTTGTAATATCTCCATGCCCTAGTACATGGCCACATTTTTTTTTTTTAAAGTTCTGTGTGGTACAGAGAAATATGCATGTTTTTGTCCCATTTAAAAGAGGCCATAAGTCTTCTAATTCTAGTTTCTCCAGAATTGTCTTTAGTGACATATTTTCCTTTTTTTATCTTTCCATTAGACTTAACATAAATAATAAAGTTATATTTATATTTACATTTAAATGTGTGATTGATGCTATATTTTCCTCCAACTATTTCTAAAATTATTTTCTCCCAAATTATTAGTTTTCCCCTTATCTGCTATAAAAAAATCTATATTCCTTTAGTTACTTTACTATTTTTAAAGATTGCTCTGTTTTTACTGATTCTCTTCTACTCATCTCTGACCCCTGATTCTCATTTGTTACCCCTTTCACTTTAGTGCTTCATTAGTTCCTCTTTTCTGATCTTTTCCTATTGTTATATTTCTTTCTCCTCCTTTCTCTCTCTCTCTCTCTCTCTCTCTCTCTCTCTCTCTCTCTCTCTCTCTCTCTCTCTCTCTCTCTCTCTCTTTAGTAGATTTCCCCAGCCTCCCCTCTCCATTTAGCTGGTCCTATTATTTAATGTGTTTTTATTATTATTATTTCTTTTCTGTACCCTTTCTGAAAAAGAATTCATTTGACTCTCTTCATTATCCATTTTATCTTCCTATTTACTCTGTACACTCATTCTCTGATTCATGACCCTTATAATTATCTTGGTGCTCATTTTTCTCTGTATTCTTCATACAATAAAAGGTTTCCATTCTAGGCTCTGTTCTCTAGAAACTTTCTGCCTCTGCCTTGTAGGACTTAACCCATGAATGTCCCTTTTCCTGTGAACAATACCAATTACTGCAGATGTTAGAGAGGAAAGTCCTTTTTTCCCTTCACCCAAAGAAACATTCATCTGTGAAACTGTCTCCCACTTCAAAAGGAAGGCATCCTTGCTTTACTCCACCCATCCTTTTGTAACTTCTCTTTCTGAAAAAACAGAGATCACCTTACCCTAATTTGTAGCTCTGGATTTGACCCCAGCACATTGCTTTCTACTCTACATGCCCTTCCTCCTTCCCCTCTTTTCATGTGCTCACCTATGTTGTAATGTAGTACCACAAAAGAAGCATGCACCTGTAGGCAGGTGTGACAAAGTTCTGTCCATAGTGCCCCCTGTCCATCTCCAAATTTCTTTGCTGTTGGCTCTCCCAGATTTCCACATTCACCCCTGTTTTGTTGTGCACATTTAGAAATAATTATTTTACTGCTCTTTCTATTGACACTTTGTTGCAATGAGTTCTTTTGCGTCTCTCTCTTTTTTTTTTTTTTTCGGCATTTGTTCATTCCTCTTCCATTTCTATCATTACAGGTATTCAAGATATAAATAATGTCTTCATTTTTGTTTTTTTTTCTAATTTTTTTCAAACTCTTCTTTATTATAGAATTTCCATATTTTGTCACATAGATTTAGCTGAAGATTTTTAGAACAGGTTACCCTGCCCTACATCTTGAACTCCACTATTCTTTTTTTTTTTTTTTTTTGAGGGAGGAATAATGTTGTGTTATGTGAGTATCCTTTCCTTTATATTTGAAGACCCTTTTCCCTGGGTTGTTGTTTCTGAATTTATTTGTTAAATGTAACCATTATGTCTCTTCACATTTGCAGACATTTTTTTTGGACCTGTCATAATCTTCTGTGAGACTTACAAAGCTTATGTTCTCTATGGGTTCTGTCTTTGAGATCCATGTGTTTCGCTTGCATAGTGAGTATATTTTCTTTTAATATTCATATTTTGGCTTCTCTTCTCCTAGAATGTATTTCAATTCTGTCTATTTTCATTCCTAATCTATTGATCTCTCTTTTCTTTCTATAGTGTGAATTGTTATAGATTGAAGATTTTTTGTGCAATTCTGCTCATTATTTTTGCTGTGTAGCTCATAAATTCTGCTCTCATAACTTTCATTTCTCTTTTAAACCACTTAGTAACAACATGTTGTGGTTCCATGTCCTTTGCAATTTCAACAGGTTCTTTTCTGTCATCAAGTGTTGGGTTATTTTCCTTTATCATATTTTATTTATGGGTGCCCGGTACTTGTTTACTAGATGTGGATGGCATATTTCCTTCTCTTTTTAAATATTTTCCTATTGATTTACATCTATCTTCAAGGTTTTTTAGATTTCTTCTATCTGCAATCTTTGGTAATTTTGATCTCCCACCCCCTTTCTTTCTTTCTTTCTTTCTTTCTTTCTTTCTTTCTTTCTTTCTTTCTTTCTTTCTTTCTTTCTTTCTCTTTCTTTCTTTCTTTCTTTCTTTCTTTCTTTCTTTCTTTCTTTCTTTCTTTCTTTCTTTCTATTTATTTATTTAAATTACTCCCAACTTTCCCCCACATTGATTGTAGTTTCCTTGGGGGCTTCATCTCAAAGTGTCTTACACACCTCCCACAATGGTTGATTTATCACCATTATAGATGTCTTTTCCTGAATCAACTATTGAGTGGTCAGAATTGGCCCCTGATAGATGCTGTGATTATCCCTTAGGCTTCATGGAGTACTTCAATAGCTCTCCACATGCAGTGTTGTTTTGGTGACCTTTATCACTCTTTTTCTTCTTTACTTCTTTGGCCTGGCAGTGACATAAATTATCAGTACCTTCTAGGACTGGTAGTTTTGAGTCTCAAGGCACCAGACATTAAGAGTCTGTAATCCCTGGAATTTCAAAGCTCGCTTTCTAGACACCAGCAGTTCAGAGCTACCTGTAGTTTAGAGCTTTGCAGCATTGGTGCTTCTGAGTTACAGCCCCTGCCAGGTTTTCTCCTAAAGGCTGTGGCTAAGCTGACTGGTGAGGCGTAAAGAATCTTTCCCAGTTTGGAACTGTGGTCTATAAGCACTGGAAAGAGAGAGAGGGAACCATGGTTTAAGGGTGTGTTTTAATGTAATCCTGTGTCATGTCCTCGAGTTTTCCTTGGGATGTGGGAAAGGGTAGCTCAGGGTCAATGACTATCAGATCCTGATAGTTTTTTTTTTCCTTCTTTTGCATTTTTGGTATCCTAAACCATGAAAATATATGGGGTTGCATTATTTTTGACACATAATTCTTGTTTTGGGGATATTTGACTGATCATGGGAATTGGAGAAAATGTTTAACCTACCACCTTATTGCTCATTTGATCCCTCCCTTTTTACTTTAACATGAATATGGTTTTATAAGTATTTTCTCATATTGCAAAGTAAAGAGTTGCTTTAAAAAAAACTAAAAGTATCATTTTGTCTGATGGTATAAATATCAAATGCATTAGTGGAAGTTCAAGAGTGAAATGGAGAGTGAGGAGTAGTGTGTGGGGGGGAATATTTCCTCTCACAAGGACTGTTTCTAGGACCAAGAGAGATTTTAGTGTAATTATCTGGTATAGGTCTCTCTCTGAGAACTTTTTCCTGCTACATGAGAACAGATTTTAGTAAGCAAGCCAACTTAGAGAGTGAATAGTTATCTCCTCAACCCATTCTAAGGGTGGTATACTGTGTGACATTGTGGAGTGTTCCAGATTATTTCAGTCATGAATGACACCACTACTGTTAATAAAGAGGAAAAAAAGCATGCTAAATGTTTCCCACATAACTAAAAAAATAATCACTGCAACTCATTTGTTATTTCTCTTCCACAGTAAAACACAACAAAACACTTTTTCAGCCCCTATCTTTCCCTGTTGGGTGCCATGTAACAGCACAATAATATTACCTCATAAACATCACATTACCACAATAACATTGCTGCTATGCTTCAAAGAGTGAATTGGACAGGAATAAAGTTAAGGCCTTCTTTTCCTCTTCTAAGAAAGCCTGATGTTAGTACATTGTGGCACACTGGAAAATGGCACAGTAGAAAGAGCACCAACTTTGGAGTTTGAAGACTAAAATCCAAATCTCACTATTGGTGAATCACCTTTCCAGTGCCTCAGATTACTCATTTGCAAAGTAAAGCCTTTGCAAATAAATAGCCTCTTCCAATGCTAGGTCTGTGATTTTGTGATTCAGTATAAGGTTTAGTATTTGCTTTCCATTGGAATGCAGATTAAAAGTAATTGCACTAAAGCATGAAAAATTATCATTCTATAAGTGGGAACTGTAAACTATTCTTTGGCTTTAATAGTAACAACAATTAATGTGGTGACAGTGCTTTATGGATTAGGAAACACTTTGATCATCACCATATCTTCCTACTTTTATAGATAGAGATAACAGGCTCAGAGAAGTTAAATGACTTACTTAATATGACTCAACACATAGGATTAAACTCAGTTTTCCTGATTTCCAATCTATTGTTCCTTTCACTATTTTACAGGAGCTTATCTTAATGATCACAAACTTTCCATTGTTTTGTTTTTGTCTTTCTATCTGCAGAACCTAGCACAGACTATGGAATATAGTATGCATCTAATAAATGTTTGTTGTTTTTGATTGATCGCAGAGGCACATATCTTTGTATTTTTGCTTACTTCTGGTGATGAATCTTCCCACACTTTGACAGTTTCAAGGTGTTTCCATAATCATTTTTCTTTTCTTTTCATACTTTCTTCTCTTCTCCAGGCCTATGAAATAGGTCAATATTTGCATGACTTCTATTAAGCTCACCCCATCTTTTCTCCTTGTTCCAAGCCTAGCTATTACCCCAACCTCCAATCTTTTCATTTCAAATGTCCTAGAGTAATTTCTTAGAAAGATAGCTGTGGCAATCCCACTATCCAATGTGTATTTAATAACTCAGGAAAACATAATCTCATTTCCTTTATTACAATCATGATAAAGGCATAACCATCAGCAGAATGTTTGAGAAACTACCTTGGAGTTACTAGATGTTTGATTGAAGACCAACCTTACCCCTTACAGGACATGTACTCCTCAATTGTGGAGAACATGAAATAAAAAAACCTATGTATATCTTAATAGAAGATTTAAATGGTCATATAAATAACTCTAATAGCTCTTCCCAAACAAATCCAATAAAATAGGGCCCCTACTCAAAAAAAATCAAACTTTTGCTTCAAAAGTTTATGAAATCACAAACTTTTCTATTCTGAATAATATGCTGCTATGGGATGACCATACATAAAGAACATCATAGAGGATGATTAATTCATATGGTAGGATTCTGTATGGAAAGATTTTGTCTGACATGTAACATTTGATTTTTAGTAGTTACTCATCTACCCAGAGAACTTCTAAATTCAACCTTTGAAACAGGCTAGGGCAATATTCTGGCAACGTGCCATGAGGCTCCATGATATCCTGCAGTATCTTCAGGGTAGGACATTAGTACACTAGCTATGAATTAGGAAGCTGAATTATATCACAATCTGTCACCACCTCCAGAAAAATGTGTGTTCTGAAAATGATATGTCAATGAGTACATAGTCCAAGTTACTATATGATTATTTATAAACTTGGTGTCAGAATTTATACTATTAATTTAAGAGGCTAGAGATAAAGTCTAAAATCCAAGTTCAACTATAGAAGGATAAATTTTTTTGCATGTTAAAGATTATGGACATAGTTCCCTATCCCATCTATTTATGTACTCCAAATGGCTGTAAATTTTGATGAACAATGACAGTACAGACTAATTCAGTAGCTGGCATAGACTTACTTCAATATTTTAATAGTACTCTCTTCTGTGACAGTACTCCCCCCACCCCATACCCTAGTGTAAGCCTCAAGTCTTTCATGGGGTTTTATGCTACAAAATTTCTGTTTATGTCTTCCTTCAAATCCCTTAGATGATATAGTATTACTAAATGAGCTCTAAATAAGGAGTCTGCAGACCTGGTTTTAGATCCAAGCTCTGCTACTTACAACTTCTATGGTATTGTGCAAGTCATTTAATTTCTGTGTCACAGTTTTCTCATTTTAAATTGAGAGGGATTGTAGCCCTCCTGCATGAGCTTCTAATCTCTCTCTCTCTCTCTCTCTCTCTCTCTCTCTCTCTCTCTCTCTCTCTCTGTTTATCTTGGATACCTTTGTCACCCTAATAAAGTTTATGGGCCACCTTTCAGAGCAATGTTTTAAAATACTTAAAATAAAATACACATGATTACCAAGGAATTTATTTATGTTGAAATATGGCCATCCAAATGTTTTAAAATGTTCATAAGAACTCCTGCCCTGGATGATTCCTAAAGTCCCTTCTGTATCTATGTAATTTGGTGCCAAATGTGGACTGTTTACATTTGCTTTCACTTACTATGTGACCTGTCTTCTCCTTTTCCAGTTACAAATGTCCTTTATCTTTTTTTTTTCTATTTCAGGAAATAAATGTTTAATGTTGAGTAAGTGATCTTAGCCCTGATGGTGAGAGATTAGATAACAAAATAGGAGAACATTTTCATGAGGCAGTTGACAAAAGAATTATGCTGTCTTTTCTTTGTATCCCTCCTTTCTTCTCTCTCTACCTTCCCCAAAATGAAGTCACTGTCATGAACTACTTCATTATTTTGATCAATTACTCGTGTCAAGAAGGAATGTTCAGGAAGAACCAGCACCTTTGGTGTGAGGGCTTGCAAATCCTTTTCAGGGCTTCTCATCTACCCTTTGTGTCCACTTGTCATACAAGTCTTGCTTTTGGGTCCAAGAAACTGTAGCATGTGCAGGGGTTACACCACAGTAAACAATCTTGGAAGATGGGGTAAACCAGATTGGTGGTGAATGACAAGCCACAAATCTATTGATGAATTAGAGGGATGTCTACTCCAAGAACATGAAGATGTCCCCGGGAGAATGGGTAGATGAGAACAATTTCCAGTGGCCATGGAGGCGGCATAAGTAGGTATTGTGGAGGTTGGTCAGATATCAAAGACACCAGGGTCATTCAACTGGACTGCCACCAGTTATCCTAACTTTTGTATTGCCACTGGACTTTGATGACTCTGAAAGACAGTGTGAGGCTGACAACTTTGTGCAACCTGGCCTAACAAATTCAATTCACTCATGAGTCAAGACCACTCTGTGATATTATTTGTTCTCTTCAAACTGAAGGATAAGTAACAACAATAACAACAGTGTCAGGAAACTTAGTGTCTAGCTCTTACTTGGCATTAACTAGCTGCATTATCTTTGACAAGTCATTTCAACAATATGATGCCTGATTTTTCTCATCAATAAGATCAGAGGCTTGGCTTCATGAACTCTAATTCCCATCCATTTCTAAATATTAATTGCCTCTGTGCCGACTAGTTGCAGGACCAAAAATCCATTCACACTTCTTCCAAGCTATCTACAGCAGCAATTTCTCCCTAAGTTTGAGAGTAATACAACTACGTCATTGGAGATAGAATGATTCAACTTCTGTAAGAAAATGCCAAACTTGAAATGAATTCCAGAGAGTTTCACATTTTAAAGAGGGATCTATATAGTAGAGAATGGGGCTTTGTGAGAAAGTTATTGATAATAGGGGTTTGGGGACTTCCTAGGGCCCCTGCTGAGAGAGCCAGGGCTGACCTTTCTTAAGGTCAGCCCAGAGTCAGGAAGTTACCTCATTCAAAACCACACCTACCTGAAAGCCTTGTTCCCACCAGAGGATGTATTCTCTGGCTCTGACCTCAGCACGACTGTGCTGAACCACCCCCAAATCCAGTGAAACAATAGATTTGAGTGATGCTATGGGCAGGCTCTTTTCCTGCCTTCAGCAAGCTTGCACAGACACTCACTCTCTCTTGGGCCCAGGAACCAGGTGAGAGGAGATGCAGCCCTTTACGGTTCCCCATTTTCTCTTTTCTCTCTCTTGTCTATCCTAGCTAGGCTTTCTTATTTTTCAGAGCCATGCATGCTCTCTTTACTAATAATATTCAATATACTTTAATAAATGCTTAATGCCCCCAAACTGGTGCAGTAGCCTCTAATTTCTAAGTATATGATAAACCCCAGCTAATTTTCCCTACACTTGGGACAGAAATAGGGTGACCACATATAATTTTGAATATTACAGTTTAATATACAACATAATTTCTTAGTGTGTTTTGTATTCTTTTTAAAAACAATCCTGGGGTAGAGCTAAGATGGTGGAGGAAAGATAATGAATTACCTGAGCTCTCTCCAAAACCTCTCTAAGTAAGTTCAAATAATGCAAAAAGACAATTCCTGCAGCAGCAGAAAGCACAAAAGGATAGGATGAAATAATTCTCCAATCAAAGACAACTTAAAAGGTCAGCAGGATAGGTCTATCCCACCTGGGTGAGAATGGAGTGCAATCCAGAACAGGCAGTGCCTGAGCAGGTCTAGCCCCAGCAAACCAGGAACAGACCGTGTGAGGTACTAAATCAGCAGCAGCAGGAACTGCTTCTGAAACTCAGTTCACAGAGGGTAAAAAACCTTTCAAATAATTTATTGAATACCATAATTATTTTCTCAGTAAGTTGGTCTATGGAAGTTATGATAGATTCTCTTTTTTTGGTTTTTTCATTGCATTGGGGGTTAAGTACTTGCCCAGGATCACACAGCTAGAAAATGTCAAGTGTCTGAGGCTCAGGTCCTCCTGAATCCAGGGCCGGTTCCTTAACAAATGTGCCACCTAGCTGCCCCCTTGATAGGATTATTTTAGAAATGGACAACTACATTCCTATATATAGTACTCAGAAATATCATTTGATTTGACTGTACTTTTTAATATTAATGTTATGAAGGGAGTTTTATCAGTGATACCACAGGACAGTATATTTGAGAGGTAATGATATAATCTAACCATGATAAAGTTTATACTATATTTTCTTTTGTAGCCATTATGGTGTATATAGTCCAAATAATTTTGTTGGATTATGTTTTGTTCACTTCAAACAAAGGAACTTTTAAATGTTAATAAATAAGAAAAACTCAAGAAGAATATATTTTAGCACAAACAAATCATCAACCAATAAATAAATGAATAAATAAATAGATGAATAGATAAAGAATTAAATAAGTAAGCAAATGAATATATAAATAAATAAGTAGATGGATGGATAAATAAATGAATGAATGGATAGACATACAAACAAATAAATTAATTGGTGGCCAAATAAATAAATGGAAGTGTGATTAAGTAAGTAAATTAATAAATGAGTGAATAAATAAATGAATACATAGACAATCTGCTCCTAAGAATTTTGGCTAACTAAATAGGAGAAGAATTCATCATTTCATTAAAGACTTTGACTTAGTATGATATTCGGGCATATTGATATTTCTTTAAGATAATCTTTACCTTTATGACTTAGACTAATTTTTACTGAAATAAAAATGCTCTCTAAGCCCATGGAATAAAATATTGTTTGTATGTATTATAGTATGTTAATTAATTTTGTTAAATATTTCCCATTGCATTTCTTCTAATTTTAATATTATTTTCTTTTTTAAATTTTTATTTGAAAATTCTCTTCCCTCTCAATCCTCCAACATTCATTAAAATGTCAAATGCAATTATATAAAATATACATGTAAATTCTCTACAAAAGGAAATGCTATAGATAGATCAGCTAGGTGGCACAGTGGATCAAGCACCAGCCCTGGATTCAGGATGACCTGAGTTCAAAGCTGGCCTCAGACACTTGACACTTAGTAGCTGTGTGACCCTGGGCAAGATACTTAAGCCTCATTGCCCTTCAAAAAAAATGCTATAAATGTTTGTGTACAAATAGATACTTTTTTTCCTTTTATCTCTTTGGTATACAGACATACTAGGACTATTGCTAAGTCAAAGTGTATGCACAGTTTTAAAGCCTTTTGGACGTAGTTCTAAATTGTTCTCCAAAATATCTGTCCAACAATGAATTAGTGTTCCTATTTTTTCTAATCACCTCCAGCATTTTTGTCCTGTCCTTTCCTGTCAGGCAATCTGATAGGTATAAGTTAGTACCTCATACTTGGTTTAATTTCTATTTCTCTAACTGTTAGCATTCTAGAGAATTTTTATGTGATTATTTAGGGCTTTGATTTCTTCTTCTGAAAATTTCCTTCTCTTATCCTTTGAACATTTATCAAATGGAGAATAGCTCTTATTTTTATACATTTGACTCAATTCCCTATATATATTTGGAAACAAAGCCTTTATCAGAGAAACTTGTTGCAAAATTGTGGGTTTTTTCCAGTTATTTGTTTTCCTTGTAATTTTGACTGTATTATTTTTGTTCTTGCAAAAAGTTTCTAATTTCATGTAATTGAAATTATCTTTTTTATTTCCAATAATCCTATCTGTTTTTTTGGTCATAAATTCTTTAACATTGATCTGACAAGTTTTTTTTTTCTAAATTCTTCTAATTTACTTGTGATATACATGTCTTATGTCTAAATTAGTTATCCATCTTGACTTTATGTTTGTACATGGTTTGAGATTTTCATCTATCCTTCCTTTATGCTAAACTGTGATTTCTTCTGAAAGCTGCTTGTTCATATTCTTTTATCATTTATCATTGAGGAATAGCAAAAATATAAGCAATTCTAAAAGTCTTCTATTTCATTAAATATCCATCCCCCACCCCCAATGATTCTATTCATTTTAGTTGGATAGGATATTTGTTGTAATCTTTGCTTTGTTTCTGGAACATCATATTCTAAGTCCTTTCCTCTTTTAACATGGAAGCTCCTAAATCTTATGTGATCCTTTCTTTCCATGGCTCCTTGTTATTTCAACTATTTATTTGTAGATTGTTAAGGGCTAAAATTCTTGCTAGTCTGTCTAAAATATCTAATGAGTGGTCGCCAATCAATTACAAGCTTTAGCAAGAGTTAGACTTTTAAGCATTTATTAAGGAGAATAAGAATTTGGTAAAGAGAGAGAGAAAGGCCTAGATTCCTATCTATTAAAGGGAGAGCACATTTCTAGCTCCCTTCTCCGCCAGCGTCCTCAGGAAAGAGACCCAGAGTCAGCGCCAGTCTCTTCCTTCCTCCTCCCACTAGTCTGCGTCACTTCCTCCCCGCCAAAGAAAAGACTCCTGGTCTTGCCCTCAAAGACCTTCGCTTCATGGGCAGAACTCTTCTACAGTAAGTATCCAGCAGGTGGCGTCATTCCAATCGCTACAAGATGCTTGCAATATTTTCTCCTTGACCTCTGACTTAGGGAATTGGGCTATAATATTCCTGAGTGTTTTCATTGCTTCTAGAATCAGAATATAAAACAGAAAGATTATCCATTTCTGTTTTATCTCCTGATTCTAGAATAATTTAGATTTAGCAGGTATTTTTTTTTTGGTTTTACTATACCATCCGGGACTACCACACTTATAGGAATAAAACATTCTACTGTGCTTGCTTTTTTAAAAACTTTGTTTTGTTTGCTTTTTTGAACTTTGCTATATAAACTATAATCATGGCTTAGACCATTGTCACCAACTTTGAGGAGAAAACACCTCATTTTGGTTAGGGAAGAGGATAAGTTAAAAGAATTTCCAGTTTGCATATGTTTTATCGGTCTATCTTTAAGCATTATGGATTTAGAATACACCGAACTCCTTAGAACAAATATATTTTAACCATGTAAATTTACCTACAATACAAATAATCTCAAAAACTCATTGCCCAGCATGGCACAACATATATTTCATTGAACAATTATATTAAACTATAATGTGTGATTCTGCTAAGCATTTGGGGAGAAATAATGGGAGGTTCTTGCTTTCAAGGCATTTATAAACATATTCTCTATAGTAAATAAAACTTTTTGATCAAAATATCAGTGATATAGGCATTTTCATTTCCCTGCTAGATATCTCCATCTAAAAGATTTCTATTTCAAATTCAGCAAGTACAAAATAGATATATTAGGAGTATAGGATTAAAGAATGAGTGTCCTGACATGGAGGTCAGAGGAAACAATACAAAGACACTCTCTGAATAAGGTTAGTTTTGATTGTGAGACATGAGAGACACTGGCACAGGACAGCCCTACATGGCCTGCTTACATCAAAGAAGGCACTGTACTCTGTGACAAATCAGAATTAAAGAAACTGAAAAGAAACATGAGATAAAAAGATTTAGTGAGATCTCCATTGCAAATGGTAATGTAGAGTATTTGTGCCTGACTTGTAACAGAGCCTTCTGAGCTCATATTGAACTGATCAGCCATATCGGGACACATGGTTCATTGATCCTGACATAGTAATGTCATTTTATTTCTCTTTGAATGTGAAGGACAACCAAAGTTGTCTGTGGCATGTTGAATTCTTGGGAACACAAGAGGTCCAGTTTAACTGGAATGTTTAATAAATCAATAAATGTTTTCTTGATCTTTAGTACACAAAACAGTGTAATATTGAATGAAGCTGGAAACATACATGGGAAAGAAACTGTAGAGATCACTACATATTGAGCTATGCACTTTCTAGTTTGGCCTAGGAGCAAAACCATTGAAAATGTGCCAGGGGTGGAGGCAAGATGGTGGAAGAAAGGCCATGACTTCCCCAAGCTCCTGATAAATAATCCAAACACTCAATAAATAATACCATAAGAAAACTTCCAGAGAAGCTTAACCTACAGAAGAAAACAATAAGAATATTTTCAAACCAAATATGACAACTGGGATCACCTGTTGTTCCAGATGATAGAGGAGCTCAGTGCACAGGACTCAGCCTAGAACAGACTGTACCTCCAGGGCTTCAGAATCTTTGGTGCCAGTATCTTCTTCTGATGCTCAGCCCATGGACATGTGAAGAGGTTTGGCAGTTGGCCTAGGTGAAGTGGCCACTGTCTCTATTTGAGTTAGAGCAAAATGCCCTGCTTCTGAACCAGTGAGCAAACTTGAGTGGTGGGGACCCAGTCCGGGAAGGGCACAGGCATGTCAAGCTTCTGACCACAGAGAATCAGATTTCAATCAGACATCTGCTTCAAGGTTAATATACATAGGCAAAAAAGACAGAACACAATAGACAGCTTCTTTGGGGATAAGATAAACCAGAATACAACCTCAGAAGAAGATAATAACAAAGTCCAACCTCCAACATTGAAAATTTCCATGAAAGTACTTAAAAGAGACTTTGAAGAGAAAGTAGGAAGATTTAGAGAGGTGGAGAAAAGAACTGATGCTGACCTAGAGGAGCAGAACTAGAAGAATATTGTACACAGTAACAGCAACATTGTGTGATGGACAATGGTGATAGACATGACTCTTGTTAGAAGTGCAACCATCCAAAACAATTTCAAAGAACTGCATGATAGAAAATGTTCTCAACATCTAGAAAAAAGAATTGTGGGTTAGGAATACAGATTGAACCATACTGTTTCTGCTTTGGGGCTATTTTTTTCCTTTTTTTGAGGTTTTTCTCTTGTGCTCTGATTCTTCTTCCACAAAATAAGTAATGCAGAAATATGTTTAATTTGATGGCACATATATAACCTATTTCAGATTGCTTTCTGTCTTGGGGAGTAGGGAGGGAAGGGAGGGCAGGATAAAAAGTTGGTACTAAAAATCCTATGAAACCAAATGTTGAAAATTATTTGTAACTGGAAAATAATAAAACACTTTTATTAATTAAAAAAAGAATTAGTGCTGCTAGCAAAGTGGAATGGGTAGGATTATGTTTCATGAAGATTATTCCAACACAAAATGAGATATTAGAGAGGGGATTGAATGGAGCATTTTGACCAAAGAAGGCTATTAAAAATAAACACACAAAAAAACTATAATAACAAACATGAAAGAACTGATGAGAGCTTGAACTATGGTCATGGCCAAAAGATTTTATAGAAGGGGATGTATATAAGAACCCATGGAGGAAAAACAAAACCACAATGTGTATTACCAATGGAAAAGGAGAAAGAAAATGAAAGTTCCCTAAGGTTATAACTCTAAAACATCAAAGTTTTGGCATATGGTAGGGTCCTACCCCCACTTGGAAAGTCTTCACATGTTTCTGGTAGATCCCCTCCACTTAACTCATCTATATTTGAAACTTGTGGGTTACCCTAAACCTTGTGTAGCCCATAAGCTGAACTGGTTTTACTGAGGTGTGACTGTTGTGCATTCTATGGCTTCTTGGAATCCCAGGTGAGAGTTAGGTGGCAGGTGGACAGCAAATTTTGAAAGTAGCCCTGAAAAAGACTTGGCAGCCCTTGCAACAGAGGTACTAGTCTTCCTTTAAAACCCTGTATACCCTATCCAAATTTAAAAACTTTTCAAGCATCCTATTCCATTCATGAAATGCAGTTTGCTGCCACCTCTGCTTCCTGGAATCCTGTCTTCCTTCAAGAATCAATTCAAGTGATAATTCCTCCTTTAGATCTTCCCCTATATAGTTAGTGTTCTTTCCTTTCTCAAGCTCACTCATACTTACCTAATTGAGTTTATATTGTACTTCTATTGAATAATTTAATCTCTAGGAGGGTGGGAATTTTATTTTTCTTTATTATCTCCAGCATATAATAAGTACTTAAAATTGTCATTCTCTTTGTTGTTTTGACTCTAATTACATCAGTTTTTAAGTATTTATATGCCAATCCAATTGAAGAATTTTCAGTGATGCTATTATTTTCTTGATGTGAGGCATGCATGTGCTCCCCCTCTTCCCCCTCTCTGTTTCTGTGTGTCTGTCTCTGTCTCTCTGTCTCTCTCTGTCTCCGTCTCTATCGCTCACACTCTCTCACACACACACAAATGGAAACACAAACACAAATGTTTTTACAAATTTGAACTATCACTATTAGATTTTAAACATTTTGTTGGGTTGAATTGCAACTTTAAAGAATACATGATTCTTCTTCTAAAATACAACGAATCTGATATCTCACTGAGTAGGTCCCACTTTGATGCCCTTGAAGTTTCTACACAATCTAGCTTTAATTGTTCCTCCCGGTCTTATTTTTCTCAACACCATTTCACTTTACCCTATAAGTAAGCAATAACTTTGTTTCAAACCCATCCAAAAGTCTACTTTCTCCATAAAAGTCTCTGAACTCATAGAGTATTGTCTATATTCAATTGTGATTTTAGGTTGTTACTTATTTTTTATTACTTATATGTTATATTCTTAAATTTTAAAAGAGTTCCTTGAGGATAGAAACTATTATTTGTTTTTATTACAGATACATTAAAGAATAAGATCTTGTTTCTTTTTATCAAATAATACTTCAGGAACTTTGAACTCTTAAAAATTCTTGCCTTTTTTGGGGGGTGGGATGGGGCAATGAGGGTTAAGTGACTTGCCCAGGGTCACACAGCTAGTAAGTGTCAATTGTCTGAGGCTGAACTTGAACTCAGGTCCTCCTGAATCCAGGGCTGATGCTTTATCCATTGCACCACCTAGCTGCCCCAAATTCTTTTCTTTTAAATTTTTGTATGAATACACTAGCATAATTGGATAGATAAAATGATTGTTTTTATTTGGAACATAGCATACTCATGACTATTAAATGAAAATGTAAAAAGGTATACACACACACACACATTAACCAGGAAGTTTGTGTGTCATTTCATGAATCTAACAAAGCATTTATCATGTGAACATTCCTGATGGCTGGCCTCTTTTAACTCTTTGGATTATTTAATCTTCTGATCAGATTTTCCTTAGTGGAATATAAAAAGAAATGTTGAGAAATTATATGTGCCATGTCATTTCCCGGACCAAATTAAACTTGGCTTAAAAACTGAATGGGAATTTCCAAATATAATGCTGACTCTTTCTTAATAAATCTTAGTTTTCTTTTTTAAAGTAGAATTTTATTCCATAAACTATTCTCTTTCTCTGTCTCTCTCTCCATCTCTCTTTGTCTCTGTCTCTCTCTCTTACACTTAAAATTTTAATGTGGACACATTTAATTCAATCAACTTATAAGTAGATTGGGTTTTTTGTTTGTTCGTTTGTTTGTTTAGTATTTTTTTGCCCCCCCTCCAAAAAAAAGGCAAAAATTTTTAAGAGTTCAAAGTTCTTGAAGTATTATTTGATATAAAGAAACAAGTTTTGTTAAATTCTAAGCAGGAAAATATCCCTATATTAAGTGTCATCATTGTTTTTTCTACCATTGCAATTATATCAGAAGACTTCAGAAAACAGTATAGTAATGTCACTGGCATATATATCTTGGTGATGTTAAGGGTTAAAATTCTAGCTAGTCTGTCTAAAATATCTAATGAGTGGTCGCCAATAAATTATAAGCTTTAGCAAGAGTTAGACTTTTAAGCATTTATTAAGGAGAATAAGAATTTGGTAAAGAGAGAGAAAGGCCTAGATTCCTATCTATTAAAGGGAGAGCACATTTCTAGCTCCCTTCTCCGCCAGCGTCCTCAGGAAAGAGCCCGAGACTGAGCGCCAGTCTCTTCCTTCCTCCTCCCACTAGCCCGCGTCACTTCCTGACTCCTGGTCTTGCCCTCAAAGACCTTCCCTTCATGGGCAGAACTCCTCTACAGTAAGTATCCAGCAGGTGGCGTTATTCCAATCGTTACAGTCCCCCCTGTTGTTCCTCAAGAAACAAAATGTTTCCTTGACGGAACAGTAAAAAGAATACAATAACTATTGCTAACTAATAATATGTGAACGACAATATAGAAAAGGAAGAGAGGAAAGTTTTGTCCAGAGGGGCGATTTTTTTTTTGTCCTCATGAACCGACGCTTTGACATTAGTCTTGCAAAGGGAGGGCCTCTGCAGAGAATACATGTTACAGATGGTGTATATTATAACAGAAAGAGAAAAAAAACAACAAAAACAACAAATCAAAACTGTTCATTTAAAGTCTCTGAAAGTCTTTTCTCAGATGTCCTCTAGGTACAGTCGTAGAATGGAAGTCTCTTCAGGGGTTGATGTGTGGATGCTGGTAATCAGCCAGGAAAATTTCCTACAAAATTGAGCTTAACACAACTTTAAAATAGCTTTGTCAATAATCAAATCAAACAATGAAAGTTCTCAAAAACATGTCTAAGGGAATTCAGAATCTTAGTTGTTACACATGAAACATATAATAAAACAAAAATTGAAACATTCTTTAAAATTATAATATTACTATAGTCCCCCCCTTATGGAGGGTAATTGAGAAGACAATTGCTGCGATATTAATTATTAAAAATAATTTTTTAATCTTTGTTTCATCACTTTTTGCATCATCTGCCTAATTATCCTCATGCCATTATGAGAAATTAAAAAATCTAATATAATTGGTAACAGGTGTCAAGGCCAAATTCAACACTGTATTTATCATGACACCTGAGATAATTATGGGGGTTACCATAAAAGAACAGAGAAATGATGGGATATGAGCATTCCCACACTTGAGCAATATGTACTGCTCATACAGTATGCCAGGCTTAAAATAGGTGGATGGAATATATGTCCAAGCCACCGAACATATTGGAAGAAACTGAGTCAGACTTAATCAGATGCATGGGATTGAGATGTCCATGGCATCAGGCATATAGGAGGGAGCATAGAAGCCAGGTGTAGAAGTGAGATGGGTGGGATGAATACTTCCAGCCATCTGTACAATATTGTGGGGAAAAATAAAATAAAATATTAAACCAAGAGAATCCAACCTCAACATTTGTCAAAAGCCGTTCCCTCGGCCATACCTTGACTTCATGCATGTCTCCCCTCATGTGACAGTTCAGTGTCTGCTCTTGCATGTATTCCTCTTGTGATTGGATGGCATCTTGGCCAACTGGCATCTGATAACTCAGAATAAAGGTAATTAGTGTCTTAAATGATAAGTTCCCATAATCCAAGTCTCATATGGATTTAAAAATTGAGGATAATAAATGATTGCAAAAAATGTGAATACATCTTGACTCAGAACACAATATATAGTTATGCAACAATTTCAAATAATATCTTTTTTTTTACTTAGTATACAATTACTTTTGTGAAAAATTGAAACATTTAAATACAAGTTAAAGCACAACACAATCTCAAAGAAAACTTTTTTTTTTTGAAAATAGAAAACTTTTACAAATGTTCCTCTCTCTCTCTTTTTTTTTTTGGAATATGCTTATCAAAAATAATACTTCTTTACACTTGCCATGGCAACCAATTTGCCAGGGAAATGCTTTAAAGAGTTTGATCAAATAATCAGTTGAGAAAAAAAAATAACAAAAACAACTCAGAATATGGGAGCACAATATTCCAAGAATTAACATTGTATTATGAAATCAAAACCATCTTGTAATGTTTCAAAATTTAGAGAGATGAATAAATAGAAAAAAAATACACATGGAACAATAAAAGACAATGAAATTCAAACTAGGGAAATCTAAATGAATATGAACTTAATATTAATAAGAGTATTACAAAATATAAACTTGATCGCATGACTATAAAAAGCTTTTACAAATATTCTCCTTGTTTTAGAAACTAAGTATAAGACACAATCTCAAAAGCATTAAAATCTCTATGAAAATAAACCTATACCATTAATTTCAAAATGCATATGTAATAGCATAGAAATCCTATGTAACCTCTGAACTGATACTATTACTCTGAGTGAATTCAGAACACTTTTGATTCCGATATCTAAAATCCCCAATACTCATATCAATACCTTGCTGCTTACTTCTACATTTCTGTAAAATATGTACCCTTCCATGGCAAAAGAAGCGGAGTCTGGAACTATGGTGATGATTGTCATTCTTATTCAGCTTAAGTTTTTCTTCTTTAACCCCTCTATATTGTCTGTCAGTCTTTTCACCATACAAATGCTTTATAAGATTACTAATTAAAGACAAAAGCAGGTTAGCAAAATTATGAACAAATCGAGCATATCTGGAATTTAAAGGGTTTTCTAAGGTTGTCTCAGAAGCACAGTCAGGCTGGGGAAGGGCTGAGCCTGAAGCTGCAAATGTAGTTAGAGAAAGTTGAGCATGCGCATCAGATCTCTGGACTTCCCAGGCAGGGGAAGCTATGGGCTTGGCCATAGGAGGAGTAGAGGGTGGGGTCTGGGGAGATGGGGAGGGACCAGGGCAATTTGAATCAGACTTGATTTTGAACTCAGGCCTGGATTCCTCTTCCCCCACTTTGCCTCCAGGTGCTAGGGGATTAAAAGCTTCTAGAGGGTGGGTCATTACCTCCAGGCATGCAAAATTAGAGCAACAATTAGTGTTAGAACTGGGAAAAGCTGCGGGAATCTCTTCAGGTTTCTCTGAAAAAGCATGGTTGGGAGAGGGAGAGATATTTCCTTGTATGAGTAAGTTGCTGGCTCTTTTAACAAAAATAAAAAGAAAAATAGAAAATCCACAAAAACAAAGCATTAACATGATCTTATCTCCCATTTGTCTGGTTAAACAGACTAAACTCAAAAATAGGATAATTAGGGAGTTTAAAAGGTCCATTTGAAAAAATTTAAAGGAAAACACAGCCAGTACACCAGTACTTAGCAGTTAAAGGGAGAGGGAGGGGAAATTTCTTACCCAACCAGAAGATCAGAAGACTGAGGTTTACCTTTCCTCTTCGTGGTCAGCCATCTGTTAAGGGTTAAAATTCTAGCTAGTCTGTCTAAAATATCTAATGAGTGGTCGCCAATAAATTATAAGCTTTAGCAAGAGTTAGACTTTTAAGCATTTATTAAGGAGAATAAGAATTTGGTAAAGAGAGAGAAAGGCCTAGATTCCTATCTATTAAAGGGAGAGCACATTTCTAGCTCCCTTCTCCGCCAGCGTCCTCAGGAAAGAGCCCGAGACTGAGCGCCAGTCTCTTCCTTCCTCCTCCCACTAGCCCGCGTCACTTCCTGACTCCTGGTCTTGCCCTCAAAGACCTTCCCTTCATGGGCAGAACTCCTCTACAGTAAGTATCCAGCAGGTGGCGTTATTCCAATCGTTACAGTGATCAATATATTGCTGGGATTCCAAATTGAATTCAAAAGCCAAGTCAGAAAGAAGCTATATAATCTCTCTGGGGAGCTTGACTGTGAGTATGTTTATTGTTTACAGGGATAACTTTAAAGTGAAGTTATATTTCAGCTTCACTCTAATTCTCAGATATAATACATTCTGAGTTTTAAGTAAGCTTGGATAATGACAGAAGGATTTAAAAAATTCAACTTTAGTCTTTCTTTTTTGCCATCAAATCTTATCTATAAAAATCATTACTGGCTTTGTGAGGAAAGAAAAAAAAAGTAGAGAGGAAAGGAGAAGAGAGGAGAGAAGGCCAGACAAGCCAAGAATGAAAGAGAAGACAATGGAACAAAAATGTCTTATTCCTCACAATTGGATAGTGATGTTTGAAATCAAAATAGAGAGAGAGCAATGAGAGGGAAATGTTACTGGATCACATTCTCAAAAACTTAATTATTCCTATGTTCTTAGTGAGATAAGTTTGTGAATTGAAGAAACACACAGATGGCTATTTTCAAAGAGAAAGTCACAAAGTAAAAATGGAAAAAAGTTTGCCATTTGTCAGCAAAATAAATTTAGAAATTATTTTATTTTGATTTTGATTAGCTTTTTTTTAATTTAAAGCAAAATACTTCAAGAATCCAGTATTAAAAAGATAAAATTTAAAATAATCTCCTCTATTAAATTAAGAATGCTGAAACATGAGACACCAAATATGGACTTGTTGAAATGTTGGGATTCAAAAGGATACCCATTAATAATGAAGTGCTATATCCAAGAAAATTCTAGTGCTACATATAATCATGGTTCATAGCTGAAACCAAATGTGATATAAACAATAGATTCTACACTTTACAGCAATTTGCTAAACAATATACCTGAAATCAGTGTATTCTTATGTCTGCACTTCTTGGACTATGAAATCACTCTATTATCTTTCAAGTTACCTATAAACTCATCAACTTCTCCTTCTAGGCTATTCAACAGAAAACACATCTGTCATCTCAACATTTCAATTTCTTGTTACTTTCCTAAAAAGTCTCTTTATTTTCTGTCATGCAACTTGTTTTCCCTTACTCATGCATACTTTGCTTGTAACCTTTTTAAGATTCTTTATTTTTCCCTTTCACCGGAAATGACCTCTTAATTTCTCTCAAGTCCATGCCCATTATTAATTTTCCAGTCTACTTTAATACCCATTTTCTTTAGAATCCTTCAATTACATGTATTCTACTCTATATTTTATTACTTGCTGTCTTACAAAAGTATATTCAATTTATCTTTTATTCTTTTGCACTTGTCCCTGTAATTAACTTGTCCATATGTTACTTTTTAAAAAATCTTCAGCAAAGACTTCCTATCAAGATGACTAAGTGAAGAGGAGACAGATAGCTTGTACAATTCTCACATGTACTAAAACAAAATTCTGATGTTCACAAGAATGAATAATGATCCAAAAATCCTATATAAAATTTTAGTAAGTGACTTCTTCTGTGTAAGTACAAAAAAAGTCAGCCACTCATCCTGAAACCATTATGACCAGAAATAGGCAGGCTATTATGGATTAGTTTCCACTCTATGCTAAGAGGAAATTAAAAGATATGGGTTCCCAGAAAAAGCCTCAGGATTGGCAAAAAACTGCAGTTTAGAGATCATGGAAATCTCAAGGAGCCATAGCAGAAATAGATTAATATACTGCTAATCAGGGCAGTGGGGCCACCACAGGACTTAGGCATTGGCAATACGAATTCAGGGGCTCTGATGTTCCTAACACTCTTTATTGAGGCACAGAATCCTGAAGTGCCACCCTCTTGAAACAACAAGATTCAGGAATGTGGGAAATTTTGTATGGTGAAAGTCAGCAAAATAACCAAGGGGGACCAGAATGAATACAATTAGGGGAAATCAAGCAATCACAAATGCAAAGAAGGCAGAACCTTTCCTTTGCACAAAGATCCAGTTCAGGAATGGTTTGGAGAGATGAGTAAGTCAAAGTAAACATCAACCAGTACTAAAATTTATCATAAATTTAATGCTATAACTACATAAAACAGAGATTCGAAGCAAAGACAAATGGATTTTCTACAAAAAAATAAATAAATACCTATATGCCAAGAAGAAATTACACAAGAGATTAAAAATAAGTAAAAGTTTTATTTTTAACTGGGGACAGAATTAGGAGAAAAAGTAGCTTAGGACAGAAAGTAGTAAACCTTACAAAATAAATGGAATCCTTGAAAACTCAAATAGGCCAAAAAAGAAATCATTCTGTTACAAAGTAAACAACATAATAAAAAATTAAAAGAAAATAAAAATATATTACTCAAATATTAAAATCAAATAAACTGCAAGATACATTTTGGAAAGATATTTTAATATACATTGTTCTATCAATGACACAGATATTAAATAAAAATGATATTACACTCTAAGGACTAATTCAGGAAATGATCAATGAAAACTCTGTTAATACTAGATGACAAAGTAAAGCTATAAAAAATCCTAAAATGTACTGCTAATGGTAAAAAATTCCTGGAAGGTCATAGACAAAATCCATAACCCCAATATAAAATTTAAAACAAACACTATAACTATCTATAAAGAAGGGATTGGGGGGCAGCTAGGTGGCACAGTGAATAAAACACTGGCCTTGGATTCAGGAGGACCCGAGTTCAAATCCTGCCTGAGACACTTGACACAAGTTGTGTGACCCTGGGCAAGTCACTTAAACTTCATTGATCTGAAAAAAAAAGAAAGAAAAAGAAAAAAGAAGGAATTGGTTTAATAAGGGACTGCAGTTGGTAGCTTCAATGAAAACCCATGGAATATTATGGAATTTTAAATGAACAAAAGAAATATCATTATATCAAGAATAACTTAACCTTCAAAGCAGACTATAATCCAGTGGAAGTGGAAGGTCATGTTTCTGATGTAATAGGGAATTTTCAAGCATCTCTGATTGAAAGACGAGAGTTGAGTAGGAATGATGAAATATAAGTACAACATCTAAAGATATGTAGAAAATTATGTACAACCATGTACTACTAACATTCTAATGGGGGAGATCAAACAAATTTCTTCTCAGAATCTTAATATCTTCAAAGCATTTTGAAAAAGTTAAATAAGAAATTAAAACATACACACACATACCAATTATAACCACAGCAGTGGCAGAGTTTCTAGGAATAGATTAATTTGTTCTGAGGATTTTAGGAGGGGTGAAAAGATGAGAGGGGAAAAGTAGTTATAGAAAGGAGGAAGGAGTGAATTTCCTAATTAGGTGTGCAGAATATGCAAAAACATACAAAGTATGCTTTAACAACAGAATGCTGAACACACACAATTTGGTATAGAAATACATAAAATTCAGCAAGGAAATAAATGGAAATAGGGAGGGGCATATTAACAGGAAGTGTATTAGTGGGGACTGAACAAGTAAAACAAACTTCCTCATCTGAAAGAGGAATTGACTAGGATCATTTCTTACAAAATAATAGCTCTGGTTCTTTACTAGTAATCTCAATTATGGTCCAATTAACAATATTCCTCAAGTACAACAGTAGATAAATATGGAATGTTCTACACACATAGACCCACCCCCACCTCTACCCCCATCTCAGGCTGCTGAGTGGTACAGTGCATAGAGTACCAGGTCTGGAATTGTGAGTTCAAATTTGGCCTCAGATACTACCTGTGTGATCCTGGGGAAGTCAATTAACCCTGTTTCCTTCAGTTCCTCATCTTGTGGAATGAGCTGGAAAAGAAAATGTTAAGCTGCTCCAGTATCTTTGCAAAGAAAATCCCAAATGGAGTCTTGAAGATGTGACTGAACAACAACATTTATAAAACATAATCTTGGGCCACTCATCTGGATTATTTTATTGTTATTGTTTTTATATTTCTTTATTATTATAGTCATTATGTATATATACATATTATACATAATCTATATTATACATATTATATATTATACGTGTGTGTATAAACAGTATATCATTCCATTGCATTCATATACTGGTATTTGTTTAGCCATTCCCCCATGAATGACTGTTTTTTCCCCCATTTCTTTGTGTTCATAGTTTTTTTGTTTGTTTTTAAATGCATTCAATGACAAGAAGCTTAGAGATATGGGATAGTAATTACCATGAATGGTAGGATTTCAGGAGAGTTGATTACTCTTTTTCACAGGGAAGAGGAAAGTTTGGCATATTTGTAGGCAGAAAGAAAAGTATCAAGAGATCATTAGGGATTGATGGTTAGCAAGAGAGCATTAATTAGAGTTGGAACAACCTGTAAAGAAATATTTGAGTAGTTGAATGGATAAATGATACATTTATAGAGTTTGGTCTTGGCAAAGAGAGAGCTACCTCTTCACTAGATCCTGGAATAAAGGAGATGAAGGTGGTGGTGGTGGTGTGTATAGGGAGTGATTTTCAGGATATGGGAGACATAAAAAAAATGCTATAGTACCTTATATTCAACAACTGTTCCTTCATTTCTTTGGGTAATTCATTCTGTTACCAGGAAGACTGTGAAAATGAAATTATAAAAAAATGACTGAGGGCAAGGAGATAACAGATATTATATTAATCACATCTATTTTAAGCATAGGAATAGAAAAGATCTTAGAGATCAACTTTTCCAATTATCTTATTTTACAAATGAGGAAAATAATATTTAACAATTAGATTATACAGGTAATCCAATCATCCAGGTAGGAATTAGGTGTATAATGATTTAGATACAGGTATTTTAATTCAGAATGTCAAACCATAATAAATACTAAGTTTCTGACTATAATGGAAAAAATGTTTGTGGGTTTTTGTTGTTGGTGCTGTTTCTGCTGTTTTTGTGGGAATTGGCATGAGGAAGATGGAGGGATTAAGGAAAGGAATCAATAAGAGACAGAGAAAAGACTGGAGAAGGACCATTATCCAGGAAAGGCAGATCTTCCTGAACACTGTGCCGCAGACAGAGAAAGGGCCCATTCAAGCTACCCTCAGCTGGGACATGTATGTCATTTGAGGATAGTAAAGAAACTGTGTATTTTCTTCTAAAAAGTTTTAGAAAAGATTTTTAAAAATGCAAAACCTGTGCATGGAATTCAAGAAGAAGCATTATATAGACTATGCTAACTTGCTTTGAATGTCTATGCAAAATCTACAGAAGAATACAGCAAAAAGGAATGTGAGATCAATGCTTTCAAACAAAATATGGAATCAAAGGACATTTGTTCTAAGAAGGGAAATGAGAAAAATATTTGAAGAAAATTGAATTCTTTGAATTAGTTTTACTTCACTCTCTACTCTACCCCCATAGTATAGTGTCCTTACCACATAATATACAAACCCTTCCAAAACAGTTTATTGGAAATGAGTTTGAAGGAAATAAATGATAACCCTGATCATTGGAATATCCTATAAATATTTTAGCTTCCTGGATTTTTTTCTGTAATGACTGTTTAAATATTTTACCCTAGATTATCAGATATTTTTCTTTCTTTCTAGTCAAATAACTCTGTAGTAATAAGACATAGAGAGATGCACAAAAGAAAGAAGTAAATATTTTGTTGCATATAAATGCATCTTTATAAGAGAAACCAAGAACAAAGTGGGGAAGGAAAACAGAAGAAAATTTATAAGAGCATAAGTGGAATTTAAAAGCAAAAGAACAAAAGTTATTAATTTAGAGAATACAAACCATAAAATGAAGGTTCAGTAATCAGCCTACCTGGAGAGAGCCCAAGTACAGGTTGCAACTTGAGATACTGTACATCAGTATATAATTTTAATATGCAGCCCAATGGAAACTAATTTGCATGTTATAATTACCTTTCCAACTGTCTTTTATGAGATAAATACACAGCCATTAACAAAACTTTAATGTATCACATTTTCTTTACTAAATAAATTTGTTTTATGATATTGCTTAATCTTTCTCAGGAAATGGCCAAGCCCCCTCATGCTTCAGTAAGTACAAAGAATTGAGAATATTTGAGGTTTTGACTTTAGTTTGAAAAAATTCTTTGTATTAACTGCTAACTTAATGAGTTGCTTTATATATTTATATTGCAGGCACTAAATCTGCATATACTTCCTTACTTTGGCTAAATTCACTCTAGACTTTTTTGAGCTAGATCTGTAGAGTCAGAGATGAGAAATGATAGCAATATCTGAAGTCCAAGGTGAAATTAGGTTAATTTGTTTACCATAGAAAACGTTTAATGGGTGAGTCTACACCAAATGGTTTAACATTTTTGGAGCAAATTATTACTGACAAAACATATTATTAGCAAGAGCTATTTATCATGTGTCTAAATACCAGCAGGGGAGGCCATACACAAATTGAATTGTGGAAACCTGGCACTTACCCTCTAAATAATACTAATGGATGCTATCTATATACATGGAGAATTGTGATTTGCATACTAATAGAGAGAGAAAAATGTGTATGCCAGAAACAAGTCAAAGTCACAGGATCTCTGAGATTGGGGGTACTTCTAAAACCATTTAGTAAAACCCATAGCTGAACAATAATTTGCTCTACATTTGTTCAAATTCCTTAATATGATCACAATATGTGATTCATGTTCCAAGACACCCTCAAAGACTGACAGCAAAAAAGCATTGTCAATACCTCCTAAGATGGCCTATTCTATATTACCATGAAGTATTAATTTTTTTTAAAAGAGGTGAATGTCTGATTTTTTAAAAAGTCAATGTGTAAGTGCTAATTGTGTAAGATGTGTGAAGACCACAATCTTTATGAAAATTATTTGAGGGCTTTGGTGGATTTGAAGTTGCTAAGAATAATTGGTGTGATAAGGTAAAAGTTAGGGGGAGGGTAGTGGTAAGATAATACAAGCTTAGGCTATATAAATAATATAGTGTCAAAAACCTCTAAAAAAAAGTCAGGTTAATTTAATTTACTGTTACCTGGTAATTATTGAGTTCATGAATGCCATATTGTTGGAGGTGGGACAGTTTCTACGAAATCAGAAAGGTTTAAATTATTGTATGTTTCTGGAACAAGAGTGACTCTACTCTCGAGCGACTAGCTAAGGATGGAAAACCGTAATAGCAGTAAGCTTGATACTAGATGAAAATTTCTATGACCATAGTTAGGCTAGGCAGAGTGATTAGACCTGTCATTTTTTTTTTTGGTAGATTAAATTCACAGTAAGGAAACTCCTGCTATGAATGCAAATCAGTATTTTTCTTTGTGTAGCATCCTCTTGGGGTATATTTTTCCAAACTCCATTTGTAAGTTTACATCCTTAGATGGTAGATGACCATATTTACCCTCAGGATTCTACAGCTTGTAGGTTCTAATATTACCACTTATGAAGCCCCATTCATGATGGTCCCCAGAGTTAGGCCAGAAATTATAAAAATATCCTTCAAAGCAGGCACAATCCCTCACCTCTGCAAATATTTGGTTGCTTGGAAGAACAGCCTCAAGTTCAAAGTTTTTGGTGGTGAAAAACATGGATAGGTGTAGAGAACACATAAGGTCAAGGGACACCTCAAAATTCCTGACACTTGTAATCCTTTTCTCCTATCATTAAGATCTGCCCAAGTTCACTTTGGAGCAATTTATTGGTAACAGACAAGTCTCTCTCCTTAGATGTACTTTACTGGATGAAGTGTCTTGCCAGATGTTTCAAGGTGGAATGGAGGGGGTCACATGAATTGCTAGACTTCTATGGGCGTCTATTCCCCCTTTCTCTTTCTATTTCTCCATCTATTACTTTATTTTTTTTTCTCTTTATCAGTCTCAGATTCCACTAATGCTATCTCTGCTGATCTCTATAAGAGACTCTGGAAGCTGAGGGCACATATTATGGTTCTTCTGAATTTTAAAAGGTCATAAGGTGGTAAGCTGGTAAAATTCATTCCCAAATACTTATACACCTAAGATTAGGAAACATAAACATAAAAAAATAGCATGAACATATGATAGCCAAATCAGTCAGTCAATAAACAATTATTAAATGCCTATCATGTGCCAGGCACTGTGCTAAACAATAAGGATACAAAAAAGATAAAGAAAGCCCCTACCTTCAAGGAGCTCATAATCTAATGGGAGAGACAAGGAATCCTCTACCCTTCACATATGTTCTGCTGTCACTTGATCTCCTTATTTGAAAACAGCAAGGGAAGAGGGTGAAAGATCATTCATTAAGATATTTTATTTAGGTACCTTCTGTTCTGACTAATGAGGTGATGAATGAAAGTCAATTAATAAATTTTCCATGTATTTACATGCTAGACTTAAACTCAGGAAAACCTGAGTTCAAATCCTGTCCCAGACACTTACCTATCTGTGTGACCTTTAGCAAGCCATTTAACTTCTTTCTGCCTCAGTTTATTCATCTGTAAAATAGCAATAATTATAATAGCACCTCCATCCCATGTTTGTAGTAAGTATAGTAAGATGATATTTTTAAGTGCTTTCCAAATCTTAAAACACTATCTAAATACTACTTGTTAGTTTTTGTTAACTGTAACTTTTAATCTGAAAATTGCAGGGATGGAGCCAAGATGGAGGATAAAATGCAATGGATTTCCTGAGGTCTCCCCAAGACCCCTCCAAATACCTTCAAATAATACCATAAGATAATTACTGGAACAGCAGAACCCCGAAAGGACAGGGTGAAATCATTTTCCAGCCAATGACAACTTAGAAGGTTGGCAGAAAAGGACTGTTGTACCAGGGTGAGAATGGAATGCAACCCAGCAGAGACCCTGCCAGCTCAGATCCAACCATAAAGCAGACCCAGGCCAAGCCACAACAAACCAGGTGCAGGCCTCAAATCAGCAGCGGAACTCAGCCCACAGGCATTAAGGGGGTCAACTCCAGAAGGAGATTATAGGGGTCTCTTTGCTAGCACGGAGGCAGGGCTCTGTTATATTGCTCATACATGGATCCACGTCACAGTCTTGGGTGGTGGGCCCAAGTGGAGGAGAATCACAAGGACACCAGAGTTTGTAGCCATAGCTGAGCAGGCTTCATAGCTCCAAGGCAGAAAAGCAGGCCTGTGGTTGCTAGCAGACCAGAGCATAGTCCAGGAGAGTGGTAAACATACCTCTCCTTAAATCATACCATGTTGGAAGAACTAAAGTCTTACAAATTCCTAGAAGTATCTCAGAGAACAGCTGCTCAAACCCCCTGAAGCTTGGAACATTGCACTTTTGTAGCTGCTTTTCCATTTGGCTTTTCAAGCTGTTGACTATTTTTCATGACTTTCCTGCATCCCTCTCATTTCTCTTTCCATTTTTTCCTCTACTTCTCTTACTGTATCTTCAAAGCCCTTTGTGAGTGCTTCTGTGGCCTGAGACCAAGTCATATTTTTCTTGGAAGCTTTGATGCAAGAGCTTTGACTAATGTTATTTTCTGAGGGTGAATTTTGATCTTCCTTGTTACCAAAGAAACTTTCTAGGGTCAGCATATTTTTCTATCTTCTCCTTTTGCCAGCCTATTTCTTGATTTTTAATTCCTTCTTAAAGCGGTGAATGGTTTCCAGGATGCAATGTCCCAAGCTTCAGGGGGTCTCACATGGTACGATTTTGTTTTGTTTTGTTTTGTTTTGTTT
The DNA here is from genome assembly GCF_019393635.1 of Dromiciops gliroides. Taxonomy (NCBI): domain Eukaryota; kingdom Metazoa; phylum Chordata; class Mammalia; order Microbiotheria; family Microbiotheriidae; genus Dromiciops; species Dromiciops gliroides. The sequence goes on along the minus strand of NC_057861.1, from coordinate 245,664,642 downwards.
TGCAGGGCAATGAGGGTTAAGTGACTTGCCCAGGGTCACACAGCTAGTAAGTGTCAAGTGTCTGAGGCCAGATTTGAACTCAGGTCCTTCTGAATCCGGGGCCGGTGCTTTATCCACTGTGCCATCTAGTTGCCCCCACACATGGTATGATTTAAGAAGAGGCATGTTCTGTACATACCTTGCCTGTGTTCTGGGCTGTAAGGAACCACAGGTCTGCTTGCTCATTAGTTCAGCAACAGATTTCTGTTGTACTATTGTTGTGAGCTCTAGCATGGACCTCACCTGGGTTGCCACGCAAGATTGCTTCCTGCTTTCAGAGCATGGGCAACAAAACAGAGTTCCACCTCAGTGCCAGCAGAGAGCCCTGGAATTTCCACCTGGCCAAACATGCAACACCCTCACCTGACTGTGAGCAGAGCTCCAGAAGTAGTTGCTACTGCAGCCAATTCAGAGGCACATTCTGGTATGGCCTGCCTGTGTAAGGATCTGTGCAACTTGGCCTGGGGCTGGATCTGTGTTGGCAGCCTGGGTCTCAGCTCCACTCTCACCCTGGTACAACAGACCTTTCCTGCCAACCTCCTAAGCCATCTTTGGCTGGAAAATGATCTCACCCTGTCCTTTTTTGGGATCTGCTGCTCCAGGAATTGTCAAACAGCATTTTTGCAGTGATTTGAAGGAATCATGGGGAGCGGTCCATAAAGTTGTCACTTTTCCTCTGCCATCTTGTCTCTGCCATTGACAGCGTCCCACTTTAACAAAGAGTTAAAAGTCAAGAACAAGGCTTGGAAAATGAGGAAACAAAAAAATACTAACCCTAGAAAGTTTCTATGGTGACAAGAAAGATCAAAATACACCCTCAGAAGAAGATAACAAAGTCAAAGCTCCTATAACCAAAGCTTCCAAGAAAAAATATGAATTGGTCTCAGGAAATAGAAGAACTCAAAAAGGATTTTGAAAGTAAAGTAAGAGAGGTAGAGGAAAAAATGTAAAGAGAAATGAGAATGATGCAAGAAAATAATGAAAAAGAAAGTCAACAGCTTGGTAAAGGAGACACACACGCAAAAAGATTTAAGAATATAACACCTTAAAAAATAGAGTGGACCAAATGGTAAAAGAGGTAGAAAAAGTCAATGAGGAAAAGAATGTCCTGGAACTCCAAATTGACCAAATCGAAAAGGAGGTACAAAAGCTCTCTGAAGAAAATACTTCCTTAAAAATTAGGATTGAACAAATAGAAGCTAATGACTTTGAGAAATCAAGAAACAATAAAGCAAAATCAAAAGAATGAAAAAAAATAGAAGGCAATATGAAATATTTTATTGGAAAAACAACTGACTTGGAAAATTGATTCAGGAGAGATAATTTGTAAATTATTGGACTACTTGAAAGCCATGATCAAAGAGCTTAGACATCATCCTCCAAGAAATTGTCAGGGAAAATTGCCTTGAGATTTTAGAACCAGAAGGTGAAATAGAAATTGAAAAAACAATCCACTGATCACCTCCTAAAAGAGATCCCCAAATGAAAACTTCAAGGAATATTATACCTGTAAGGAATTAATTATGATTTGGTATTTTCATAACCCTATCTTTGCTTCATTATGGTCAGACTGAAAAGATGTAAGCTTGAAAAGCCTAAGAGAAGATGGGTATGTACTTTGACAGATAATTGAACAAACAAAAGTTACTCTAACCACAGGGAAACTTTATTGAAACTAAGTAACTAAGCCTACCTAATAGCTCCCCCATGCACACGTGGGTCTGGCCTGATTATAATGGGGACATCCTATGTGGGGTTGCTGAGCCAATTGGAGACTTAGCATGACTAAGGACTGCTGTTTCTGTGGGAGAAACAGAGGCAATTAGAGAGTTTTTCTGAAGAGAGTTTTTCTGAGAGGCATGGGGAAGGAAGGTACACAAAGGAGCAGTTGGTGTTTGACCTTGGGACCAAAACAGAAGAGACTGCAAGCCAATTCTCCTTAGAGCTACAGATTTCAGGTGGTGCTGAATTTGTGTTTTTGAGGCAAAGCTAGCTCTTTGGAGCGAGGTGGGCTGGAGGCAGGTTTGGGGTGACTGGGACCTTTTTGCCCCAGTGATTTACAAAATATTACAACCAGCCAGAAAGAAACAATTCAAGTATTGTGGAGCCACAGTCAGGAAAACTCAAGATCTAGCAGGTTCTACATTAAAGTTTCAGAGGGCTTAGAATATGATATTCCAGAGAGCAAAGGAACTGGGATTATAACCAAGAATCACCTATGCATCACAACTGAGTATAATCCTTGGGGGAGGGGGGAGGGGGGAGTGGAGGAGGAATGGGAATTCAATGAAAGAGAAGACTTTCAGGCATTCTTTTTTTTTTTTAATTTTTTTTTTTTTTTTTAGTGAGGCAATTGGGGTTAAGTGACTTGCCCTGGGTCACACAGCTAGTAAGTGTTAAGTGTCTGAGGCCGGATTTGAACTCAGGTACTCCTGACTCCAGGACTGGTGATCTATCCACTACACCACCTAGCTGCCCAACTTTCAGGCATTCTTGATGAAAAGACGAGAGTTGAGTAGAAAATTTGACTTTCAAATACAATACAATAGAGAAGCATAAAGAGATAAACAGGAAAAAAAAAAGTCATAAGGGGTTAAACTTTTTACATTCCTACATAGGAAGATGATATTTGTAACTCATAAGAATTTTCTGATTATTAGAGCAACTGGATGGATGGAGTATATTTAGACAGAGGGCACAGGTATGAGTTTAATATGAAGGAATGTTATCTCTAAGAAAATAAAATTAGGGTTGAGGTGAATGCACTGGGATAAAGGAAAAAGGAGAGGTAGAATGGGGTAATGTATCTCATGTAAAAAAAACAAAACAAAACAGGGGTCAGCTAGGTGGCACAGTGGATCAAGCACTTGCCCTGGATTCAGGAAGACCTAAGTTCAAATCCAGTCTCAGACACTTGACATTTACTAGCTGTCTGACTCTGGTAAAGACACTTAACCCTCATTGCCCCGTAAAAAAAAAATAATTAAAATTAAAAAGAAAACAAACAAACAAGAAAAAGCTTATATAATGGAGGAGCAGATGGGGGAGGTGCTAGAATGAACCTAACTTTCATAAGAATTGTCTCAAAGAGGGAATAACATACCTATTCATTTGGGTATAGTAATCTATCTTACCCTTCAGGAAAGTAGGAGGGGAAGGGTGATAGAAGGGAGGGCAGATTGGGGGAGGGGGAAAGTCAGAAGAAAAACACTGTTGAGGAGGAACAGTGTGAAAAAAAGATAGAAAAGAGCGTAAATGTGATGGGGAGAGAATAGATTGGAGGGAAATACAGTTAGCAATAGTAATTGAAAAAAATCTGAAGCAAGTTTTTCTGACATGCCTCATTTCTCAAACACATAGAGAACTGAATCAAATTTATTAAAATTAGAGCAATTCCTTAATTGAAAGATAATTAAAAGATATGATGTTTTCAAATTAAATAATCAGTCACCTATGGAAAAACATGCTCTAACTTACTATTGATTGGAGAGATGCAGGTCAAAACAAATCTGGGGTACTACATCATACCTATTTGATTGAATAACATCATAGCAAAAGTAAATGACAAATGTTGTGGGAATATGGGGAAAATGAGACATTAAAGCACTCTTGATAAAGTTATAAACTGATTCAAACATTCTGTAGAACAATTTGGAACTATGTCCCAAGGGCTATAAAACCATGTATACTCTTTGACCTAATAATACTACTACTAGCTCAGTATGTAAAAGGAGATGAAAAACAAAAACGTTGAATTTGAAATTGAGGAGATGCCCATCAATTGGGGAATGGCTGAACAAATTGTGGGATGAGATTATGATAAAACACTATTGTGCTATAAGAACTGAAGAGCAGGATGCTATCAGAAAAACCTGGATAGGCTTACATGAGCTGTTTCAAAGTGGAATGTACCGTATACAAAATAAAAGCAATATTGTAAGATGATCTGCTGTGAATGACTCAGCTATTTTCAGCAATGCAATGATCCAAGACAACTTATGAAAAATACCATCCATCTCTAGAGTAAGAACTGATAGTTTCTGAATATAGATTGAAGCATAATTTTAAGTTCATTTTTCTTGGGTTTTTTGGTCTGTTTTCTTTAACAACCTGACTAATGTGTAAATGTTTTTTATCACGTCACATGTATAACTTTAAATAAAACAGAAAATTACTTAGGTCACTACTAAGAGGTTAGTGGTGACCAAGACCACTAAGGGATTAAGTGATTTACCCAGAGTAACACAGATACTATTTAGCAGAAGCCAAGATTGAACCCATTTCTTCCTCTCTTAACAATTATACTCCATTGTTATTAATAGTTTTAATTTTTAATATAAAAAGATCATGAACTAGAGGTAGTAGGGAGTGGAAAGGCCACTAAGAATCACAACATTTTAGAACATAATAAAACATTATTTGTTTACTTTTTCCTATTTATAGAAGGTATTTCTGCTCTGATTCCTGTTTGACAGCATAAACTTATGAGGGCCTTTGCAAATCTAACATTTTATGAATCTATGATTTAGCAATATATAGGTCAAAGTCTTTTTTTTTAATAGAATTTTATTTTCCAAAATATATGTAAAAACAAATTTTATCATCAATTTAAAAAACAAATTGTTCCAACTTCTCTTTCTTCTCCATTCCCAACCCCAACCAATAGAACTCAAGCATTTCAAAATAAGTTATACATGAGTAGTCATGGAAAACTCCCACATTAGCTAGGTTGTGAGAGAAAACAGTCAAAAAACTCCCAAAACTTCAGACTGAGGAATTGTCAAAGAGAAAAAAAAAAATTTTTAAATGTGTTTCCAGGGGCAGCTAGGTGGCACAGTGGACAGAGCACCAGCCCTGGAACCAGGAGCACACCAGCCCAAATCTGGCCCCAGACACCCAACACCCACCAGCCGCGTGACCCTGGGCAAGCCACCCAACCCCAATTGCCTCACCAAAAAAGAAAAAAAAGAAAAGAAAAAAAATGTGTTTCCATCTATTTTCAGATACTATCACTTCTTTCTCTGTAGATGGGTTGCCATTTTCCTAAGTCCTTCAGGGTTATATTGGACCATTGCCTTGCTGAAAATAACAACATGCTTCCCAGCAGATCATCTTACACTATTGCTGTTATTTTGTATACAATGCATTTCACTCTGCTTCAGTTCATGTAGGTCTTTCCAGGTTTTTCTAATAGTATCCTGTTCATCATAACCTAAATAAAGTACCTTAAACTTGACAAAGAATTTTCTTCATATTAGCCCAGCAAAGTCATCATAACTATTTCCCTCCATACTATTCCCTTACCATGATATTTACTCTATTTTCTATCTTCTTTTAAACTATTCCTCTTCAAAAGTGTTTTACTTCGGACTGTCCCCTCCCCTACTCTGCACTCCCTTTTTTTTCACCCTTCCTTCCTTATCCTCTTCCCCTCATACATTCCTTTAGGGTTAAATAGATTACTCCTCCCAACTGGGTGTGAATGTTATTCCCTCCATGAGCCAACTCTGATGAGTTTAAGGTCTTTGAGCTAATTCTACGTTCCAAATTTTCTTCCTCCCTCTCTCCTCAACCCTCCCTATGAAATCAAGCAATTCAATATGTCACACTTGTGCTGTTATGCAAAACATCTTTACCTTCCTCGAAAGTATTTTGCTTTTTACTACTCTCTCCCCAAATCTGCCCTTCCCTCCTCCCCCCCCCTTATCTCCCTCCCCTCCCTCAGGGCAAAAATATATTACTATACCCACTTGGGTATGTATGTTAGTCCTTCTTTGAGTCAATTCTGATGATATTAAGGTTCACTCACTCCCCAATTCCTTCCCCCTCTTCTCCTCCCCTCCATAAGCTTTTTTCTTCATGTGAACAACCTCTCCCCAGACCATCTCTCCCCTTCCCCCTACCCCAGTCTATTTCTCCTACACCTCAACCCTATTTTAAGATGTCATTATGGGTTAGTTAGGTGGCACAGTGGACAATGCACCAGCCCTGGACCCAGGAGGCCCCAAGCCCAAATCTGGCCCCAGACATAAGACACCCCACACAGAACAAAACATAACATCCCTCCGTATTCAGTTCAGACCTGTGTCCTCTGTTAAATCCTTACTGATATAGTTCTTATGAGTTTGAAGTATTATATTCCCATGTAGGAATATAAATAGTTTGATCTTTTAATATCCCTCATGAAGTCTTTTTCCTGTTTATCTTTTTATGCTTCTCTAGGGTCTTGTATTTGAAAGTCAAATTTTCTAGTCAGTTCAGGTCTTTTCATAACAAATGCCTGAAAGTCTTCTTTCTCCTTGAAGTTCCATGTTTGCCTCTGAAAGATGATGCTTAGTTTTGCTGGGTATGTGATTTTTGGCTGTAGTCCCAGTTCCTTTGCCCTCCGGAATATCATATTCCATGCCCTCCGGTCCTTTAATGTAGAAGCTGCTAGATCTTGCTTTATCCTTATTGGAGCACCACAGTATTTAAATTCCTTTTTTCTAGCTGCTTGCAATATTTTCTCCTTGACCTGGGAGTTCTGGAATTTGGCTATAATATTCCTGGAGGTTTTCCTTTTGGGATCTCTTTCAGGAGGTGATTGGTGGATTCTTTCAATTTCTATTTTAGCTTCTGCTTCTAGAATATCAGGGCAATTTTCCCTCACAGTCTCCTGGAGGATGGTGTCTAAGCTCTTGTTTTGGTCATGGTTTTCAGGTAGTCCAATGATTTTCAAATTATCTCTCCTAGATTTATTTTCTAGGTCAGATGTTTTTCCAAGGAGATATTTCACATTACCCTCTATTTTTTCATTCAATTGGATTTGCATTACTGTGTCTTGGTTTCTCATAAGGTCACTAGTTTCCATTTGTTCAATCCTAATTCTTAGGCAATTATTTTCAGCAGATAGTTTTTTAATCTCCTTTTCCATTTGGCTTTTCAAACTGTTCACTTTTTTCTCATGACTCTCCTACATTGCTCTCATTTCTTTTTCCATTCCTTCCTCTCTTTCTCTACATCTTTATTCTATCTCTCCTACTTTCTCTTCAAAGTCCCTTTTGAGAGCTTCCATGGCCTGAGACCAGTTCATATTTTTCTTGGAAGCTTTGGATGTTGGAACTTTGACCCTATTGTTATCTTCTTCTTCTGAGGATATATCGTGGTCTACCTTTCCCCCAAAGAAGTTTTCGATGGTCTTCTGCTTTCTCTGCCTACTCATCTTGGCTTACTGTTTCTTGGCTTTTTACTCCTTAACGTGTAGTGCTGCTTCCAGGACACACTGTTCGTGCTACAGGGTGGCCCAGGGGGTGATTGGGCTTCTTCTCAGCCTGCCTGGCTTGTGAGTAATCACAGCCACTTTCTCTTTGACCCGGAAACAGAAGTCTGATTGAACTCTGATTCTCTATGGTCGGAAGCTTGGCGTGCTTTTACCCCTCCCCCAATGGGCCACCACCACTCAATTCAGTCCACTGGTTCAGACCCAGGGTGCTTTGCTCCAACTCCAGTAGATACTGCCTCCACTTCACCCTGGCCTACAGCTGAACCCCCTCACCAGTCCGTGATCAGAGCCTCAGAAGCTGCTGGTGCTGAAGACTCTGACATGCACTGGAAGCAGTGTCCCTGGCTGTGTCTGGACCGCGCTGAGCTATTCAGCCTGATCAGTAGGTGATCAGAATTGCCCTTTTTTGTGGAGAAATAGTTTCACTCTGTTCTTATGTGCATTAGGCTGTTCTGGGTTTTGATTTTTACTGCATTATTTGTGCGTGAATGGACAGGTTTATCTGGAGCTTGTGGGAGTCACAGCCTCTCCTTCACAATCTTCACTCCGCCCCCTGATAGGTCAAAGTCTTAATCAGAGAGGTGAGAAAAGATATTCTATTCTTCACTGCAAAGCATACTATCAGGAACTATTATAGATCTAGATCTAGATATATCGGGGATTATTTCAATCATAGAAGTTTGTCAAAGATGGCTGAAATAGGAGATAGTATTTAGAAAGATGAATGTGGGGACAGAATTGTAAGGCATTGTCTTTGATTTGGAGAAGGCAAATGGAGAAATTAAATATACTTTGTTTTGAGTGAATAGTCTTGAAATGAATTAATGTAATGGATTGGGAAATAGGAAGAGAAAGGGAAGGAATATATATACTTTATTTGGGATATGAACATATTTTGGACTGTGTCAGAAGTAAAAATGGTTGATCTGGATTTCTATGTAACTCACACAATACTAGGAAACAAATGTAGATCAATGAAGAGGCAAAGTGAAAGTGAACATTTAATTTGAAAGAATCCCACGCTTGTTTAAAGAACAAACTTGGTCTAGATCACACCACTGATATTTAATAACATGCGTAAGTCAGTCAACTCCTCTAATTCTCAATTTCTTCACCTACAGAATAGAAATAAATCCTTTATTAAATAATTTTTACTACTATTATGAGTAGTTAATGATATAATGTAAGGAAAGCATTTTATAATACCTAGTTATTTACAAATATCATCCTTATCATTCTCAGTCCTCAGAGAGACCCATTTATTTCAAATCAGGACACTAGGGGGGAAAATATAACACACAATATTTTTAACATCCTATTGGAAATAGTGAATTATCAAAAAGTTTAGAGACAAATGTATATATTTAAATACATTCAAATTTACCACTTGTCAAGTACATTCTGACACATACTAATGTTTGTAAGAGCATATTTCACAAAGTTTAGAGAACGTATATGGCAAATAAAAATCTTCAGGGAACTTGATTTAAGAGACAAATTGCATGTTTACAAAAATAAATTATTATCATGCATTCATAAAAATGATTGATTGCAATGAAGAATAAAGAGGAGAGCTACCTAACAACATTACATGGACACACAGAAAAATGAAATACCAATATATACACACATACACACATACACATATATATGCACATATATACATATATATAATTGTGTGTTTATGTATATATATAAATATATACATATACATATACTCACATTTATATGTATGTATATTTGTACAAAATATCAAAGAAAAGACAAGTACCAGATAATAATGCAAAAGATTGACCTAGTTCATGAAGAATAATATCAGAAATTGTAAAGCTCAAAATAAGTTGAAGCTTCTGCTGAAAAACAAACGAACAAAAAAACCCCCACTTATTTTTGCTATATTGAGAGCAAGAATGAGAACTCAAATGAGGACAGAGAGAAGATTACCACTCTGTAAGCAGCTGATGACAATAGCATATTGTTGAGAAAAGACAGAAGTGTTTAGTTTTAATTTTGCTTCTATTTACCTCACTAAAGAAGAAGGTCTTTGATTTGGGACAGACTGTTGGGTAAAAATAGTTAGCAGGAGGCTATGATTTTTTTTTCTTTTTTTTTTCCTGTTCATTTTTGTGGGACAATGAGGGTTAAGTGATTTGCCCAGGGTCACTCAGCTAGTAAGTGTCAAGTGACTGAGGCCAGATTTGAACTCAGGTCCTCCTGAATCCAGGGCTAGTGCTTTATCCACTGTGCCAGCTAGCTGCCCCATGGAGGCTATGATTTTGAAATGTATCTAGTTCCCATCAATAAATTCAGATGACCAGACCATTATGAATTGCATCTGAGGGTACTGCAAGACTATTCATATATAGTTAGTAGGTCACTGTTGCTTAATTTTGGAAAACAAAACCAAACACAATAAAATATTTGGATTATCGGAAGAGTTGCCATAGGGCAGAAGATAGGCAGATGCACCTGCTGTTGATTTCTAAAAATAAGATGTATACTATTTCAATAATAATCCTTTGAGTTTACATTAAAATCTGGGTGGAATTCTCAAATATTTTTTAAAGTTGAATTTAGGAGAATGCACACAGGAAAATGATTTCTATTAATGAATATGATTTCATCAAGAACATTTTCTGTCACACTAAACTGAATTCCATTTTTTAACTCACTTCTAGATAGGTAAATAAGGAGAGAATCAAAGATTTTTGATACATATATATTTAGTAAGATATTGAAAAAAATTCTCTTACATGGTGCTTGTGAACAGGATGGTTAAAAACCTAAACTAAATAATAACTACATATGGAAATTAAGGCATTAAATACTCAAAAAATAGATCAAGGTTAACTTGAAGACATATCTATAGTAGAATATACCTATTCTCCATAAATGGGTTGGTGCTTTTCATGAATATTTACCAATGACTTGGATAAAATCATATATTTCATTTTCTTTTTTTACCTTTTTTTTTTGCATGTCAATGAAGGTTAAGTGACTTGCCCAGGGTCACACAGCTAGTAAGTGTCAAGTGTCTGAAGCTGGATTTGAATTCAGGTCATCTTGAATTCAGGGCCAGTGCTTTATCCATTGTGCAACCTAGCTGCCCCTATTTTATTTTTTAATGATGATATTTTGTATTGCTGAGAATAGCAAAGTAATTCATAGCTGATCCCCTTACAATAATGCTGTTATTTTGTACACAGTACATTCAATTTGCATCAGCTTATGTAAGACTTCCCAGGTTTTTCTGAGAGCATCCTCCTCATCACTTCTTATAGCACAATAGTATTACATCATAATCATATAAGATAATTTGTTCAGCTATTCCCCAATTGAAGGGAAGCCCCTTAATTTCCAATTCTTTGCCACCAGAAAAGAGTTGTTATAATAATATTTGTACCCATAGGTCCTTTTTGTTTTTTATCTCTTTTTAGATACAGATCCACGTAAAAGAGAATGCCTATTTTATAGCCCTATGGGCATAGTTCCAAATTAATTTACAAAATGTTTGAATCAGTTTATGATTCCATAAAGAGTACATGAATGTCTCAATTTTCCCACATCCCCTCCAATCTGTGGCATTTCCTTCTTCTATCTTATTAGTCAATCTAATAAGTACAAGGTAGTACACCAGAATTGTTTTGATTTTCATGTCTCCAATCAATAGTGAGAGCATGTTTTTCATGTGGCTATGGATAGCTTTGATTACTTCATCTGAAAGTTTTTCATATCTTTTAATAATTTATCAATTGGGGAATGACTCATTTTTATAAATTTGACTCAGTTTTCTATATGTTTAAGAAATGAGGCCTTTTATCAGACAAACTTGCTTCAAATTATTTTTCATAGTTATGATTGCTGTTTTTCCTCCATTCTATCCTCCCATTTATTCTATTTTCTTTCTCCTTTCACCATACCATTCCTCAAAATTGTTTTGCTTCTAACTCAATTCCTCCTTCAATATGCCCCCCCCTTCCTTTACCTTCCCCTTGTCCCCTTCCTCTCCTACTTTCCTGAAGGGCAAGTTAAATTTTCTATACCCAACTGAGTGTGTATTTTATACCCTCTTTGAGCTGATTCTGATGAGAATAAGGTTCACTCATTCCCCTTCACCTCCCCCATGTTCACCTTCACTGTATAAGCTTTTTCTTATTTCTTTTAAGTGAAATAATTTATCCTATTCCACATCTCTCCCATCCTCCTAGTGCATTCCTCTCTCACACCTTAATTTTATTTTATTTTTCTCTAGATATCAATCCTTCACATTCAACTCACACTTGTGTCCTCTGTCTAGATATACTCCTTCCAACTGACCTAATAATGAAAAAGTACTTATAAGTTAAAACAAGTATCATCTTCCTATGTAGGAATGTAAACAGTTTTTACTTTTTCAAAATCTCTTATGATTTCTTTTTCCTGTTTACCTTTCATGTTTCTCTAGTGTCTTGTCTTTGAAAGTCAAATTTTCTATTCATCTCTGTTCTTTTCAATAAGAATGCCAGAAAGGGGCAGCTAGGGGTCAGAGTGGATAGAACACCAGCTCTGCATTCAGGACGACCTGAGTTCAAATCCAGGCTCAGACACTTGACACTTATTAGCTGTGTAACCCTGGGCAAGTCACTTAACCCTCACTGGCTCACCAAAAAAAAAATGCCCGAAAGTCCTCTCTTTCTCTGAATGCCCATTTTTACCCTGAAAGATTATACGCAGTTTTGCTGGGTAGGTAATTTTTGGTAATAATCGCAGTTCCTTTGTCTTCTGGAATATAATATTTCAAGCCAACCTATCATTTAATATAGAAACTAGTAAATCTTGTGCTATTCTGATCATGGCTCCACAAAATTTGAATTGTTTAATTTTGACTGCTTACTATATGTTTTCCTTGACCTGGGAACTCTAGAGTTTGGCTGTAATATTACTAGAAGTTTTCATTTAGGGGTCTCTTTCAGGAGGTCATCAGTGGATTTTTTTCAATTTCTATTTAACATTGATTCTAGAATATTGGGGCAGGTAAACTAGATAATTTCTTGAAAGATGATGTCTAGATTCTTTCTGGTCAGGGTATTCAGGTAATCCAATCATTTTAAATTATCTTTCCTGGATCTATTTTCCAGGTCAGTTGTTTTTCCAAAGAGATATTTCACATTGTTTTCTATTTTTTCCATTCCTTTTTAATTGTTTCTTGATTTCTCATGAAATACTTAGCTTCTGTTTGCTCAATTCTAATTTTTAAGGAATTATTTTCTTCAGTGAACTTTTATACTGCCTTTTCCATTTTTCCAATTGTGCCTTTCAAGGAATTATTTTCCAAATTGGCTTTTTGTTCCTCTTTTACAATTTGGCCTTTTCTACTTTTTAAAGGTGTAAATTTCTTCATTTGTGTGTGTGTGTGTGTGTGTGTATGTGTGTGTGGGTATCTCCTTTACCAAGCTGTTTATTTTCATGATTTTCTTGCATTACTTTCATTTCTCTTCCCAATTTTTCCTCTATTATTCTTACTTTATTTTCAGAGTTGTTTTTGAGCCCTTCCATGGCCTGAGATCAAGTCAATTTTTTTTGGAGGCTTTGGATGTAGGCATTGTTACTTTCTTATCTTCTTCTCAGTGTCTGTTTTGAACTTACATGTCACCATATTAACTTCCTATGATGAGTTTTTCTGTTTTTTCCTCATTTCCCCACACTATTTCTTGATTTTTTTTTTTACACTTTGTTAAAGTTGAACTCTGCTTCCAGGGCGTAGGGTGCACTGTCCCAACCTTCAAGGATTTTGTGCATCTGTTTTCAGTGATAATTCTAAAGGGGCCTCTGAGTTTTCAGTTTTCCAAGTTTGTATGCTCTAAGGAGAGGTGTGTTTACTAACTTTCTGGCCTGTTCTCTGTTTTGTGAGAGACCACAAGCCATATTTTCTGCCTTGGAACTGTGAGGAGGGCCTGTGCCCTACTACACAGCCACAAACTCTGTTGTATTAATGCTCTTGCCTGCCCTGGAGTTGCCACCCAAGAATGGATCCTGGATCTGAGTATGAGCAAGTATAGGGGCTAGAGTCCTGCCCCCAATGCCAGCAAGGAGACCCTTGTAATCTTCTTCTGATCAGTTATTTGACCCCCTTACCATCTGTGGGTTTAGAGTTCCAGAAGTAGTCACGTTAGCTGCTGATTCAGTATTTCCCAAGGCTGTCTCCTGGTTTACTGGGGCTCTGTATGTGGTGGCATAGCCTGAACTTGACTGTGATCCACTCTCAGCTGGCTACAACAGACCTCTGCTACCAACTTGGTAAGTTGTCTTTGTCTGGAAATGTATTTTGCCCTTTCTTTCATTGGTTCTGCTGCTCTAAGAATTGTCTTATGGCATTATTTAAAGGTATTTGAATGGGTTTAGAGTAGATCTCAGGTGAGTTGCTGCCTTTCTTTTGGCATTTTGGCTCTTCCTCCCATAGATTTCATTCTTAACATATTTTTGGGGGTAATATAAAGAGCTAAGTAACTTAAAGGCTAACAAAGTAATTTTATTTTAAACTCTTTCTGTAGCAACAGAGCCAAATTTTGTAACAAGGTAGAATTGGGGCGAATAGGTGGCACAGTAGATAGAACACTGGGTCTCGAAACAAGAAGATCTGAGTTCAAATTTTGCCTCAGACACTTACTAGTTGTGTGACCCTGGGGAAATTACTTAAAATAATTTGCCTCAATTTCCTTATCTCTAAAATGAGCTGGACAAGAAAACAGCAAACCATTGTAGTATCTTTACCTAGAAAAACCCAAATAGTTTCACAAAGAATTGGATATTATTGAAACAATTGAAAATGACTTAATATAATTTACAGATATGGCTATATCTGTGGCTATGGCTATGGCTATGGTTATGGCTAGAGAGAGAGATAGATGTATGTGTACACACATATATAAATATGCATATGCATATATACAGAGCTGCATACACAGAAAGACATATGCACATATATATCCATCATAACATGTGTATATGTTTGTGTGTTTGTATATGTGTCTTACCTTTTTCCCTTTGATAACAGATAGTAGAAATCAATAGAATGAGTCCTTTCTGCCATGGGAATTCTGAAAACATTGACTTCTGATTATGTGTGGCTCCAGCATTCAAGGTGCTTTCTGTACCTCACTGAAACTATTTAAACCAATACTGCAGTAGAGGACTGAAGACTGATCCAAAGACCAGAAAAATATGCAGCTGATGAGACTGGAGTGGAAAAGACTAATTAATTAGTTCCCTGATTCCTGCTGAGATGATGAGAAGGTAAAAGGTAATTGTTTTGGCATTTCAGTCATGTCTGATTCTTCATGACCCCATTTGGCTTCTCTTAGAAAGGATCTTGGAGTGGTTTGCCATTTTCTACTATATCTTATAAACTATATACTATATCTTATTTTACATATGAGGAAACTGAGGTGAACAGGGTTGAGTGAGTTGCCCAGGTCAGTAAGATTCTGAGGCCAGATTTGAACTCAGGAAGATGAGTTCACTGACTGACTCTAGACTGAGCATTCTATCCATCTCATCAACTATCTGGTATAAAAGGTTAAATCCACTTCCAATTACCTTGTTGGTAGAAGTGATCACAACTCTACCTTAAGGAATGGACCCCTTTATCTTGGTTTTCCATATTCTATTAGCATTTGGGGGAGGTATGAGTGCTTCAAAACTATCTTACAACTCAAAAAGTATAATTGAATAGGGAATACAGCAGGTAGATTTTATTGTTGTTTGGCCAATGTACCATCTTCATGGTGCCCGATTAATATACCATGTGATAACAGGAAGTTATTTGTCTATGTGATATAAATATAGGTCAAGCATAACTTAGGATATTTCTCAGAACTGTAGTACATACTCTAGATTAATATATAGTCCTGTTTTTAATCCTGATTATAATTGTTATTATAATTCAGAACCTGGACATTTGTTGCCTAGATTTTTTTGAAACTGTATAACTTGATGGAATGGAAAGTTTATATATGTGCATAGAGAGAATATGTGTATATGCTGTACTGAGTATAAGTTACCTTTGGCCTGGTGGATAAAGGATAGTGTTTGCTTGTAGACAAATGATACAATTCCATTCCATTGAAGGTTTATTCATTATTAAATGGCATCCTATCATATAGTGGCCTTATGAAAGGCGCAGCACCAACTAGTAAAAACTGTTTCTCTTTCTGTAGCTCCTCAGATATCACCTAAAACAGCCAATAAGTACACTCGCAGCTTGCATGGCTATCACACTGGGTTGACTCAGGAGAATGTAAGTTCCTCAAGGCAGGGATGTTATTATATTTGTTGTTATATACCAGCAGCAGCACTAAACCTTGCAAAAGTAGGGATTAAAGAAATGTTGAATTGAAGTGACTGACTTGCATTTGTTGAACTTTTGGATTAGAAGTCTTATGGTGATCACAATATTTGTTCCCATTCATTTAAATACCTTTCACATGAAATTGGGATTATGTTTTGTTTTAGACTAAAGCAATGGCTGCCTCTAAGGAAAATCTTCCCATAATTATATGCCTCAGGGATCTGATTCACAGAATCTTAGATTCAGAAGGTACTTCAGTGGTCATTTAACCCATCCCACACCTAAATAAAAAACATAGGATAAAGCACCGGCCCTGGATTCAGGAGTTCCTGAGTTCAAATCCAGCCTCAGACACTTGGCACTTACTGGCTGTGTGACCCTGGGCAAGTCACTTAACCCCATTGCCCCATAAAAATAAAAAAAAATAAAAAAAAAAGAAACATAATTGCAACTTCTATGGAACCCTCTGGTTTCCTCTTCCATCCCTCCCTAATCACATAAAATGCTAGGTACAAATGGCTACTTGACCTATGATTTCATTGGTGTAGAGAAGTCAGGAACTGCTAGTCAGTGAAACCTGCTCTACTAATTTAGGCCAGCGTCATCTCTGCAACTTATAGTCTTAGAAGGTTGCCTAGAGATCTGAGAGGTTAAGTGACTTGTCCATTGTCATACAGCCAATATGTGTCAGAGGATATCCTGACTTTGAGGCCCACTATTCTTGATGTAATGCTACATACTTTACAGAGTATTTTTTTATGATTCTATAATACTCATATATTTGCTCAAAAGTGTTGAAAAACATTCAGATAGAGATATGGAGATAGAAATAAATATAATAAATGCTGTTTGTTATTTGTATAAATGTAGAATGCTTCTATCAGAAACATGATTGGATTTGGCATTGGATCTTAAGTTTAAAAAAATTAGTTTATTAAATCACTTCATAGTTTGTTCTGCTTAATTGCAAGTTTGTTCTCCATGTGTTTCAGTTTGTTTTGTTTTGTTTTTAATTGTGCAGAACATAGACGGCAGAAAAGGCAAGGGGCTTAGAACATTGTGCTAGGTACTAAGGGTAGAAGGACATAAACAAAAACAGTAACAACTGCCTTCAAGGATAGAATCTTAAGTGTATCTATTCTTACACATTTAGCTGTTATAACATTATTTATAACTGTTCTTAGCTGCCCTTTGAAATACAGTTTTGTACTTAGAGTGACAATGACAATGGAATGAACACTGAATCCTTCCTTTGCATTTTACAGATACTTATGCACTGTCTCTAGAAGAAAGGTCAGCTCTTATTTCCAAAATCAAGCAAATGTAAAAGGTTATATTTTCCTATTCAGATTGGCTCTTATTTCATTGGACAGTTCATTCAAATAATAGACATACATATTCAATGAAACACAGAAACTGTCCAAATAACAGTACATTGAATAGATTTTCTTATATAATTTATTGCAAAACTGATACACAAAGAGCAAGCCTGCACTGAGAAATAATTTTTCAACTATGTTTTTGCTAAATATTTTTTTCCTTAAATACTCAGAGGATAAGGGTTTTCATCAGTGGGGAGCTCGATTGTGGGAAATGCTTTTATGTACATATATATATATATATATATATATATATATATATATATATATATATATATATATATATATATATATATATATATATATATATGAGTTGATAGATAAGCCTTTAGGAAATCTCTAAGAAATATAAGTAGACACACACACACATGCACAAAAATTCCACGTACAATAAATTTGGCAACAGTGTTTCTAAAATCTGATCTAGTGGGAAGCTAGGTGTTACCGTGGATAAAGCACCAGCCCTGGATTCAGGAGGACCTGAGTTCAAATCCAGCCTCAGACCCTTGACACTTACTAGTTGTGTGACCCTGGGTAAGTCACTTAATCTTCATTGCCCTGCAAAAGAAAAAAAAATGTTAAAATCTGATTTAGAGAGGGTTCTTTCTTTTTTTTTTTTTTTGGATGTTTAAAACTAATCTACCAATCAGGTTTACCTAGGGCCATAGGTTTATAATAGCATCTAAACCCAGCGTAGAATTCCTACATGATAAATGCCACATACATTTAATGTCTATACAATAATTGAATGTTATTTTAATTTTGTATTGTCAATAAATTCTGAAATTCCAGTCTGTAAATGAGTTTGTACATTTATGCAGCATGTTCTCAAAATAAAATTATGGTAATATAGTGATTGTAATGGTGATAACGAAAGTGGTCAAAACATAATACAGGGGAAAAAAGGAAATAAAATATTACAGAAGTGAAATTTATCTATGATATTAATATAAAATTTGGCCAAATCAGCACTTGAGAAGTGTCATGATAAAATGAAATTGATCCTGGATTTTGTCTCAGATGAGTTTGGTTCAAGCATTTTTATTGCTCTCATGACATATATGATCTTGGACAAGATGTTTTTTCATCTATATATGAAATATTTGGTCTCATTCCTCTTAATTTCCCACCACCGCTTATACTATTATCCAATAGTTTGACAAAGTAGAGAGTAAGAAATTCATTAGAATTTTAGAAATCTTGTAGTACAATATTTTTACCTATTATTAATGTAATATGATATTTTTTAATCTATACTGATGCTGCTCTTGATACAGTCCAGCATTCAGTACAAAATCATTCCCCATACTGGTATGGATTGAACCCTTACAACATTCCCTTTGTGATGAATCAGACTTGTATTCAACCATTGGCTAGGATTAAGAAGTGGTTCTATCACCAGAGGAGAAAAAAAAAAAAGGAAAAAAAAAAAAGATCCAAGATATCAATTAACACTGTTTTGTAGCTAAATGATTAAGTCAAACATGCCAAGTGCAGAATGAAATGCTTAAATTTTAATTTAAATATTTTTTCTCTAAGTGATTCTAAGAATCTAGATATCTGTTAATATCTAGATGTTTCAAAATTGTATCTTTTTAAAACATTGATATCATGTACTAATAGTTCTGAATCTGTATATAATCAAACAAAAATAAATTGTAATAATAATAATGACATTTATACAACACTTTAGGTTTTATGCAGTATTTTGCCATATTTATTTCACTTTATCCTCACAAAAAAGCCTGAAAGAGTATTAATATCCAAATTTTGCAAATGAGGAAACAGGCAAATAGCAGTTCAGTGACTTTCTCTGGGTTAGAAAACTACTAAGTGTGGTAAGATTTGGTGTATTGAGAAGCCACCTACATTAATAGTATTTTTTATTAGTTTCCTCAATGAGAAATACCCTGGCACAGAAATAAGGATGTATGAATTACTAGGAACAGCTGCTACCCCGATTTTTTTTTTTTTTTTGCAGGGCAATGGGTGTTAAGTCACTTGCCCAGGGTCACACAGCTAGTAAGTGTCAAGTGTTTGAGCCCAGATTTGAACTCATGTATTCCTGAATCCAGGGCCGGTACTTTATCCACTGCGCCACCTAGCCACCAAACACTACCTAGCCACTCCTGCTACCCAGAATTGTATGTGGAACTTGAACAAACTCATGAAATGTTTCAGCCTTTGGAAAATAAAATGATTATGGGGAAGGTGAAAAGTAGTCCCAGGACACATTATTTGGGACTCAGTTTGATTTCTACCATGTGATACTAATGCTGTTCATCATTAATGCCTCATGAACTGCCCTCTCTAATTGTAGCACAGATGAATTTACAGGAAAATTAACATATTTGTAAAGAAAAATTAGGTCTTTATGATACAAATTATTCTTGATAATTGAAAAATGCCTTATTAAAAACATTTTATGTCAAGTAAGGTTTTAATAATCAAAGTAAGGAATAATAAAGTTAAATGACTGAAGTAAAAATCATTTTTGTATAACAATTCAAAATTCTAAATAATTTCTTGGAAGAATGATAAAACAATTTATTAAAAAATTACTATGTTCATTTATTTATATCAAGGACAAATGACTCAACAATTGAAAAAATTAACATATTTTAATAAATTTTGTTAAAAGCAGCCTGAATTTTTATGGTCCAATGAATAGGTACAGGAAAAAACATCCTTTGACAAAGTAAAAGTATAAGCATTCACTTTTGCTAACCATTCATAAGCATTAAAATTATTTTGATACCATAAAATTTAAACTAATTTTTTTTCAAAAAGCTAACAATATAGGGTATGTAGAAAACAGAAACCTCTCTTTTAATACAGAAGTAAAATACTGATGTCCCATTTTACCATTTTTTTTTTGGCAAAGTTGCATGAATATCAGCAACAGCAGTAAGGCAATTGAACCATATAAGCATACACAAACAGAAAACAAATCTATCCTTATAGGCGAATTTTATGGTGATTTTTTCAGAAAATGCAAGACATTCAGAAAAAAAAAACTAATGGAAACAGTATGTTTAGTAAATTAATAAAACACAAAATAATCTATTCCCTCCCCTACCAACTAAAAGATATCAAAATATTTTTAAAAGAATTATAACAAAAAGTTAATGGAAATAACAGAATGAGATATCCCATTAAAATAACCACAAAGTAAATAAAATATCCAGAATCCAATCTATCAAAGCTCTCTCAATAACTTTATAGGTACAAATATAAAATAATCCATAAATTAAGAAGAAATCACCTAAATAACTAGAGAGCTATTCATTATTCATCACTTAGTTGTGCCAGCATATTTTAAAATGCCAATACATTCCAAATAAATATGTGTGTATATGTATGTATGTACAAATATGCATATGTATATGCATATGTATGTACATATATACATATGTTCAGAACACACATATACACATATGTATATGTATGCACTTGATGTATTGTGTATATGTATGTGTGTGTGCATAAACACATGCATATATACACTCACACACAAATACACATTTAGTGTTTTACCATTCTAATTACTAAGGATATATTTATAGAAACAGAAAAAAGAAACAATGTTAATTTTATTGAGCCAAAGCTCTAAAATATTAGTTTAAATAGGTTTTAAAATGTTATGAATGAAAAGGTTATAGTAGGTCCAAAACTATTTATCAATGGTTAAAAAGATAATAAAGTATTCCAATGAGACATATTGGGCAAAGACAAATAAGAAGCTTTTGAAATCAATAATCTAGTGAGTGATAAACCTAAAAACACAACTTATCTACAATACAGCACCCTTTTTAACATAAAATTTTTGGGGAAAAAAACCTAAAAAATTATTTGGAAAAAATTTTCATGTGAAAATCTTATACCACAAACCATAATAAACTCAAAAGAGAAATATGACCTGAATATTATATCATCATTCAAAATATAAAAAAATAATTAGCTTAGTCACCTTCCTGAGAAATGACTAGGGAATAAATTCATGAGTATACAAAAGACTCGATATAAAAGATAAATTAGATAATGTTGATTGAATAAAATTCAGAAGTGTTTTCATGAAAAAAGAATGCAACTAGTATAAATATTAAAGCATTTTACTAAAAGAATATTTATATTGTAAAGGAAGGAGATTCAGCAGTATCAAACCTTAAAACATATTATAATTTGTAAGCCTTACATTATTGAAGTGTAAATTGATAATTTCAATTATTTTAAATTAAAATATTATTGCAAAAATAAAATCAATGAAGCCAAGAAGGAATACAGAAAACTGGGTGGGGGGGTAGGGGGGGAGGAACAAAAAACCCTTTCATAGATAATCTCTCAGGATGAGATTGTGTTGTAATACTGCTATGGTGTAGGAAATGATGTTAGTTGATTAGGAAAATACAGAAAGACTTGAACCAATGAAGAAAGACAGTTTCCACCCCCAGAGAAAGATATAACAAGTAGAAATATACAAATTACAGTTTTATATATATGCATATGTGGATAGATATATAGACAGATAGAAGCTAGATGGAGATATTGGAGAGATAAAGCTATTTATCTCTATCTCTATTCATATCTATATATCTATACACATATACACATACATATGTATCTATACACATGTATATGTATATGTGTATATGTGTATATACATAAATATTTTTATAAATATGTACACATATATACAATATATAAACCTATATAAATATACAAACACACACATACACACAGTGTATTTTGCGTATTCCCACTTGTTATCTCTTTCTCTGGGGTTGGATAGCATCTTTGTTCATTGGTCTAAGTCTTTCTATAGTTTTCTACTCAATCGATATCTATCTATATCCACATCTACATCAACATCTCTATCCATATCCATATCCATATCTCTGTGTACATACATACACACATGTGTATATACATATATCTATGTGAACATACAACTATGCATACACATAGATACACACATATATATGTGTGGATAACTGTGGCCTTCTGGGCAGGAAGGAAAGCAAAATAAAATTAAAAGTGCACAGCAGAGAACAAAAGAAAACCTAGAAGAAGCAAAGGATGATGCATAGCATTGAATACAATGTGTAGTATTTATTATTTGTTTTCTTGAAATGGAAATTTATTGTTTTATATTGATGATAGACCCAATGAATCTATCGCAAATCTTAGCAGTTTGTAAACAATGTGAATTGATGTACAATAAAATGAGCAGAATAAAAAAAAATATGCAAAGAAAACAACAAAGTTAGCGGAAAGAGCAACAAAATTGTTGCTACTGAATGTTGTGAAATTAAAATGAATGATCTTAGTCCCAAGGAAGAGATATGAGAAGACCCCTAGCTCCTTTCTTTGTAGAAGTTGGTGACTATGCACGTGGAATACTACAAATGATTTCAATTATTGTCTATGTATAGTCTAGATTTGCTAAAGTGTTCTCTGTCTGTCTGTCTGTCTTTCATTTCTATATCCCTGAAGAGCTCTATAGCAAAAAATGGGAGAGTGTAATATTTGAAAATATAGGTGATGGGGGCAGTGGATAGAGCACTGGCCCTGGAGTCAGGAGTACCTGAGTTCAAATCCAGCCTCAGACACTTAACACTTACCAACTGTGAGACCGTGGGCAAGTCACTTAACCCCAATTGCCTCACCAAAAAAGAAAGAAAGAAAATATAGATGATATAAAAGTGAAACAAATAAGATCTCTATAAAAAGAATGGCAAAGAAATGGTATCATCATTATATCTAACATTCATATAATGCTTATGCATTATATAAATTATATATAATAAATAATACATGCATTGAAAAAGTATATAGAACATAGAAATAGGCCAACTTGAATGGACTGGGAGGGAAATGTGATTTGATCTAGTAAAAGCAAACCAAGACAAACTGAGTTTTAGCAAAATAAAAGATCAGGTGATAAGAAAACCAGATAGTATCCCAAATATTTTTTTTTTTAAATCAACTTCTGAAAAGAGGTTTGGAAGGGAAAGCTAAAATCTTGTAGATAGATTCCTTTTGCTCTAGTACACTTTATAAGACTATCTCTACATTCTTCTATCTTACCCTTGCTGCTCAGAATTTTGGACCCTAGGCATTGCAGAATCCATAATATGAGAAAATAATAAATGTGGAATTTCAGATTCTCCTTTTTGTTACTTGCTGTCATCAAAACTTACTGTGCCCCTGAGGACCACACGCAGATAGTAGCCAGCTGCTGGCTCAGTTTGGATGGTGTCAGAATTCTTTGGGTTGATTATCATATATAAAGATATTGTCCTGAATCGAGGGGAAAGTACAGTCCTTCTGAACTGATGGAATCCACCTTTAATTATGTGAACCAACTAAAGTTGATTGATACACAATGATGATCCTCTTATCAAAAAGGGATAAAAACCCAGAAAAGAGTCCATGTAGACTCTCTTTGATCCATGAGAAGCTAGGAAGCCTCTATATCCTCTATTAATCCCTTACTGGTAGAGATTGAAAAATTGTTAATATGCTTGCCCCAAACTGGTGTCTTTCAAAATTATGTTAATCATCAAAATAAAAAGGACAAATTATATAAAATTATTTTATGCATACTTGAATATTAAAGTGTAAAAAAATTTTCAACAAGCATCATAACAAAAAAAAACAAAAAACAAAAAACAAAAACAAAACAAGGGAGAAGGACTGTTCCAAAGCTTAATAAGCTTAAATGTAAATTAGTCAAAATTCCATTAATTGAAATAATCAATTTCTTGAGCATTCCAAGCCTTGATACAAACTTATGGCCACTTATTTAAAGATGAAAAAAGCTATGGGCAAAGACACAATGCAGCTTAGAAAAATAAGCTAGCTATTGGGATAGTGAGCACACTGAGGTGGTAAGAAAGGAGTAGGAGACTATAAGTCCAGAAATGGACTTTTATAATTGCTTGTTCTATGCACAATTAACTCCTCTCAACTTATTTACAGTGAATTTCTACTTGAATATATTCAATGATTTATAGAGCAGAGTTACTGTAGATTTGGAGCTGTCACTCACAACAAAGGATAACCCACATTCCTAATTTTGTACCTTAGCTCCTGTGGCAGCTTGAATGACATGTCAGCCTTTGAACAACCCTAAGGATATCTTGTCTGTTTCTTTATTGATGTTACATTTGGATATGCACAAAAAATTCCCAATTTCATAACAATGGTTATTCTTTTGACTTACAATGAATATAGGGAGTACTAAATACAGACTAGAAAATAATTTGAATCACATCAGCTTGTACATTTTGCAGCTTATTTCATCCCTGTAACCTGAGGCTCTTTACTGAATCTCTTATAATTTGAAAATAAGTGTGATAATGTGTATGCAAATATATTTTCTTAAGGAATAAAGAAGTTAGTGACAAAGTGAAAATGGACACTACAGGGATTATTTATGTTATCCATTAATATTATTAACCTATAGGGAATGATAAGAAAGTTAAACCAGGTCATTAATATTTTAATAAATTAAGTTATATTTGGCATAGAAAATGACAAAGAACTCCTATAGTTCTGTGAAATCTCAGAAACATATAAATTTTCTCTTGAAATATTTTATTCTAATAACAGATTGTTCCCTCCAGTGTATTCTATTCTATTATCTATTAAAGTGAACAGCCTCCCTCTCTTGCACAATTTAAGTATATAATATGCAAATAGTGTCTTTGTGCAGTTGTTTTGTGATCATTTTTGATATCTGATAGTTTGCGCATTCTTCCAAAATAACTCAAATATCTCAAAAGTCTCAAAAATGTCACTGAAACATTGCAACTTATACCCCACCAAAACTTACAGCAATTCAGCTTACTAGAAAACCCCAATTTGTCAATCTTCTTCTATCAAACATGTAAACTGAGGTATTAAACCTACCTAGATCTCTTTTTCAAAGGGAAGAAAACCAGAGAAAGCTCATGCCAGCCCTATGGGACCCAGGAAGAGGACCTTGTGGATGAAAGTCAAGAGAGATATTTATTAAGCAGGTACAGACATGGTTTTGTGGGGCAGAAAGCTAAATGCTGGAACTCCTCAATTCAAAGAAAGTCAAGAGTGGTTTATATATTTTTCTAACAAAGGAAGGTGGGCAATGGGAAAGAGAGATAAGAAATGGGCTGATCCAGGAAGGGTATGGCATGTTATTGGTGGAGAGTTCTCACTAACTTCTTGGTACATTGAATAATAAACAAGATAGGAATGAGGAGGTAGAGAGTCTAAGACTCTACTACAGACAAGATAAATAGGATGTCTACAAGAGTCTAAGACTGGTTAATAGCTTAAGTCATCTAAGACTGGTTTGAGCTAAGCTAGTTTTAGAGTCACTGATTCTATACTTCCAGCTGGCTCTTTTCAAAGAGGACTAAAAATATAACAAGGGTCATGTTTGGACTTGCATTGTGAATTTTATTTAAGTGAGAAGGTTATCTGTCCCATTCTCTCCCTGGACTATGATGTACTGGATAACATTGACCTTCCTAATTTAAAGTCTTTTCCAGTCTTCAGTTTGCCTGAGGCAATACTTATTCAATGACTAAGGGCTAGATAACATTGAAACAAAAGATGGCTTAATTTACATCACAAAAATATAATTCTGATTGAAGAAGATACTCAAAGTTTTTGGCCCAAATGGAAAACAATTGTTTGTTACACTCATTGTAAACCATCCAAAAATCTAAACAAGGAGCCATAGGATCTTGGGCTGTGGCCATTTAATGACAGCCAGAGTCCTTTGTCCTTCTTCTGGAAGAGGACCATGACAATCAAAGTGATGTCATTACTTGCAGTGAATTGGATTTAAGTGAGGGAAGGCTGTGCAAGATCATGAATCTCAAGTCTCTGCTCCAGAGCCACCTGGATACAGTCTCAAGATATTTATCAGGATGATTGGAGATGGTACCAGAAGTTAAAGGCAATCCTGTTAAGTGACTTGCCCAGCTTGTAAGTATTTGAGGTGAGATTTGAACTCAAGTATTCCTGACTTTAGGGCCAGTGCTCTATCCATTGCCACCTAGAGCCAGAGTGATTTGGGTCTAAAGGCATAATCAGGTAGCTCCATTTAAAACAAAATGGGGAGGTCCAGAGATTATTGGATTTTTTTTAAGTCATTATCTTGTGTTTTTTTTTATTTAATAATTTCATTTATTTATTTTACTGATAAGGGCATGTGACAAAAAAAAATTACTCAAACCTTTTTAGATGATTTTTAAGAGTTAGTCATTAGTTCTATCCCACATTTAATATTAACTTCCATTCTTAAAAAATTTTCAATTCAAGAAATAAACCAAGCATTTCCATAACATAGGATTAAAAAACATAAAGATGATTACATTTCAAACTGCAAATCCATTATGTACAACTTGCTATTATCTCCAAATAGACAACCCAATTATGTTTCTTTTTTTTCCCTTATTTTCCTTCCCTCCCCCCAGATGGCGATTAGACACAAATATGCATGTGTGTGTATGTGTGTGTGAAATCAATCTGAAAATACTTCTATTTATCATTCTTTTTCAGGATGAAGATCACAACTTCACTCCTATGTCCTTTGGAATTAATTTTTTCTACTTATAATAGTCAAAATGACATTCACTCAAAGTTTTTTCTTAAAACAATATTGATGTTACTGTATAGAATGTTCTCTTTGTTCTACTCTGTGGCATATAAAATTATATATGGTCGCCTTATTTCTGTCCCAAGTTTGGAGAAAATTAGCTGGGGTTCCTTATATAGTTGTTACTTATAAATTAGAAGCTTTAGCACCAGTTTTGAGGCATTAAGCATTTATTAAAGTATATTAAATATTAGTAAAGAGAGAACACAAGCTCAGAAAGTTAAGAAACCTATCTAGCCTAGAGGAGAGAATAGAGCTCAACCTGGCCTGCAGAGAGCCTAACTGAGAGTAACTGTGTGTGGAAGCTTTTGATGGTACTGGAGGAGAGGCAGTCCTTACACACTGCTCCAAGCTAATTTGCTAGCATCAACCAAATCCATTGGTTCACTAGACTTGAGGGTGGTACCGTGTTGAGATCAGAGTTCAGACCCTATGAGAACACACCCTCTTGAGGGCCAGGCAGGTATGGTTTTAATTGAATTAACTTAAAGTGAGTTAATCAGTGAAGTCAATCAACTCAATACATTTTAATCCAATCAATCCCCTCCTGTGAGGGGCTTTTGGGTGTTCCCAAAACCGTATTATTTTCTCACAGCTCATGTTATCCTTCATTGTTTTGTGCAAGTATGTCCACATTATTTTTCCTAATGTAATCAAGTTCATTATGTCTTATATCACAGTAGTATTCCATAATGGTCACATACTCCAACTTGTTAAGTTATTCCTCAACTGACAAGCATCCCTATAATTTCCAGTTCTTGGCAGAGCTGTTATAAATATTTTGGAACATATAGGTTCTTTTCCTTTGTGTGCTGTGGTCCTTAGCTCTGACAAGACTTTACCCTTCCCCCAACTGGACCTCCCACTGTTCAAGATGTCTTCCTGGTTCCCCGCTTGGGGCGGCATAGATGAATTCTTCCTTAGGTCCCACAGACACCCCTGTATTTTCCACACACCCCACTCCCCACCCCAGATAGCCATTTAGCCTGCTCACCTGACCATAAGCTTAGTTCCAGAATCCATTCATGCTGCAGCTGATTTGGAGGCTTGAGGGTAAGTTTCTCTGGTGTAGCCTTCCTGAGGATTGTGTCAGAATGGTCATAGGGTTGGACTCTGTTAATAGCCTAGAATGGTCCCCTCTAAACTGTCTTTAGATGGAAAAAAAATCCCAGCCTATCTTTTTGTGGGTTTTGCCATTCCAGTGGTTGGTTTTTGGCTGTTAGGGGGGTAATTGTGTCAGGAGCTCTGTGTGTTTAATGTCTTTCCTCCTGCATCTTGGATCCACCCCATAACTCCTATTTTCTTTTCTTTTGTGAGGCAATTGAGGTTAATTGACATGCCCAGGGTCACACAGCTAGTAAGTGTCAAATGTCTGAAGCCAGATTTGAACTCAGGTACTCCTGACTCCGGGGCCAGTGCTCTATCCACTGTGCAACATAGCTGCCCCATAACTCCTTCTTAACATGTAACTTTACTTCTAGGATACAATGACACAAGCTACAGCAGGTCCCAGGTGGAACAATTAGGTTTGTTCTCATCCCCCCTGGCCTGTAAGTAACCATGACCCGCTTTCTCTTTAACCTGAAAGCTGAAGTGTGATTGAAATCTGATTCTCTATGGTTCGGGAGCTTGGAGTGCCTGTGCCCCTCTCCAACTGGACCGCTCCTCTAGTCAGCTTACTGGATCATAATATGGGCATTCTGCCCCAGCTCCATCAGAAGCCATAGCTATTTCTCCCTGGCCAATGCTAAACCACCTCACCAGTCCATGAGCTGAATTTCAGAAGTAGTTACTAAATATTCCAAGGCTCTGGAGACACAGCCTGCCTAGGCCTGGATCTGTGGTGATCTACTCTCTTATTCTGAATAGGAGGTGATACTAATCACCTAATTAAGCTCTCTTTGGCTAGAAAATAGTCTCATTCTGTTCTTTTGTGGGTTATGCTGTTCCAATAATTGTCTTAAGGCATTGAGTGTGGGAAATTCACATCCTTTCCTCCACCATATTGGCTTTGCTCCCCCCCCCCGCCTTTTCTTTATAAAATGGCTTTTTTCAGATCTATATTTCAAGAAATCTTAAATGAAAACTGCACAAGATAAAAAGTAAACTGTTCCAACCTTTAGAAAAAAAATCTAGCCCCCCCATACCCCATATACCTTAAATAACATGTGACCATAAATTATATTCCTACAGACAGAACACCTATATGTAAGTATATGGTGCCCCAGGTGGAGAGAGGGACCACATGTGGCAAGAGACTGGATTTGTTTAAATTATAAGGGAGGCAGAATAGATATATCTAAACACCCCACCCCATCCCTGCCCTTCTCTAAGAGAGACTTTCATTTCTCTCAGGTGCTGTTCATTTCTTTTTAAGAGCTAATTCTGAGGGTCTCTAAGCCCTCAGTTCTTCAAATAATTGATATTTGATCAAAAAGACTACTATACTTTAGGAAGAAATAATTTCCTCTATGAATGTGGATCTGATTCTAACATGGTAGAGACACTTTTTCTAAAGCTGGAAGGGCCCTTAGAATTCTTTTTTATGGGAAGCTCTGTAAATTTTCTTTTATGGGAAATTCTATAAAACACCCATTTTATAGTTGAGGAAACTGAAGCCCAGAAAGTCAAAATTATTTGTCAAAACTTTCACAGTTAAAAATTGAAAAGGCAGAATTTGAGCTTAGGTCCTCTGACTAAAAATTCAATGATTTTGCCATTATACTTGCTTCTTCAATGCATGTATTTAAACACATTTGTTTTAATTTTCCTTGATAACATTTTCATTGCAAATTTCTAATGCACGGATTCATATCAGCCCCAAGGCTCTTTTTTCTTGTTTTGATAATAAAGTATTTTATTTTTTTCCAGGTACATGTAAAGATAGTTCTCAACATTAGTTTATACACACTTTCCAATTTCAGATTTTTCTCCCTCCCTCCCCCTTCCCCTAGACAGCAGGTAATCTGATATAGGTTATATATATATATATATATATATATATATATATATATATATATATATATATATAATGTTATAAGAGGAAAATCAGAGCAATGAGGAAAAACCTCAAAATAGAAAAACAACAGCACCAAAAACAAAAGAAATAGTAAGGTTCAATCAGTATCTATACTCCACAGTTGTTGTTGTTGTTGTTTTTTTTTTTTCCTGGATTTGGAGATCCTCTTCCATCATGAGTCCCCTGGAACTCTTCTGTACCATTGCAATGCTGAGAAGAATATATTCCATCACAGTAGATCAATACATAATGTTGATGATACTGTGTACAATGTTCTTCTGGTTCTGCTCATCTCACTCATCATCAGCCCACACAAGACCCTCCAGGTTTCTCTGAACTGCTCCTGCTCATTGTTTCTTACAGCACAATAGTATTCCATTGCATTCATATACCACAACTTGCCATTCCCCAATTAAAGGGCATCCCCTCAAATTCCAATTCCTTGCCACCACACAAAGAGCAGCTATAAATATTTTTGTACATGTGTGTCCTTTTCCCTTTTTTATGATGTCTTTGGGAAAAAGACCCAATAGTGGTATTGCTGGGTCAAAGGGTATGCATAGATTTATAGCCTTTTGGGTATAATTCCAAATTGCTCTCCAGAATGGTTGAATCAGATCACAGCTCCACCAACAATGCATTAGTGTTCCAATGTTTCCACACCTTCTCCAACATTTATTATTTTCCTTTTTTGTCATTTTAGCCAATCTGATAGGTGTCAGGTGGTACCTCAGAGTTGTTTTAATTTGTATCTCTCTAATCATTAGTGATTTAGAGCATTTTTTCTTATGGGAATAGATAGCTTTAATTTTTTCATCAGAAAACTTCCTGTTCATATCCTTTGACCATTTCTCAATTGGGGAATGACTTGGATTCTTATAAATTTGATTTAGTTCCCTATATATTTCAGAAATGAGGCCTTTATCAGAAGTACTGGCCATAAAATTGTTTCCCAGCTTTCTGCCTCCCTTCTAATTTTGGATGCATTGTTTCTGTTTGTACAAAACTTTTGCAATTTAATGTAATCAAAATCAACCATTTTGCATTTCATAATATTCTCTATCTCTTGTTTGGTCAAAAGCTGTTTTCCTTTCCAAAGATCTGATAGGTACGCTATTCCTTTCTCTCCTAATTTACCTATGGTATAACCTCTTATGTCTAAATCATGTATCCATTTTGACCTTATTTTAGTATAAGGTGTAAGATGTTGGTCTATGCCTAATTTCTGTCATACTATCTTCCAGTTTTCCCAGCAGGTTTTGTCAAATACTTAATTCCTATCCTAGAAACTGGAGTCTTTGGGTTTATCAAACAGTACATTACTAATGTTATTTACTACTGTGTCTCCTGTGCTTAGCCACTGGTCCTCAACTCTTTCTTAGTCAATACCAAATAGTTTTGATGACTGACACTTTATAGTAGAGCTCCAGATTCGGTACAGCTAACCCACCTTCCTGTGCATTTTTTTTTCATTATTTCCCTGGATATTCTTGATTTTTTATTTTTCCAGATGAATTTTGTTATTATGTTTTCTAGCTGTATAAAATAATTTTTAGGTAGTCTGATTGGTATGGCACTGAATAAGTAAATTAATTTAGGTAGAATTGTCATTTTTACTATATTAGCTCTGCCTATCCAGGAGCAATTGATATCTTTCCAATTATTTAGATCTGATTTGATTTGTGTGAAGAGTGTTTGGTAACTGTGTTCATAGAGTTCCTGGGTTTGTCTTGGCAAGTATATTCCCAAGTACTTTATATTATATACTGTTACATTAAATAGAATTTCTCTTTCTAACTCTTGCTGCTGGACTTTGTTGGTCATATATAGAAATGCTGATGATTTATGTGAATTTATTTTATATCCTGCTACTTTGCTAAAGTTGTTAATTGTTTCAAGTAATTTTTGAGTTGATTCTCTAGGATTCTTTAAGTATACCATCATATCATCAGCAAAGAGTGATAGTTTTATTTCCTCCTTGCCTATTCTAATTCCTTTGATTCCTTGTTCTTCTCTGATTGATAAACCTAACATTTATAGGACAATATTCAATAATAGGGGTGATAATGGACATCCCTGTTTCACCCCTGATCTTATTGGGAAGGCCTCTAATTTATCTCCATTGCATATAATGCTTGCTGATGGTTTTAGCTAGATACTTTTTATTATTTTAAGGAAAGCTCCACCTATTCCTAAGCTCTCTAGTGTTTTTATTCAGAATGGGTGATGTATTTTGTCAAAAGTTTTCTCTACATCCATTGAGATAATCACATGATTTTGGTTAGTTTTCTATTGATGTGGTTCATTATGTTAATAATTTCCTAAGTTTGAACCAGCCCTACATTACTGGTAAAAATCCCACCTGTTGATAGTGTATTTTCCTGGCGATCACTTGCTATAATCTCCTTGCTAATATCTTATTTAAGATTTTAGCATCAATATTCATTAGGGAAATTGGTCTATAATTGTCTTTCTCTGTTTTTGCTTTGCTTGGTTTTGGTATCACCACCATATTTGTATCATAAAACGAATTTGGTAGAACTCCTTCTTCACCTATTTTTCCAAATAATTTGCATAATATTGGAATTAATTGTTCTTTTAATGTTTGGTAAAATTCACCTGTAAACCCATCTGTCCGTGGGGATTTTTTCTTAGGGAGTTCATTAATGGCTTGTTTGATTTCTTCTTCTAATATGGGCTTATTTAAGGATTTTCTTTCCTCTTCAGTTAACCTGTGCAGTTTGTATTTTTGTAAATATTCACCCATTTCACTTAGATTGTCAAATTTATTGGCATACAGTTGGACAAAATAATTCCTAATAATTGATTTAATTTCCACTTCATTGGTGGTAGCATCAGCCTTTTTATTTTTGATACTGGTAATTTGGTTTTCTTCTTTCTTTTTTTTAATCAAATTAACCAATATTTTATCTATTTTATTGGTTTTTTTCATAAAACCAGCTCTTAGTTTTATTTATTAATTCTATAGTTTTCTTGCTTTCAATCTTATTAATTTCTCCTTTAATTTTCTGGATCTCTAGTTTAGTATCTAATTGGGGATTTCTAATTTGTTCCTTTTCTAGCTTTTGTGAAAGAGGTGAAAAAAGCATCATACTAAAATGTAGATTCTCTTGGACATAGTTATTGATTGTTTCTATGATTTGTTGTTTACCCATTCATTCTTTAGAATGAAATTATTAAGGTTCCAATTCTTTTTCATTCTACATTTCCATGGCTCTTTCTTACATATAATTTTTATTACATCATGATCTGAGAAGGATGCATTTACTATTTCTGCCTTTCTACATTTGACTATAATGTTTTTGTGCCCTAATACATGGTCAATTTTTGAAAATGTGCCATGTACTGCTGAGAAAAAGGTATATTCCTATCTATCCCCATTCAATTTTCTCCAGACATCTATCATGTCTAACTTTTCTAGTAATCTATTCACCTCTTTCACTTCTTTCTTATTTATTTTTTGGCTAGATTTATCTAATTCTGAGAGGGGAAGACTCAGATTCCCCCACTGATATAGTTTTGCTGTCTAATTCCTCTTGTAACTCATTTAACTTCTCCTCTAAGTATTTGGATGCTATACCACTTGGCACATACATATTTAATATTGATATTACTTCATTTTCTATAGGACCTTTTAGCAAGATATAGTTTCCTTCCTTATCTCTTTTAATGATATCTATTCTGCCTGTGCTTTGTCTGAGATAAGGATTGCTACACCTGCTTTTTTTACTTTAGCTGAAGCATAATATATTCTGCTCCAGCCTTTTTCCTTTACTCTGTGTGTATCTTTCTGCTTCAAATGTGTTTCTTGTAAACAGAATATTGTAGGATTCTGGTTTTTAATCCACTCTGCAAATCACTGCTGTTTTATAGCAGAGTTCTTCCCATTCACATTCATGGTTATTATTACTAAATGTCTCTTGCCCTCCCTTCTAATTACCCCCTTTGCTCTTTTCCCTGCTTCTTTCACCCTATTCCTACTCACCAACATTTTGCTTCTTACCCCTGCCTCTCCCAATATTCCCTCCCTTTTTTATCACCCCCTCCCTTTTCTTTACCATTTCCCCCTTGCTTCTGTCCTCCCTTCTATCAGTCCACCCTTTCACTTCCCCTTTTACTTCCTTAAAGAATGAGCTAAGTTTCTTTATCCCAATGAACATATAGGTTCTTCCCTCTTTGAATCAAATCTGATGAGGGTAGGTTTGAAACAATGTTCACCCCTCCTTTCTTTCCCTCTATTATAATAGTTTTTTTCACCTCTTTATATGATGTGATTCACCCCATTTCACCTCCCCTTTCCTCTCCTCCCCATAGATTCCCTTTTTAACCCCTTAATTTTCTTTTTATCATCACATCAAAGATAATTTATATTTATACCCTCTGTGTATAGCCCTTCTCTCTACCCAAATACATTTACAGTTCTTAAGAGTTATGAGTATTTTCTTCCCTTGTAGGGATGTAAAATGTTTAACCTAATTGTATAACTATTTTTTCCCCTCTCTTTACCTTTTTAAACTTCTCTTGAGCCTTGTATGTTAAGATCGATTTTCTATTCAGTTCTGGTCTTTTCATCAGGATACATTGAAAGTCCCCAATGTCATTAAATGTCCATCTTTCCCCTGAAAGAGAATGCACAATTTTGCTGGGTAATAGATTCTTGGCTGCAATCCAAGCTCCTTTGCCTTCCGGAATATCATATTCCAAGCTTTGCGGTCCTTTAATGTTGAAGCTGCCAGGTCCTGAGCAATTCTGACTGTGGCTCCATGATATTTAAATTGTTTCTTTCTGGCTGCTTGGAGTATTTTCTCCTTCACCTGATAATTCTGGAATTTGGCTATAATATTCCTTGGAGTTTTACTTTTGGGGGTCTCTTTCAGGAGGTGATTGGTGGATTCTTTCAATGATGATTTTATCCTCTGATTCTATGATATCAGGGCAGTTCTCCTTAATAACTTCCTGGAATATGTTGTCTAGACAATTTTTCTCATTATGGTTTCAGGCAGTCCAATGATACTCAAATTGTCTCCCCTGGATCTGTTTTCTGGACCAATTGTCATTCCAGAGAGTTCTTTCACATTTTCTTCTATTGTTTCATTCTTTTGATTCTGTTTCACGGATTCCTGGTGTCTCATGGATTCCTTATCTTACAACTGTCCAATTTTAATTTTTAAGGCATTGTTTTCTTCAGTAAGATTATATACCTTTTTTTTTTCCCATTTGGCCAGATGAGTTTTTTATGGAATTGTTTTCTGCAGTTAATCTTTGTGCTTCCTTTTTCAAGCTGCTGATTCTTTTTTAATAGTTTTCTTGTTTTGCTTTCATTTCTCTCCCCATTTTTTCTTTTACCTCTCTCAATTGATTTTTAAAATCCTTTTTGAGATCTTCCAGGAAGGCTTTTTATTCTTGAGTCCAATTCACCTTCCCTCTTGAGGCTTCACATGTAGGGAATTGGAGGGTATTGTCCTCATCTGAGTTTGTGTTTGCCTCTTCCCTGTTGATACAGAAGCTCTCAATGAAGAGGTTTCTTTCTTGTTTCTTACTGATTATTGCAGCTTATTTATTTATTTCTTAAGATGAGGTCTGCTCTGGGGGCACCAGCGTCCCTGTTTGGGACTTCTTGTGCAGGGGTATAGGTGCTGTGTCATCGGCTTTTTACACCGAGGACTTTAAGTGTGTGCAGTATCACCCCCCCACACACACTTCCTCTCTGAGAGCATTAGGATCAGTGGGCCTAGTCGTGCCTATCCTGTTAGTGGCTCTCCAACTGGCAACTTGCCCTTTCGGCTGGTGCAGGTAGGTTTTTCCACTGTCCTGCTGGGCCACCAGATTTTTGAGCCAGGATCCAGGGGCCTCAGTTGCTCTGCTGTGGCCCACAGCTTCCTGCTGACCAGCCCTGACCCGCTCAGCACTGGGTTGCCGCCCTGTGCTTTGCCACCCTTTTTCCCGACATAGACCAACCTTTCCTGAAGTCTTCTAAATTATCTCTGGTTGGAACACTGTGTCTCTCTGTCTCTTTGCAGATTCCATAGTTTTAGAATCTGTCCAGAGGCTTGATTTAATGTTCTCTTTTTTTTTTTTTAATTCATTTTTGGTGGGGCAATGGGGGTTAAGTACCTTGCCCAGGGTCACATAGCTAGTAAGTGTCAAATGTCTGAGGCTGGATTTGAACTCAGGTACTCCTGAAACCAGGGCCATTGCTTTATCCACTGTGCCACCTAGCTGTCCCCTGATTTAATGTTCTTTTTGAGGGAACAGAAGGAGAGCTCAGGCAGCTTGCTGATTCCTCTCTACCATCTTGGCTTGCACCAAGTCTCTTTGACAGGCAATGATCCATAAAATGTCTCCTCATTATTACAACTCAGTATTTGCATTTTCTTTCCATATATGCTAGTTGGCATTGCTAAAAGGATAATAATTATTTGCTTGTTTTGCCTTGAATATCTTTTTTCTTATGTTTGTTTTTATAGTGTTTGTCTCATTTCCAAATTTAGCATTATTGGAGATTTAAATTAATGTGCTGCCTATCAGAATCTAGGTCCAACCTAATGGTGTTAAGCTTGATATGGTCTTATGAGATAGTGAATGGAATTTAGTATCAATAAATGCCATTGTCTAAAGTTTTCAGAAATTAATAGAAAATTTCTAACTATTTGGATGATTGTAGGGTATTGACCAGAAAGAATATTTGTTTTCTCTTCAAAATAATACCTTAAAACTGTTTTCCCCTTCTAGTCTTCTCTATAACTGTACTGTAAAAAAGATGACCATGGTGGGTAAAAATTATGAAAAATAGTTAAATTGAAAAAAAATGGCTATACCAGATAATCTTATGTTTGATCAGCATGAAATAGTGCAAGGGGCTAAAAACAAAGTAGTAATGAATATGACTAATATGAAATGCCCTCAATATATTCAGTTATAGTATAGGCAAAATTTTTTGATTCACCATTTCTAATTAAAATCATAAGATGTATCTCAACTATTGTCAGATGACTTTGAATGCCTAATTATATATTTCTTCGTATAAAAAAAAAATTTCAGGGTTGAGCAAACTTGCCTTATGTGAATTTCCAATGAGAGAAAGAAGTTGATAGCAATTAAGAGTCCAGAGAACAGTTTGGAATAGAGATACTGGGGGCAGGGTAGGAACTCTCTTATGATTAGAAATCTCATTCCTGGCAATGGAGTTCATAGTGGTGATATACTTTATATTCTTTTTTTGAGCATTTTTATAGGCATAATATGAATTATTGAAATATATTGCTATTCTTTCATTCTTGCATGGAAGGCAATGGAGGAAGAAGAAAACTAAATATATATGGAATCAGGGAGTTGTGACCATATTTCATTACCCTTCTGAAACACATTTATCAGCTTAATGTGGTCAGTGATGCTATAGTGGGTTTTAAGTATAATAGTATTCTGAGGACACTATGACAGTGTTTCATATTTAGCATCCCTGGATTAACTAAAAAAATCTTATTTTTATCCAAATAGTACAATCTTCTGTCAGTGTTTATTTGAGCTGAGTATTCCTGTTTATAGTCTTGTCATCTTTCTCAGCTAGTCAGAATGTATTTCTATATGAAGATGTGTGAAGATGTACAAATTCAATCCAACTTAATTGAATATGCAATTATTGAGCCCTGTTTTGTATAAGGAATTGGTATAGGTATTAAGGACACAAAGAAATATGACATAATCTTTTTTCTCCCAACTTATAATTTGGTAGCTACATTTCTGAGGCTCATGGAAGTCTAAGTAACTCAAATGGAGAAGTTTTATTTTCCAGGTATGGGAGGGTGGTCTACATGTTTTCAAATGGAGCAATATACTCATATGAATATGGCCTTTATTGCTATACAACTCTGCTTACCATCTACTACTCACTTTTCTCTACCATTGACAATGGCACAGGCCATGGTACTAGATCGAAAGAGAATTATTTTGTCTTCTTACTTCTTAAGACTGATTATATTTACAAATGTCAATATTTGTTATATAGCTTTAGACACTGTTGTTTATTTTAAAATAAATAATTAAAAAATGTGCAGCTGGGCTAGCTGGTCATGGTGATGAATACCTATGTGTTGAAATTATGTCTTTTTATGGTCCCCATGATCACTCCACCAGCTAACATAGTAAGTAGTTACATAAGTAGTGAGTACAAAATAAAAATAAACATGGAATAGGAATTAAAAGTTCAAGGGAGAAACATAGAAACCACTTTTCAAAACTACCTTCCAAATTAATTAAGACCATATTGAGAGCTAAATGCCAAAGCCAATAAGGCCCCTGTGACCGTCCATCCATCAGCAAATTTCATATAAGTACCAGATATGCACAATAAAACCAGAGAAATATTATGCTAATAAATCTAAGGTGGCATCAATAATTTTGAGATGACATCGATATGCTAATGAATGAACCCTAAAATCGTAAAGAAAAGATTTAGGTCATCCTTCCCTTTTCTCAGAATACTATACAAATAGGAATCCGAAACCTTGAGCACTCCCTCAGCTATTAGCCATCCATACTGCCCAAGTGATCCATAGTTACAAGACTCTATGTGTACCTGTCTTTCCCTTGTCTCTTTTTTCAATATTGTCTGCCTCACTCTCCCACCCCATTCCCCATACCATCTGCTCCATATGCTTCTGTACTGTTTGTCCCTTATTAAAATGTGATTAATACATTATTTCTTGATTGATTTGAGAGTGAATTTTCCTAGAGAGTATCCAAAGATCCAGCCTAGTTTTCCTTGACTCAATCAGGATCTTCTTGTGGTCTTTTCCCCAAGGCACAAGCCAGTTACATGGCTGAGACTTAATTTTTTAGTAGCTACACCTATTGGTGGGTCAGCATGATGGTACAGGATAAAAAAAAAGAGAGGTTGAAAAAAAAAGTCTGTGACTTTCTCGATAAAGACTTTCCCTTTTAACAGAACAACTTTTAATCCGCACTACTGGGAAGGCTGCAGTTTGGGAGTTCTGAGTTACAGTGGACTAAACCAAGAAGTGTCCTTGTTAAGTCTAACAGCAATATAATTAGTTCCCCTGGAAGCAGAAGATCAAATTGCCTAAAAAGTGACAAACTGAATCAGGTCAGAAAAAATGTAGATTAAATCTTCTCTGCTGATCTGCATTAGAGACTGTTGTGATTGACTGCCATACTTTCTGAGTAGGTGAGATATTCATAGTTAGTCTCGAGAAAAAAAAAAAGATAGTTGCAAAATTGTTTAATTATTCACATGAACCCACAAAGGGGCAACTTCACTGGAATTTGCCAGACAGAAAGTCTGAGCTGTAGTGTAGATGCAGAGTGGTAGCAATGTGGAGAACTGGGACATGTACTGGATTTTCAATAAAAGAGCCTCAGCTCCAGTTGTGTGTTCTTTTTGACTAAGTGCTAATGGACAAACCCTGTCATCTCTTTGAGACACCATTACTACCTCTTTAAAATGTGTATAATAAATAATGCTTGGCCTACCAATCTAACAAAGCTATTGAGAGGAAGGCATTCTGGGAATATTAACAACACTATAAAATGTGACATAAATTACAAGAATTGCATACTTATCCTGCTCATTTCTCTACCTTTACTGAAACACAATTAATGACAAATTCAAATTACATTTGGGATAATCATGGTTCAGTCAATGTGTATACTTACATAGATACACAGATATATCTATGTGTATTATATAATCTGCATTTATATTTAACATAGTTATCTGTATACATATGTGTATATTTACAAATGCATATGCACACTTTTCTCTTGATGTGTACATGTGTGCATTTCTTTATCTATATCTATATATTACTGATGATGTATATATATTATAGATCATTGTATATGTAGTATTCTCAAAAGCCTAATATAACTTTAAGCTAGTAAATGTATGTATATACTCATAAATACATCTATCTTTCTATCTATCTATCATCTATCTATCTATAAAATAAACTTCACTAAGCTTTGAGAATACTATATATTGATATTTGTCCAAATATATGTACATACATGTGTGCATTTGCACATATTTGTGTGTATGTATTATTATTATGTAAAAAAAGTATATATACCATGAGCAGCCCTGATAAGGGTTCAGCACACCCTCATACCAGAGGAGCTAGATCTCCCAAAATAACCAATACAACCTTCTCAGAGATACTGATCTATCTTTAGTGTCTACCTCTTACCCAACTCTCATCTGTGGCTCCAAGAAACTGTTGTATAAGTAGCACCTACATCTAAGGATAACCGTTTTAGCAGACAGGCTAAACTAAGTTGAAGGTAACTGCTATGCCTCTGTGAGAATATTATTATGAGAGGCCCCCTGCTGAGAGAGCATATATGTCCCAGAGTTACCTAACATCAACATGATACCACCCTCAACCAATCAGCTTGAAGCAGTGTGGAAGGCAGTTCGTTTTGTCAGTTGTTGGTTGGAACCTCATGGTGGTGGTGGTAGAAGAACAAAAAGGGTTGAACTCTGATTTCTCCTCAAGGATAGATAGGTTTTCATATTCTTTCAAAACACTTGTTCTCTAATATATTTAATAAATGTTTACTGCCTAAACTGTTTTAGCTAGATTTCTCTACATAGTGGACAGACAGGTAAGGTGACCACACATATTTAATTTTACCTGTCATACCTCAAACCTATTAGTGAGTGAGGCAGATGTCTTCCTTAAGCATATGAAGAGTACTTCCATCAGAATGGGTAGATAAGAGGGGCAGCTAGATGGAGCATTAGAAAAAGCATCTGCCCTGGATTCAGGAGGACCTGAGTTCAAATCCAGCCTCAGATACTTGACACTTACTAGCTGTGTGATTCTGGGCAAGTCACTTGACCCTCATTGCCTCAAAAAATGGGTGGATGCAAACAATTTATTCCAATGATCATGAAGGCAGCTGAAATAGAAACTGTGGAATGCTTAGAGCTTATTTAGACATCAAAGACACCAAGATCATGCACTCAATCTTGGGCCATCACCAGTCATCATGACTTTTGTTCTGCCACTGGACTTTGATAACTCTGGAAGAGAGAATGAGGTTGACAACTTGGAGCAACCCGGCCTCACTTAAACCTAATTCACACACAAGTGAAGATATTACCTCATGGCAACAATTGTCATCTTTGAAAATGAAAGACAAGCAGGAACAATATTTACTATATGATATATGTATATGATATAATAATATAATATATATATGTCTACAATGTAATGATAACATGAAAGGCTAACTTTTATATAGAGCTTTCTGTGTGCCAGGCATTGGGCTAAATGCTTTATAATTATTATTTGATCCTTACCACAACCTTGTGAGATAAATACCACATTTTACACATAAGGAAATTGCAAACAAAGGTTATATGATTTCCTAAAGATCACACAGACTTAGAGCTTTACTAATTCTAGGTTGGGATTCTAGCCACTATACCATCTGAATATTCTATTTATTAACTGTTATATTTTATTATATAAATATATATCCATGGAGATATATAATATACATATATATGTATCTGTGTATGTGCATACATGTATTTATGTCTCTCTATCTCTCTCTCTATCAATAGTATTTCGGTGGGTATTACTAATATGGTCCTTTTAAATATTAAGTCTATTTAATGAGAAACCATTATTTAGAAACTAAAAATGGATTATTTTGTTTTAAAATGAATCATGTTAAATACACAACTTACAAAGCCTCTCACAAATGCTTCTTGCCATTGGTGACTCTCAGCAAGAAAAAGCCACAATTCTATTCAGTTTTCACCTTTCACCTTGTCATACACACACACACACACACACACACACACACACACACACACACACACCCATACATATTGAAATAACAAGTTGGATGATGGAGGCAAGAAATAGTTTCATACATATCAGAGCCTGCAACATTGGCACTTTCCCAATGGAAAAAATATTCTTTAAAAAAGAAAAAACATTTCATTACAAAATTTACACTTTGTTAACAGTTTATAGAAATGTAAAAAAAAATCATTCTAGGCATATGGCATCTGATTTTAACTTTTAATTGCTATAGAGAGAAGTTAACTAGGATCTCCTGAGAATTTGAGCATTTTATTGAGTTGTAGAGGGTAAGGTGAATATGGTAGCTATATAAATATTTTCCTCTTTGAATGAATATGAATTCTAAACCTTGTCATCTATACATTACATGGCTGAAAGGAGGCATATTTGGGATGTGTTCATTCATTTATTCCCCCTTTCAATCATTCTACAAACATTTCATTAAGTGCCTACAACATATTTTGCTAGTGGTACGAAAGATAGGATGCTAAGTAAGATATTGCCTTTTCCATCATGATTGTGTTAGGTGTTTTGGAGGTCAGAGGAATAATTGGAATGGAATTGACAATTTATCTATAGAGGTTCCAGTAAACACATTTGAGAGATTCACTTTTGACATAAAAATTGGTTATCAGTTGCTGATTATCAGTAGATAATATCAGGAGATAAAACTGATAAAGATTCAGGGAGTCTCAACTTCCCTATATAGCCTGGAGTAAAAGAGTTTATTTGTTTGTTTTTTTAATTTTACTTTGAAAGTTTGTAATAAATATACTTATTTGAGGGGCAGCTAGGTGGCGCAGTAGATAGAGCACTGGCCCTGGAGTTGGGAGGACCTGAGTTCAAATCTGACCTCAGACATTTAACACTTACCAGCCGTGTGACCCTGGGCAAGTCACTTAACCCCAATTGCCTCACAAAAATAAATAAATAAATGAATTAATGAATTAATGAATAAATAAATAAATATACTTATTTGTATTTTAGTTGGTTTCTTTTTGACAGGTCCACCTCCAAGCTTTTTCAAGATGCTTAAATAGTTGTTTAACTTGTCCATGAATATAGTTTGATAAAAGACTGGACTCATTTTGCTCAGCCCACAATTGTTATATATATATTATGCCTTGATCATTCTTTCAGCTTTGTAGTTTGACTACTAACACTAGTGTTGCAGAGATATAACACTTAAATTTTTAAAAAATCACTTTGGACACAATAATTTGCCTGTTATTAAACACTCTAGGAAGTAGGTAGTGCACATATTACTTTCCCATTTATCACAGGAGAAAAACTGAGGTCCAAAGAGAACAGAGAGAGTGGTAGAATTTACTTCCAACCTTGTGTCTTCTAACTAAATGCTTCGTCTTCAATTTTTATATTATTTTACCTCCCATGTGGTTTCTGACATGCTGATCATGTTGACATAGTTACACATATACACACATGCAAAGACAGACATCCTTGTTCATCATGAAAACTCATATTATTCCTCTTACCATCATCAAAGACCTCAATCATTATCCTAATAAGGATTATATTTGTCTATAACACACATATACATGTGTATACATATATATACATATACATATACACATACACACATACATCATATGTTTATGAAAATTCTACTCAAGCCTACCATCCTGGGTCATAGGAACATTCCTTTTTGACTTAAAAAACAAACAAAATAAACTGTTCCCAGGTTGATCGACAAATAAGCATTTTCATGATCAGTTTATCCCAAAGCTTCCCATCTATTTAAATCTAGGTGCATAAAACTCCCATGACATGGTCAATTTTTCATCCATGCTTTATATTTAAGTGCAAATGATTTCTTTTCTTCTTCAGAGGCTCCACTCTATTCTATCAGGAAACATAAATGAAGGGGATATTTCTCTCTAAAATGCAGTTGTCTATGAATTAGTGTAAAAGGATAAGAAATATATGTATGTTTTACAGTTAGTGACTAGAAGAGCAATTAGTAAAAATGAAATGCAATTAAGACCAATGAGCATTAGGGATATGATAAAATGAAAAACTTATGAAACAATTTAAAGCAAAAATAAAAAACACTCAGAAGAATAGAATATATACTATGATCATGTGAGGAAATTTAAATGAGAATGAATGGACGAAGGCTCTTAATCAGACTTAGATGGAGTAACTGAAAGTCTATTATGACAGTTTATACCCTGAAATTAATTTAAATGTAAAATAGTTTGTAAGGAAATTTGTTGTTAGTGCCTATGCACCATATTAAGCTTATATTAAAGAAATTAACTTTTGAATTGAAGCAAAGATAAGTTATTATTATTTTTAATGACCATCAGTGTACTTGTCTGTATACTTAGCCTTCTTTCCCTGAATCCCAAGTAGAAGCTTAGTTCCTTTAGGCCTTGGTCTCTTTTGGCCTTTGTATTTCCAGTGCTTAGAATAGTACTTTGCATATAGTATGGCCTTAATAACTTTTGGCAGAATAGTGGCTGAATTCTGAAAACAAAAATATTATATTTAATTTTTCTTTTAAAAAAGCAAAACAAAAACAAATACTTCAAGTCTGTGTCTGATCCTTTTCGTATATTTCAGCATTTTAGTGGACTCAGTTTCCTCCTCTATAAAATGATTTATTATACAGGTTGATTCTCAAAATCCTTACATATAAAAGTGGAAGAT
This sequence comes from Dromiciops gliroides, assembly GCF_019393635.1. Taxonomy (NCBI): domain Eukaryota; kingdom Metazoa; phylum Chordata; class Mammalia; order Microbiotheria; family Microbiotheriidae; genus Dromiciops; species Dromiciops gliroides. The sequence continues at coordinate 245,620,438 of NC_057861.1, read as the reverse complement.
ATGCTTTGAATTGAGAGAGAATTAATTGAATTCAAAATTGAGGATAAATATAGAAGCATATACCTAGCATTGATGAATGGGGGCAAAAAGCAGGTAGGTAGCACAGTGAATAGAAAACTGGACTTACAATGAGGAAGACATTAGTTCAAATCCAACCTCAGAGAGTTATGAGCTATGTAACCCTGGGCAAGCTACTTAATCTTTGTTTGCCTCAATTTCCTTCTTTGTAAAGTGGGGATTATAAAAGCATCTACTTCCCAATATTGCTGTCAGTATAAAATTAAATAATACTTGTAGAATGATTTGCAAACTTTAGAGTGATAAATAAATGCTAGCTGCTATTACAATTATATATGTTGGGGATGTGGGGTATGTTGGTGACATCTATAAAGATAAGAAGCAGCAATGTGTCAAGCCCAGAAACCATAAATAGATTACACTGAGATACGGAACAAAAACCCCAGGTGACCATATATACAAACACCCATAAACATATATACAACACACACCCACACACACACAGAAACACACACATATATATGTGTGTGTGTATATATATATATATATATATATATATATATATATATATATATATATATATATATACACACACACACACACACACACACATATATATATATATATATATATATAAAATTTTGAACCAAAGCTTCATGCAGGTCCATAGGCAAAAAGTTTACATTGTAAAAAACAAATAGACAAATCCAGCAACTTCTCATCTAGGAACATTGGCCTACTTGCTATTAGTAAAGCATGGCATTCCATCTCCTTCCTCAATCTCATTCCACTGGCTCATAACCATATTGGGAATATTCTCCCTCTTTAACTCAGCCTCTTAGTTTCTCTGTCTTCCTTTCATACTCAGCAGAAACCCTACCTTATGGAGGTGTTTCACAGTCCCCATAAGCTATCATTATCTTCCTCTATGTGCTTTCTATGTACACTGAATATATCTTGAATGTACATAGCAATTTTCATGTTTTCCACCCACATTAGAACATGAAGACTTTAAGGGCAAGTACTACTTTTCATTTGTTTTTTTGTGTCTCTTTTGGTATTATTTCAGGGTCTAGCACATGGTTATTGATTAATAATTACTTAATGAACATTGTCTGACTGAAATAAAGTCCATAGCCAGTAAAGGATCAATAATACATATTTTTTTTTTTAGATTGACATTAAAGGAAATAACCATTTTCCTCTCCAAAAGGCCCAACGTACCATTAGTGTAGATGAAATGCTGGACTTGATTAACTATTGGCATAGACTTGTGTAATAATTCTTGTGATCTTATAGGTCTTGGTGTGAAATTCAGTAACCGGTACTAAGGTAAGTACATGTATACATTTTTTTAATTAAAATGGGAGAATGTGGTGAAATAGCACATAAACTCACAGGACTCCATCCCCGCCATAAGATAGAAAGTCACTTTCCTAGTCAAATGCTCTGAATCATCTAAGTGTTTAAAAACCAAAGACATTTATGATGTATTCCTTCTCTCTTCACATAACAGAGTTTTTGGTCTTGGCTTATATTTTCTGAATGTCAGGATTCTGGTGAAATAGAATTCTTTCCACTCTATCTGGTTCAAATATGTTCTTGGATTGAGTTCTAAGACATTTTCTATTCTAGTTATTTTTAGTGAAGGAAGGGAGTGAATATTTTCTCTCATGGACATATTTATGGATAACCATACTACTTACTATGGACCCAGAGAATGGGTCATAGAATACCCCAATTTATATAATAACCAATAGAAGAAAACTGTTAAATGTTCTTTTCCTGGTTACAATCATTTAGAAAACTATATTCAATACCAGGGACCACACCAGAACTAAAGTTCAGATTCTCTAATTCAACTGTGAATCTGAGAGTATTAAGGTTCTTTTTTTTAATTAAAGTTTTTTCATTAAAGTTTTTTTTGTTCTATTTTCCCTGTCCTACCCCATATAACACTAAACTGTAGCCATGCGCTTCTTTTTTAATAATAAAAGTATTTTATTATTTTCCAGGTTACATGTAAAATGGTTTTCAACATTTGTATTCATAAGATTTTTAGTTCCAAATTTGTCTCAAACCCTCCCTTCCCTCCTCCCCAAAAGATGAAGCAATATGATATAGGCTATGTATGTGCAATCACATTAACCACATTTCTGCATTAGTCATGTTTTGAAAGAAGAATCAGAACAAAAGGGGAAAAGCTCAAAAAAGAGGGAAAAAACAGTAGAAATAGCATGGCTCAATATGCATTCAGAATGCACAGTTCTTTTTTTACTGGATGTGGAGAACATTTTCCATCATGAGTTCTTTGGAATTTTCTTGGGCCATTGCACCACTGATAAGAGTCACGTCTATCATAGTTGATCATCACACAATGTTCCTGTTACTGTCTAAAATCCTGGTTCTATTTACTTCACTCAGCATCAGTCCACTTAAGTCTTTCCTGGTTTTTCCTGAAATCTGCCTGCTTATCATTTCTTATAGCACAATAGCATTCCATTACATTCATATACCACAACTTATTCATTCAGCAATTCCCCAATTGAAGGGCATTAACTTGATTTCCAATTCTTTGAAACCACAAAGAGAGCTACTACAAATATTTTCATACACGTGGGTCCTTTTCCCTTTTCTATGATCTCTTTGGGATGCAGAACTAGTAGTGGTATTACTATGCCCTTTGGGCATAGTTACAAACAGCTTTTCAAAATGCCTGTATAAGTTCACAACTCCACCAACAAAGCATTAGTATTCCAATTTATCCACAACTTCTCCAACATTTATTATTTTCCTTTTTTTGTCAAATTAGTCAATCTGATAGGTGTGAGGTGGTACCTTGGAGATGTTTTAATTTGCATTTCTCTAATCAATAGTGATTTAGAGCATTTTTTTCATATGGCAATAGATAGCTTTGTTTCCTTCATTTGAATATTGCCTGTTCATATCCTTTGAACATTTCTCAATTGGGGAATGACTTTAATTCTTAAGAACTTTATTTAGTTCCCTATATATTTTAGAAATGGGTCCTTTATCTGAAACTTTGGCTGTAAAAAATGTTTCCAGCTTTCTGCTCCCCTTCTAATTTTGGTCACATTGCTTCTGTTTGTACAAAAACTTTTAAGCTAATGTAATCAAAATTATCCATTTTGCATTTCATAATATTCTATATCTCTTGATTGGCCATAAATTTTTCTCCTCTCCACAGATCTTAGAGGTTAACTATTCCTTCCTCTCCTAATTTACCTATGGTATTACCCTTTATGTTTAAATCATGTACCCACTTTTACTTTATTTTAGTATGTGGTGTAAGTTGTTCTGTGCCTAGTTTCTGCCATACTATCTTCTAGTTTTCCCAGCAGTTTTTGTCAAATACTGAATTCCTGTCTCAGAAGCTGGAATTTTGGGGTTAATCAAACAGTAGATTATTATATTCATTTACTACTGTGTCTCCTGTGCCTAATCTATTCCATTGATCCACAACTCTATTTATTAGCCAGTACCAAATAGTTTTGATGATGGCTGCATTGTAATATAGCTTCAAATTTGGTGTGGCCAGACCACTTTCCTGTGCATATTTTGTTTCATTAGTTCCCTTGATTCTTGAACTTTTGTTCTTCCAGGTGAATTTTGTTATTATTTTTCTAGCTCTTTAAAATATTTTAGGTAGTCTGATTGATATGGCACTGAATATGTAAATTAATTTAGGGAGAGTTGTCATTTTTATTATTAGCTGGGCCTATCCATGAGCAATTGATATTTTCCCAATTATTTAGATCTGATTTTATTTGTGTGAAAAGTGTTTTGTAATTGTGTTTATGGACTTCTTGGGTTTGTCTTGGCAGATAGAATCCCAAGTATTTGATATTGTCCATAGTTACTTTAAATGGAATTTCTCTTTCTATCTCTTGCTGATGAGCTTTGTTGGTCATGTATAGAAATGCTGATGATTTATATGGGTTTATTTTATATCCTGCAACTTTGCTAAAGTTGTTAATTTTTTCAAGTAGTTTTATTGTTAGTTCTCTAGGATTCTCTAAGTATACAATCATATCATCTGCAAAGAGTAATAGTTTTGTTTTCTCCTTGTGTATTCTAATTCCTTTAATTCTTTTTTCTTTTCTTGTTGCTAAAGCTAACATGTATAGTACAATATTAAATAACAGAAGTGATAATGAACATCCCTGTTTCACCCCTGATCTTTCTTATTGGGAATGCCTTCAAATTATCCCAGTTCCATATACTGTTTGCTGATGGTTTTAACTAGATAATGCTTATTATTTTAAGGAAAGCTCCAACTATTCTTATGCTCTCTAGTGTTTTTAATAGGTATGGGTGCTGTATTTTTTTTTAAAAAGGTTTCTCTGCATCTATTGAAATAATCATATGATTTGGGTTAGTTTTGTTATTGATGTGATTGATTATGTTGATAGTTTTCTTATATTGAACCAGCCCTGCATTCATGGTATAAATTCTACTTGGGTATAATGTATTATCCTGTTGATAACTTGCTGTAATCTCCTTTCTAATATTTTACTTAAGATTTTTTCATCACTATACATTAGGGAAATTGTTCTATAATTTTCTATCTCTGTTTTGACTCTGACTGGTTTTGTTATCAACACCCTATTTCTGTCATAAAAGGAATTTGGAAGAACTCCTTCTTCACCTGTTTTTCCTAATAATTTGTATAACATTGGAATTAATGGTTCTTTAAATGTTTGGTAGAATTCATTTGTACACCCATATGGCACTGGAAATTTTTTATTAGGAAGTTCCTTGATGGTTTGTTCAATGTCTTTTTTCTGAAATGGGCTTATCTAAGGATTTTATTTCCTCTTCTAATAATGTTTGCAGTTTATATTTTTGTAAATATTCATCCATTTCATTTAGATTGTCAAATTTATTGCCATATAGTTGGGCAAAATAAGTCCTAATTATTGTTTTAATTTGCTCTCCCTTGGTGGTAAGTACATGCTCTTAATTTTTGACACTGGTAATTTGGTTTTCTTCTTTCTTTTTAAAAAATCAGGTTAATGAAATATTTATCTATTTTATTGTTTTTTCATAGAAGCAGCTTTTAGTTTTATTTATTAATTCTATAGTTTTCTTACTTTCGGTATTAATCTCACGTTCAATTTTCAGAACTTCCAATTTGGTGTTTGATTGGTCATTTATAATTTGTTCTTTTTCTTGCTTTTTTAGTTGCATGCCGAATTCATTGATCTCTTCTTTCTCTATTTTATTCATGCATGCATTTAAACATATAATGTTTCTCCTGAGAAATGCTTTGCCTGCATCCCGTAAGTTTTGGTATGTTGTTTCATTATTGCCATTCTCTTGGATGAAGTTACTGATTCTGCCTATGATTTCTTGTTTGACCCACTCATTCTTTTTTTTTTTTATTATGTAAGGTATTTTATTTTTTCCGTTACATGTAAAGATAGTTCTCAACTTTTGTTTATACAAGCTTTACAATTTCAGATTTTTCTCCCTCCCTCCCCTCTCTCCCCCCTCCCCCCTCCCCTAGACAGCAGGTAATCTGATATAGGTTATATCTATATATCTCTATACATATAGATATAGATATATACACACACATATATATACATACACATAATAACATTAATCCTATTTCTGCATTAATCCTGTTACAAGAGAAAAAATCAGAGCAGTGATGCAAAACCTCAAAATAGAAAAATATAACAACAGCACCCAAAACAAAAGAAATAATATGGTTCAATCAGCATCTATACTCCACAGTTCGTTCTTTCTTTTTTTTTTCTTGGATTTGGAGATCCTCTTCTATCATGAGTTCCCTGGAACTCTTCTGTACCATTGCATTGGTGAGAAGAATATAGTCCATCACAGTAGGTCAACACTCAATGTTGATGATACTGTGTACAATGTTCTTCTGGTTCTGCTCATCTCACTCATCATCAGCTCATGTAAGACCCTCCAGGTTTCTCTGAACTCTTCCTGCTCATCATTTCTTACAGCACAATAGTTTTCCATTGTATTCATATACCACAACTTGTCCAGCCATTCCCCAATTGATGGGCACCCCCTCAACTTCCAATTCCTTGCTACCACGTAAAGAGCAGCTATAAATATTTTTGTACATGTGGGTCCCTTTCCCCCTTCCATGATTTCTTTGGGCAAAAGACCTAAAAGTGGAATTGCTGGGTCAAATGGTATGCACAGCTTTATTGCCCTTTGGGCATAATTCCAAATTGCTCTCCAGAATGGTTGGATCAGTTCACAGCTCCACCAACAATGCATTAGTGTTCCAATTTTCCCACAGCCTCTCCAACATTTATTATCTTCCTTTTTTGTCATTTTAGCCAATCTGATAGGTGTCAGGTGGTACCTCAGAGTTGTTTTAATTTGCATCTCTCTAATCATTAGAGATTTAGAGCATTTTTTCATATGGGAATAGATAGCTTTAATTTTTTCATCAGAAAACTGCCTGTTCATATCCTTTGACCATTTCTCAATTGGGGAATGACTTGGATTCTTATAAATTTGATTTAATTCCCTATATATTTTAGAGATGAGGCCTTTATCAGAAGCACTGGCCTCAAAAATTGTTTCCCAGTTTTCTGCCTCCCTTCCAATTTTGGATGCATTGCTTCTGTTTGTACAAAATTTTTTTAATTTAATATAATCAAAATCATCCATTTTGCATTTTATAATATACTCTATCTCTTGTTTGGTCAAAAACTGTTCTCCTTTCCAAAGATCTGATAGGTACACTATTCCTTTCTCTCCTAATTTACCTATGGTATCACCTCTTATGTCTAAATCATGTATCCATTTTGACCTTATTTTAGTATAAGGTATAAGATGTTGGTCTATGCCTAATTTCTGCCATACTATCTTGCAGTTTTCCCAGCAGTTTTTGTCAAATACTGAGTTCCTATCCCAGAAGCTGGAGTCTTTAGGTTTATCAAACACTACATTACTAGTGTCATTTACTACTGCATTTCCTGAGCCTAGCCTATTCCATTGATCTACCACTCTATTTTGTAGCCAGTACCAAATAGTTTTGATGACTGCCGCTTTATAGTAAAGCTCCAGGTTTGGTACCGCTAACTCACCTTCCTGTGAATTTTTTTTCATTATTTCCCTGGATATTCTTGATTTTTTGTTTTTCCAGATGAATTTTGTTATTATTTTTTCTAGCTGTATAAAATAATTTTTAGGTAGTCTGATTGGTATGGCACTGAATAAGTAAATTAATTTAGGCAGTATTGTCATTTTTACTATATTAGCTCTGCCTATCCATGAGCAATTGATATCTTTCCAATTATTTAGATCTGATTTGATTTGTGTGAAGAGTGTTTGGTAGTTGTGTTCATAGAGTTCCTGGGTTTGTCTTGGCAAGTAGACTCCCAAGTATTTTATATTATCTACCGTTACTTTAAATGGAATTTCTCTTTCTATCTCTTGCTGCTGGACTTTGTTGGTCATGTATAGAAATGCTGATGATTTATGTGGATTTATTTTATATCCTGCTACTTTGCTAAAGTTGTTAATTGTTTCAAGTAATTTTTGAGTTGATTCTAGAGGATTCCTTAAGTATACCATCATATCATCTGCAAAGAGTGATAGTTTTGTTTCCTCCTTGCCTATTCTAATTCCTTTAATTCCTTTCTCTTCTCTGATTGCTAAAGCTAACATTTCTAAGACAATATTCAATAATAGGGGTGATAATGGACATCCCTGTTTCACCCCTGATCTTATTGGGAAGGCCTCTAATTTATCTCCATTGCATATAATACTTGCTGATGGCTTTAGGTAGATACTGTTTATTATTCTAAGGAAAGCTCCCCCTATTCCTAAACTCTCTAGTGTTTTTATTAGGAATGGCTGCTGTACTTTGTCAAAAGCTTTCTCTGCATCTATTGAGATAATCATATGATTTTGGTTGGTTTTCTTATTGATGTGGTTGATTATGTTAATAGTTTTCCTAATGTTGAACTAGCCCTGCATTCCTGGTATAAATCCTACCTGGTCATAGTGTATTATCCTGGTGATCACTTGCTGTAATCTCCTTGCTAATATCTTATTTAAGATTTTAGCATCAATATTCATTAGGGAAATTGGTCTATAATTTTTTTCTCTGTTTTTGCTTTGCCTGGTTTTGGTATCACCACCATATTTGTGTCATAAAACGAATTTGGTGGAACTCCTTCTTCACCTATTTTTCCAAATAATTTGTATAATATTGGAATTAATTGTTCTTTAAATGTTTAGTAAAATTCACCCGTAAACCCATCTGGACCTGGGGATTTTTTCTTAGGGAGTTCATTAATAGCTTGTTCAATTTCTTTTTCTAATATGGGTTTATTTAAGGATTTTATTTCCTCTTCAGTTAACCTGGGCAGTTTGTATTTTTGTAAATATTCATCCATTTCATTTAGATTGTCAAATTTATTGGCATAGAGTTGGGCAAAATATTAACTAATTATTGACTTAATTTCCACTTTATTGTTGGTAACATCACCCTTTTCATTTTTGATACTGGTAATTTGGTTTTCTTTTTTCTTTTTTTTAATCAATTTAACCAATATTTTATCTATTTTATTGGTTTTTTCATAAAACCAGCTCTTAGTTTTATTGATTAATTCTATAGTTTTTTTGCTTTCAATCTTATTAATTTCTCCTTTAATTTTCAGGATCTCTAATTTAGTGTCTAATTGGGGATTTCTAATTTGTTCTTTTTCTAGCTTTTTAAGTTGCATGCCCAATTCATTAATCTCCTCTTTCTCTTTCTTATTCATGTAAGCATTTAGAGCTATAAAATTTCCCCTAAGCACTGCTTTGGCTGCATCCCAAAAATTTTGGTATGTTGTCTCATTATTGTCATTCTCTTGGATAAAGTTATTGATTGTTTCTATTATTTCTTGTTTGGCCCATTCATTCTTTAGAATGAAATTATTTAGTTTCCAATTGATTTTCATTCTACTTTTCCCTGGCTCTTTCTTACATGTAATTTTTATTGCATCATGATCTGAGAAGGATGCATTTACTATTTCTGCCTTTCTACATTTGACTGTGATGTTTTTGTGCCCTAATACATGGTCAATTTTTGAAAATGTGCCATGTACTGCTGAGAAAAAGGTATATTCCTTTCTATCCCCATTCAGTTTTCTCCAGACATCTATCATGTCTAACTTTTCTAGTAATCTATTCACCTCTTTCACTTCTTTCTTATTTATTTTTTGGCTAGATTTATCTAATTCTGAGAGGGGGAGATTCAGATCCCCCACTAGTATAGTATTACTGTCTAATTCCTTTTGTAACTCATTTAACTTCTCCTCTAAGAACTTGGATGCTATACCACTTGGTGCATACATATTTAATATTGATATTCCTTCATTATCTATAGTACCTTTAAGTAAGATGTAATTTCCTTCCTTATCTCTTTTAATGAGATCTAGTTTTGCCTGCACTTTGTCAGAGATAAGGATTGCTACCCCTGCCTTTTTTACTTTAGCTGAGGCATAATATATTCTGCTCCAGCCTTTTACCTTTCCTCTGTGTGTATCTCTCTGCTTCAAATGTGTTTCTTGTAAACAGCATATTGTAGGGTTCTGGTTTTTAATCCACTCTGCAATTTGCTTCTGTTTTATAGCAGAGTTCATCCCATTCACATTCAGTTATTATTACTGACTGTCTATTCCCCTCCATTCTATTTACCCCCTTTGTACTTTTCCCCCCTTCTTTCACCCTATTCCTCCTCACTGACATTTTACTTCTTACCCCTGCCTCCCCCGATCTGCCCTCCCTTTTTATCACCCCCCTCTCTTTTCTTTACCCTTTTCTCCCTTGCTTTTGTCCTCCCTTCTATCAATCCCCCCTTTCCCTTCCCCTTTTGCTTCCCTAAAGAATGAGTTGTTTCTTTATCCCAATGAATGTATATGTTATTCCCTCTTTGAGTCAAATCTAATGAGAATAGGGTTGAAACAATGTTCTCCCCTCCTTTCTTTCCCTCTATTGTAATAGGTTTTTTTCCACCTCTTCATATGATATAATTCATCCCATTCCACCTCCCCTTTCCTCTCCTCCCCATAGACTCCCTTTTTAACCCCTTAATTCTTTTGTATCATCACATCAAAGACAATTTATATTTATACCCTCTATGTAAAGTCCTTCTCTCTGCCCAAATACATTTACAGTTCTTAAGAGTTATGAGTATTATCTTCCTGTGTAGGGATATAAACAGTTTAACCTAATAGGGTAACTTTTTTTTTTTCCCCTCTCTTTACCTTTTTAAACTTCTCTTGAGTCTTGTATGTTGAGATCAAATTTTCTATTCAGTTCTGGTCTTTTCACCTGGAAAGATTGGAAGTCCCCAATGTCATTAAATGTCCATCTTTTCCCCTGAAAGAAAATGCACATTTTTGCTGGGTAATAGATTCTTGGCTGCAATCCAAGCTCCTTTACCTTCCGGAATATCATATTCCAAGCCTTGCAATCCTTTAATGTTGAAGCTGCCAGGTCCTGAGCAATCCTGACTGTGGCTCCATGATATTTAAATTGCTTCTTTCTGGCTGCTTGGAGTATTTTCTCCTTCACCTGATAATTCTGGAATTTGGCTACAATATTCCTTGGAGTTTTCCTTTTGGGGTCTCTTTCAGGAGGTGATCGGTGGATTCTTTCAATGATGATTTTATCCTCTGATTCTATGATATCAGGGCAGTTCTCCTTAATAATTTCCTGGAATATGGTGTCTAGATTCTTTTTCTGGTCATGGCTTTCAGGCAGTCCAATGATTCTCAAATTGTCTCTCCTGGATCTGTTTTCCAGATCAGTTGTCTTTCCAATGAGGTATTTCACATTTTCTTCTATTTTTTCATTTTTTTTATTCTGCTTGACTGATTCCTGGTGTCTCATGGATTCCTTATCTTCCAACTGTCCCACTTTAATTTTTAAGTCATTGTTTTCTTCAGTGAGATTATGCACCTTTTTTTCCATTTGGCTAAGTGAATTTTTTAAGGTATTGTTTTCTTCAGTGAGATTATGCAGCTTTTTTTCCATTTGGCCAAATGAATTTTTTAAGGCTTTGTTTTCTTCAGCTTCCTTTTCCAAGCTGCTGATTCTTTTTTCATAGTTTTCTTGTTTTGCTTTCATTTCTCTCCCCATTTTTTCTTCTACCTCTTGCAATTGATTTTTAAAATCCTTTTTGAGCTCTTCCAGGAAGGCTTTTTGTTCTTGCGACCAATTCACCTTCCCTTGTGAGACTTCAGATGTAGACAATTTGAGGCTATTGTCCTCATCTGAGTTTGTGTTGGCTTCTTCCCTATTGATACAGAAGCTCTCAATGGAGAGGGCTCTTTTTTGCTTCTTACTCATTATTGCAGCTTATTTATTTATTTTTTAAGTTGAGGTCTGCTCTGGGGGCACCAGGGTGTCTCTTTTGGGCTTCTTGTGCAGGGGTATAGGTGCTGTGTGACCGGGTTTTTACTCTGAGGCCTTTATGGTGCGTGGAGATCCCCCGCCCTGAACTTCCTGTCTGATTGTGCTCGGCCAGCCAGGCGCCAGACCCCGGCGTCTGTTGCCGCCTGACTCGTTCGTCTCCCTCCTGGCCGGGTGCAGGTAGGTTTTTCCACTGTCCTTCTTGGCCACCAGATTTTTGAACCAGGTTCCAGGGGCCTCAGTTGTTCCGCTGTGGCCCGCAGCTCCTGCTGACTTGCCCTGCCCCCCTCGGCGCTGGTTTGCTGCCTTGTGCTGGTCCTCCCTTTTGCTCGAGTCAGACCAACCTTTTCCTGAAGTCTTCTAAATTATCTCTGGTTGGAGGACTGTGTCTCTCTGTCTCTTTGCAGGTTCTGTAGTTTCAGAATCCGTCCAGAGGCTTGATTTAATGTTCATTTTGAGGGAACAGAAGGAGAGCTCAGGCAGCTTGCTGCTTCCTCTCCGCCATCTTGGCTCCGCCCCCCTGACCCACTCATTCTTTAAGATGAGATTATTTGTTTCCAATTCCTTTTTGGCCTATCTTTCCATAGCCCTTTATTACACATAATTCTTATTGCATCATGATCTGAAAAGGATGCATTTACTATTTCTGCCTTTCTGAATCTGACTGAGGTTTTTTTTTTTTTTTAATTTCTTTGTTTTTCAGGGGCCAATGAGGGTTAAGTGACTTGCCCAGGGTCACATAGCTGGTAAGTGTCACGTGTCTGAGGCTGGATTTGAACTAGGTCCTCCTGAATCCAGGGCTAGTGCTTTATTCACTCTGCCACCTGGCTGCACCCCTGACTGTGAGGCTTTTTTGTCCTAATACATTGTCACTTTTTGTATGTGCCATGCACTGCTAAGAAAAAGGTATACTCCTTTTTTTTGTTTTGTTTTGTTTTTGTTTTTGTGGGTTTTTTTTTTTATTTTTGTTTTGTTTTTTTGCTTCCTTAGGTTCAGAATCCATTTAGAGGCTTGATTTAATGTTGTTTTCAGGGAAGTTCTGGAGAACTCAGGCAACTTCCTGATTTCTCTCCATCATCTTGGCTCCATCACCAGTGTTTATGCCATAAGCTTTTGTAAGTTATCCCTATGCACTTCTTACCATAAGAGCAATTGGCCTTATATTTGGATACTTTGTAGATCATACCAAAATTTATATTCACCTAGTCTGTCTAAAAATCAGTCTGATTTTTGGCATATACATCATTAAATATCCAGATGATAGTCCTATTTTTTTCATGTTTTGATTTATATATGGCAATTCTCTGTCCTTTTAAAATGCAGCATTGAATGAAAAAACCCAAGCAAGTTATAATTTAGCTCTTTTGGAAGACCTTTAGTGATTGGGAACCTACTGCTTTCCAAAGCATCCCATTTTGTCATATAACTATAATGTATATTATTTTCTTTACAACAGTTGATCTGCTCTCCAAAATTTTGACCCATTGTTTCTACTTCTGTACTGATGCTTCCCACCTATTTTTTTTACTTTAAATAAAAATATTTCTTAAATATCCAAATGGCGTTGATGTCTTTATTAAATTGATTCAATGTTGTAACTCTAGTGGTATTGGTCAAGATCAGTTTTTCAAAACTAATACTACCAAGCACACCTCAGTCTCTTGTAATCACAGCAAGGCAGCCAGAGAGAACTAGATATGGTAATAATAGGATCCAGTAGGAAAGAGTTCTCAGTTATTTAACTTTATAGCTTTTAAAACTGTAAAAAGTAAGGACCTCTTATGGTTAAAGTTTGTGATCCAAAAACTAATGTCAGTCTATAAATCAGTGGTTGAAAGATGCTACTTGCTCTCTGTCATGAAAATCAGTCAGTGTTTTAGATTCTAAATTTACAGCATATTATCTGAGTTATCTGATGAATTAATTGATGTTGATATCTTTGTTTCTATTCTTTTGTATAATGGCTATTTCTGTTCTTGATACAGATAACTAGGAATAGAATAAAGGAGAACAGGAATTGTCTTTCTCAAATTCTGTTTTTAAGAGAAAGATAATGATAGTCTTGTCAGGGAACAAGATAACAGCACTGACAGGATTGCCAAATGTTAAATAATAAATTTGGGAAATCTGCTAGAGTGGTTGTAACTTAGGAATAGTTTATATCATACAGATTTTTCATCAATGGACTAGATTGTAAGTGAATAATACACTAGCTAGTGTTGTTGTTGAGTCTTGTCTGACCGTGACCTTATTTGTGGTTTTCTTGGAAAAGATACTGGAGTGGTTGGCCATTTCCTTCTCCAGCTCATTTTATGGATGAGAAAATGAGCCAAACAGTGTTAAGTGACTTGTCCAAGATGAAACAACTTGTAAATATCGGAGGCTAGATTTGAACTTAAGAAAAATAAGTCTTTCTGACTTCAAGCCAATGACTCTATACACTGCACTGTCTAGCTACCCTAACTAGATAAAATGTAAATATTAAACCCTAGACTTAATCCTCCTGTCCCTTTAGAGAACAGGGGCAATACAAACTCACTGGTTTAAAGGGGAAAATCTCTGTCCTACTTCTAGGTAGTAAGATACTGGCACATTTGAGGTACCACTTTGCCATGTGCTTTTATATTTTCCCTTTTATATTTCTAAGGTCTATTTCCATCTATCCCATCCCCATCCACAATCTCTTTAAAGTAAAAAAAAAAAAGAACCGCCAAAACTTTTCTATGTTTTCTGCAACTTTATCTATAAAATAGAGGATAGCACACAGTGGAGGGGTAGACTGAGTAATAAATATGGTGTACTGATTCATAATTCTTCATTTTACTAACATTTCTGGGGTTATTACCATATTTATTTGCTTAAAACATACCTATTTGAAAATGAAATATGGTAGTCTCTGTTTACATGAACTTTTTTTTTATTAATTAATTTCATTTAAACAAAAACTGGGACTTCTGGAATGTAGAATATTTGTGCTTGTCAAGATAGTCTTGTTATTGTTGTCCAGTCATTTTAATCATGCCTGATTATTTTTTACTCTTTTTGGGTTTTTCTTGGCTAATATACAGGAGTTGTTTGCCTTTATCTTCTACAATTCATTTTACAGATGAGGAACTGAGGCAAATATGGTTAAGTTATTTGCCCAAGGTCATAGAGCTAGTAAATGTCTGAGGACAGATTTGAACTCAGGAAGATAAGTCTTCTCAGGTTCAAACTGGGCACTCTCTTCAGTACACCACCAGGCTGCCCCAAAATAGGCATAGTTTTCATTAAAGTAGCATTTGAATTCTTGTCCCTGGCGATGCTAAAGAAAAGGAGAGATTGTCAACAATTTTTCCTCTCTAATATGTCTCTTCATCAAAGTTTTTTCTCTAGTTTTCTCTGGTTATGAGTATGTCCTAATATTTGTGAGAAGGGTCAAGCAGTGAGCTAGGACTGCATCAAATGTCTGCTCCTTCTTCTGGAAACCAAAGTTACATAATCCTCAAATCTAAAATTATTGCCATCTTTAAATACAAATGCTGTTCTAGCTTATAACTTGCAAATCATTTCCCTCTGAATCTCATACACTGTTTTCATTAACATTAGTGTTCAACAATTTTCCCTGTGATGTTAGATTATGGAATATATAAATAAGATGGATGACTCATTTATATTTGATAAAATCAATCATAAAGCTAATATTTATTCAATTAAATTTACCCCATTTGACCACAAGTAGGGAACTAGCTATAGCGACCTCCAATAGAACAAAATATAAACATATTAAGAGTTCATAATATATGCAGATCAGAGATAAAGAATTTTTTTAGCAGAAAGCAATTGTAGAAATGAATTATCCCTGAGGTCTTCAGTTACTTGCCCAAGGTCACACAGCCTCTGTACACTATATAATTTAGAATTAATTTTAGTGTTACTCTACCAAGTCACCAAAGGAATGAATAATCTCAAATTCTGCCACATCTAAGTCACCAAACTGCGTGATGTTACCTTATTATTAACTACAGCAGGGCTGAATTATTGCTGTAATTTTTCAGTCATGGGCTACTGAGCTGTCAAGGTCAGGATGGCCCATACAAGGTAGATGTAAAATGAGAAAGCATTAGATCTGAAAAGTTCAGTTGTAACTGGCCTATGGAATCTGTTTTATTAAAAGAGAGAAGTACTGGTTTGCTTGTTTTTTCAGTTTCCCAAGTTTTATTGAAATACTGTGATGACCACAGGGAGAGAACCAGAATATTGGAAAGGTATCTCTTGAATAGTGAAAGGAAAGACAGTTATATTTATAGTATAGATAAATTGATTGTCAGTCTCAGTATAATAATCTCTACCTTTGGGAGGTACAGGGGAGGGCCTATCCTCATTATAATATTCTCCACCTAGGGGTGTTTCAAGGAGAGGGCTTATCCTAATTTGGAGTTCCAGGGGTCCTAACCCAACCCCCAAGGTGGGTACCTTTATCAGTGGAGGTGTGTTTTTGGGGTTTACACATCATAAGGTGAATCTGGGGACAAATTTGGCCTTTTCTGTGGATGTCTCTTTCTGATTCCCATGGCTATTTTCAAAATATAATCATTTTTCCTTACAGTTTCTATAGCTTGTCTTTTTCCTTTATTTTTATTTTGACCTGACCTGTTCTGGTCCATTATGGATGTTGATCACTATGTGTATGAGAGGGGCAGCTAGATGGCTCAGTGGATAGAGCACCAGCCTTGGAGTCAGGAGAACCTGAGTTCAAATCCAGCCTCAGGCACTTAACACTTAAAGGCTGTGTCACCCTGGGCAAGTCACTTAACCCCAATTGCCTCACCAAAAAACAAAACAAAACAAAAAAAACCAAGCAAACAAAAAAAAAACCCAAAACTATGGGTATGAGAACCTAATGTAAGTTATCCATTAACTGGGATCTGACTCCCTTTTAGAGATAATATGTGTATTAGAGCTTGGGTCTTGGGTTTTTCTATTAACCGTTTTTTGCCTCCTACATCATTCCCCCTTTTTATATACCCCAGGAAAAAGGACCAAGATCATCTCTTCTGTTACTGCTTCCTGCTGAGTGGGGGTGAAGTAGGGCCCCACAGGGGGTTTATGAATTGAGGGAGATATAGGAACTAGTATTACAAATGCAAGAACGACAACAGAAAACACAAATGATTTACAAACAGACCAAGGGGCAACAGGGACCTAAAAGAGAATAAATCTAAAAGTTCCATGAAAAAAACTGGATGAAGCAAGCAGTTCTGGCAAATGTGGTCATGGACTGAGGCAGAGTCTGTATGGTTCAGAACACCTCCTGAAGTTTGAGCTGCAATGCAGAGATTACCTGTATGGCTGAAACTGTTCACAACTGCTTGCTTCATCCAGTTTTTTTTTTTTTCATGAAGAAGTACTATTATAATGTTGAGCAATGAGAACCTAGAAAAACCCCATGTGGAAAATAAGCTCTCATAGATCAAAAGAGGTTTTTTGCTTTTGTTTTGTTTGGTATGATTTTGTTTTTCCATCCTTTGCATTTCAGCATATAATACACTTTGACCTTTTGAATTATTTGAATATCAAATTTAATAATCCCTAAAGCATCTTGACTTCATAAGAAAATGATTTTAGAATTGTCAACTATTATGGAATAATTATTGTGTTTTAAATTTATTTTAAGTAAGGTCTCATCCCACTTCAACTCCACATAGCATACTCCTAACAGGTTCAATATTTCCTTTGGACTCATGTCTTTAGAAAGTTTTCCCCTAAAGCCATGGAATGAGGTTCACATGCCATTGGAAGCAAAGCAGTGATAGGAACTCATTCCTGATACCAGTGCCTATTTCGGTCCCAGCACTTCACATCTCTAGGGTCAGTTTCTGGTTTGTTCAAGCTCCTAGGTAAGACCTGCTTTTTTCCAGCTCTTCATCTTAGCATATATATATATATATATATATATATATATATATATATATATATATATATACATATATATATATATGCTATTCACATGTATATATATATATATATGCTATTCACATGTATATATATATATATGCTATTCACATGTATATATATATATATATGAATATTTCCTCAATTTTTCCTCAACTCATGTGAGTCCTCCAGACTCTCTCCAGCTACCCTACTTGTTGCCGTCACAGGTAGTGGACATGAAATTTAATGAGTTACTTGATATATGTAAAGTAGAAAATTGTCATCACTGAGATTTCCATTCATATTTCAGGTATATGATTTCTAAGTTGCTCTATATATACTAGGCCTTATTGATCCTTGCTCTTCTTTCTCCCCTTTCCCTTTATAATTTCTTTCTTATGTACCTTCTATCTTTCTTATCCCTTTCCTTTTCCCTTTACTTATGCCTAAATTTCTTCTTATGTATTTACTTTTTTCCTTCTCCTTCTCTCTTTGCCATCTCTCCTTTCTCTTCCCTTTCCCAATTGTTTCTTTCCCATTCTATTCTTGATATGTTCATACAGTCTTTCCAGGACTAAATCTTACTTCCCACATTGGATAGAATCACCAACTTCTTTCTTTTATTAAATAGTATTTTATTTCCAATTATATGTAAAGATAGTTTTCTACATTTATTTTGGTAAAATTTTGAATTCCACATTTTCTCCCTCCTTCCTTCCCTTCCCCCTCCCCAAGACAGCAAGCAGTCTGATATAGGTTATATATTAAATCATGTTAAACATATTTTCACATCAATCATGTTGTGAGAGAAGATTCAGAAAAAAAGGCAAAAAACCCACAAGAAAGAAGAAAAAGTTAAAGTGAAACTAGTATGCTTAGATCTGCATTCTGCCTCCATAGTTCTTTTTCTAGATATAGAGAGCATTTTCCATCATGAGCCTTTTGTAATTGTCTTGGATCATTATACTGCTGAGAAAAGCTGTCTATCACAAATTAATCATCATAAAGTGTTGCTGTTACTGTGTACAATGTTCTCTTGGTTTTACTTGTTATACTGAGCATCAGTTCAGATAAGAATTTACAGGTTTTTCTGAAATCAGCCTGCTCATCATTTCTTATAGCACAATAGCATTACATTCACATGCCACAAATTGTTCAGCTATTTTCAAATTGAGGGGCATCTCCTCATTTCAAATTCTTTGCCGCAACAAAACGAATTATCATAAATGTTTTTGTATATGTGGGACTTTTCTCCTTTTTTTGATCTTGGGATATAGACCTAGTAGTGGTATTTCTGGGTCAAAGGGTATGCATAATTTTATAGCCCTTTGGGCATAATTCCAAACTGATCTACAGAATGGTTGTATCATTCACAATACCACCAACAGTGCATTAGTTTCCCAATTTTCCTACATCTTCTCCAACATTAATCATTTTCCTTTTTTTGTCATATTAGCCAATTTGATAGGCATGAGGTGGTACCTCAGAGTAGTTTTAATTTGTATCTCTCTAATCAACATGTTTTGTTTTGTTTTTTCATATGGCTGTAGATAGCTTTAGTTTCCTCAACTAAAAACTGACTATATCCTTTGACAATTTATCAATTGGGGAATGACTTGTATTACTATAAATTTGATTTAGTTCCTATATACTTGAGAAATGAGGCTTTTATCAGAAACACTGGCTGTTTCTGCATTCTGCCTTTCTTCTACTTTTGGCTGTATTCGTTTTGTTTGTACAAAACTTTTTAAATTTAATGTAATCTAGATTATCCATTTTTAAATTTCATAATGTTTTTGCTCATCTTTGGTCACAAATTCTTCCTCTCTCCTTAGATCTGACAGTAAACTATTCCTTTTTCTTCTAATTTGCCAATGGTATCACCCTTTATGTCTACATCATGTAGCCATTTTGACATTACATTGGTATATAGTGTGTGCCTAGTTTCTGCCATACTATTTTTCAAATTTTCCCAGCAACTTTTGGCAAATAGTGAGTTTTCATCCCAGAAAAAGGAGTCTTTGGGTTTACCAAATGGTTGGTTGATTGCTATATGCATTTACTTATGTATTTTGCATGAATAACCTATTCCCCTTATCTACCACTCTATTACTTAAGCAGTACCAAATAGTTTTTAAGATTGTCACTTTATAATATTATTTTAGATCTGGTATTGCTAGGCTACCATCTTTTGCATTTTTCATTAATTCCCTTGAATTTTTTTTTTGCAGGACAATGGGGGTTAAGTGACTTGCCGAGGGTCACACAGCTAGCAAGTGTCAAGTGTCTGAGGTCAGATTTGAACTCAGGTCCTCCTGAATCCAAGGCTGGTGCTTTATCCACTACACCACCTAGCTGCCCCTTATTGTCTTGAACTTTTGTTCTTCCAGATGAATTTTATTATTATTTTTCTAGGACTATAAAATAATTTTGGTAGTTTGCTTTACATGGCACTGAATAAGTAAATTAATTTTGGTAGAATTGTAGTTTTTTATTATATTAGCTCTTCCTACCCATTGGAAATTGATATTTTTCCATTTGTTTATATCTGACATGATTTGCATGAAAAGTGTAATTGTGTTCATACAGCTACTGGATTTGCCTTGGCAAGTAGACTCCCAAGTATTTTCTATTGTGTTTAAGTATTTTAAACAAAATTTCTCTTTTTGTCTGTTGTTGCTGGGCTTTGTTGGTTATACATAGAAATGCTGATGATTTATGTGCATTTATTTTATACCCTTCAAATTTGTTGTTAACGTAAGTTGTTAATTGTTTCAAGTTGCTGTTTTAGTTGATTCTTTTAGATTCTCTTAATATACCATCATATCTTCTAAAAAGATTGATAGTTTTGTTTCTTCCTTGCCTATTCTAAATACTTCAATTTATTTTTCTTTTCTTATTGCTAAAGCTAAAATTTCTAGTACAATATTCAATAATATTGTTGATAATGGACATCCTTGTTTCACCCCTAATTTTATTTTGAATGCTTCTAACTTATTCCCATTACATAAAAGGCTTGCTGATGATTTTAGACAGATACTGCTTATCATTTTAAGGAAACCTCCATTTATTCCTACACTCTCTAGTGTTTTTAATAGCAATGGCTGCTGTATTTGTCAAAACATTCTCTGCAACTTTTGAGATAATCATAATTTTTGTTAGCTTCATTATTATTATGGTCAATTATGATAATAGTTTTCCTAATATTGAACAATCCCTGAATTCCTGGTATAAATCCCATCTGGTCATGGTGCCTTTTCTTGATGATAAATTGCTGTATTCTCTTTACATAGAATTTTTATATCAATATTCATTAGGGAAATTGCTCTATAATTTTCTTTCTCTGATTTGGCTCTTCCTAGCTTAGGTAGCATATCATATTTTGCTCATAAGGTGAATTTGGTAGTACTCCACCTTTTCTTTTCCAAATAGTTTATAGAGCATTAGAAGTAATTGTTTTTTAATGTTTGGTAGAAGTCACTTGTATATCCATCTGGTCCTGGAGATTTTTTCTTAGGGATTTCATTGATGGCTATTTAATTTCTTTTTTCCCCAAAAATGTGCTTATTTAATTATTTTATTTCTTCTTTGTTAATCTGGGCAACTTGTATTTTTTTTTACAAATATTTATCCATTTTCTTTAGATTGTCAAATTTATTGGCATATAGTTTGGCAAAATAGCTCCTAATTATTGCTTTAATTTTTCTTCAGTTGTGGTGCATTTCACCCTTTTCATTTTTTATACTAGTAATTTGGTTTTCTACTTTCTTTTTCTAAACCTAACCAAAGATTTATCCTTTTTTCCCCATAAAAACCTATTCTTAGTTTCATTTGTAATCTTATAGTTTTCTTATTCTAAATTTTATTAATTTCTCCTTTGATTTTCAGAATTTCTAATTTGGTATTTAATTGGGTGCTTTTAATTTGTTCTTTTTCTAACTTTTTTAGTTACATGGACAATTCATTGATCTCCTCTTTCTCTCTGTTATTCATGTAGGCCTTTAGAGACATAAAATTTCCCCTAATAACTGATGTGACTATGTTCTATAAATTTTGCTATGTTGTCTCACTGTTGTAGTGCTCTTTAATGAAATGATTGATTTTTTCCTGTGATTTTTTTTTATTCTACTCATTCTTTACGATGAGATTATTTAGTTTCCAGTGAATTTTTGGTGTATCTTTCTATGGCCCTTTATTATGCATATTTTAATTACATCATGACCTGAAAAGATTGCATGTAATATTTCTGCCTTTCTGCTTTTGACTTCAAGGCTCTTATACATGATTAATTTTTGTGTAGGTGCCATGTATCACTGAGACAAAAGTATATTCCTTTCTATCCCCACTTTAGTTTTGTTCTGAGATGTATAATGTTTATTTGTAAAAAAATTCTATACATCTCCTTAAATTCTTTCTCATTCATTTAGTGTTAATATTTTTCTAATTCTCAGAGGGGGAGTTTAAGGTCCCCCACTAGTAAGGTTTTGCTTTCTGTTTTTCCTGTAACTCAGTTAACTTCTCATCTAAGAAGTCGGATGATGTACCACTTGGTACATATATGTTTAGTGTTGATATTATTTCATTGCCTAGGGAAACCTTTAGTAAGAAGTATTTTCTTTCCATATTTCTTTTAATTAGGTCTAATTTTGCTTTTGCTTTCTCTGAAATAAGTATTTCTACCCCTGCTTTTTTTTTAACTTCTGCTGAAGTATTATATATTCTGCTCTACCCTTTTACCTTTATTCTGTGTATATCTCTCTGCTTCAAATGTCTTTCTTGTAAATATTCATATTGTAGGATTCTGGTTTTTAATCTACTTTGCTCTCTGCTTCCATTTTTTTTGGGGGGGAAGAATTCATCCCATTCGCATTCACAGTTATGATTAATAACTGTGTATTTCCTTCCACCCTATTTTTCCATTTATTCATACTTTTCTCTCTCCTTTCTGTCATTTCCTTCTTACTAGTGTTTTGCTTCTGACCACCACCTCCCTCAATCTGCCCTCCTTTCTATCAACCCTACCTCCCTTTTCTTTTCCCTTTCCCAAACTACTTTTCCCCTCCCTTCTATCAGTGCCCCACTCATTCCTTTCCCTTTTCCCCTTTTATTTTCCTATAGGGTAAGACAAAATTCTATCCCCCACTGAGTGTGTATGTTTTCACCTCTTTGAGGTAAATCAGATAAGAATAAGTTGAAACAATATTCACCCCTCCCTTCTTTCCCACTATTGTAATAAGTATTTTGTGCCTCTTCATGTGATATGATTTACCCCATTCTGGCTCCCTTTTCCTCTTTTCCCAGTACAATCCTTTTTTGTCACCCCTTCAGTTTTTTCTTTAAAGCAGCACATCAAAACCAACTTATACCCAGACACTTTGTCTATATATAATCTTTCTATCTGTCCTAATAGAGATCCAGTTGTCTAGTTATGAGTATCTTCTTCTTGTGTAGGGATAAAAACATTTTAACTTTATTGTCTAACAAGTGATTCTCTCACAGGGACTTAGATTTACTCTACTACTAGACTTGCTTGTTATTGTCTATAAAGCCCTGTAGAACATGACTTATTCTCTTTACCAACTACTATAATATTTCCTATGTGGAGTCATTTGCTCTACTCCAATAATCAAAGCACTTTTATTCTCCAAAATTGCTTAATGAATTGTTCATATCTAATTTGTATCTTTTACTGAGTAATTTGGAGAAGTATGGGCAATTTGTGTTTGCATTAATTGGGTCTGAGGCTCTATCTTTATCCCTATTATTTGAGGGGAAAAAGAGAGTGTTTTTTCTTCACCTTATGGACAAAAAAATTAGTTATTATGATATTATATTGTGATCTTAGGCTGAATTAATAGAAGTGTATTAACACAATTTGAATAAAGAAACATTTGTTACATTCTTATAAAAACAATCACTGTACTATGCTAATTCCTGGGAAAATAATGGGCAGATGGGGCAAAGTGGTTGTAGTTTTCAATGAGTTTAAAATTTATGGGAGTGATTCTGCTTTATGTATGCACTGATTCTGGACTGGTTGTACTAATACAACTCTTTCCATTAAGTCCAAGTTCTAATGAGACTGCTCCCTGAAGGTGTGTGGGTACATATGAGACTATACTTTATGAAGATCATATATGTTCACCATTTTATTCAATATTTTAGTAGAAATGCTAGTTAGTGCAATAAGAGAGGAAAAAGAAATTGAATAACCATAGGCATCAAGAAAAGAAAATCATCTTCATTTTACAGATGAGATGATGGTAGACTTTGGGAATGCTAGAAAGTCAACTGAAAAACTAACAACTTTAGCAAAGTTATGGGATACAAAAACCCACACAAATCATCAATATCTCTATATACTAAGAACAAAACCCTCCAGGAAGATATGCTAAAATAATTTCCATTTTAAATAACTTCAGATGGTAAAAATATTCAGGAATCTACTTGCCAAGAAATACACAGAAACTATTTGAACACAATTGTAAAATAATTTTCACACAAATGAAGGCAGATCTTAAAAATTGGAGAAATAAAAATTGCTAATATGTAGTCTGAGACAAAAGAATATAAATGATAATACTGTCTAAATTAATTTATTTATTCAGTGTCATGCCAAACTGGCAATCCATTACCATATAAAGCTTGAAAAAATCATAATGAAATTAATCTGGAGGAACAAATGTTGAATAACATCAAGGAAATTTTAAAAAATTAATAAAGAGTAACTAGTGTTGTTGGTCAGTAATGTCTGACTCTTTGGAATCTTGTGAGCAAAGCAGAGCAGTAAGGTCCATGTTATTTTCTTGGCAAGAATACTGGAGTGGTTTGCAATTTCTTTCTCCAGTGGATCAAGGCAAAAAGAGGTTAAGTGACTTACCTGGGGCCATGCAGATAGTAAGTGTTTGGGTGTGAATTTGAACTCAGGTCTTCCTTACTTCAGGTCTAGCACTCTATCCAATGAGACATGTAGCTGCCTCTACATAGCAATATCAAATCTCAAACTACATCAGAATGTCCTAATCATCAAAACAATTTGATACTGAATAAGAATTGGAATTGTTAATCAGTAAAATAAATTATGTCTATAATACACACAAACAATGCCTGCTAGGTGGTACAGTGAAGTGTTGGTGCTGGATTCAGGAAACCTAAGTTCAAATCTGATCTCAAACACTCAAAATCTGTTGGACTCTGGGTATATCACTTAACCCTGTTTTCTCCAGTTTCCTTAGCTATAAAATGTACTAGAGAAGGAAACAAAAATTCACTCCAGTATCTTTGCCAAGAAAACCTCAAATGGGGTCACAAAGTGTCAGACACAACTGAAATAACTGGAAAACAAAATCTATTAACAAATGAGAACTTTTACCTCATATATGATAAATCCTAAAATCCCAGCTTTTGGGACAAGATTTGACAAAAACTATAGGGGAAACTGGAGAGTAGTCTGCAAGAAACTAAGTCTAGACCAAAATATAATACTGTAAGTAAAAATAAGCTCAAAATGTATATATCATTTAGATAAAAGGTTAATATCATAAGCAATTTAGCATAACATGAAAGAAATTACCTGTCAGATCCATAGATAGGGGAAGATTTCATTACCAATCAAGAAAAAAGGAGGCTCACAGGAGGTAAGATATACACATATGTACATATGTATGCGTGTATGGATATACATTCAGTTAAAATATGTTTGCACAAAAAAAATGCAGGCAAAATTAAAAGGAAATTAGGTAACTGGGGGAACATTTTTATAGCAATCTTCTCTTAAAAGGTGTCCTTTCTTAAATCTGTAGGGAAATGAGACAAATTTGTAAAAATAAGAGAATAGGATATTTTCAGAGGAAGAAATCAATGCTATCAATAATCAATGAAAAAAATGCTCTACAATCACTAAAAATTAAAGAAATGAAAATTAAAACTTTGATCTAACACCATCTCATTGGTTAAGATGACAGAAAAAGAAAGTGACCCCTCAATGCCCAAGGAAACTTTCTGTTTATAAATTGCAGATTTAACGTGGATCTACATTGTTAGAAGTAGTTCCTTAAGGATATTAATCTAAATCAATGAACTTGTATGTGAGATCAATTTATATGAATAAATGGTAAGTGGAAGGCAACAGAAAATGTATATTAGAAGTGAAGGTAAGTGCACTAATACTGAAGGGAAAAGTTCCTGAGAATCAGAATTGAAGAAAAAGTTCATTCCAGGCATGTAAGTTGATTTGTGGGAATGAAGCAGTAAGGAATTGTTGAGTTGAGGAAAAAAAAATTAGCAGTTCAAAATTCCTAGAATATAGAGTTTTTGATGTTTATAATATGGAATAAAACTTGAAAGGGTAAGTTGATATCAGATTGTAAACTGTCCTAAATTCCAGAATAAAGATTTCATTGATTAGTTTATATTTTATCCTTACCCAATGTGGAGTAATTTAAAATTGTTGAAAAGTAAATTCATACAGACCAGAAACACTTCTTTTAGTTGTTGTTGCTCTTGTTATTTGCCCTTCATTTTCAAAGGACCGATGGAATCATGGGGTGACATCTTGACTCACATGTGAATGGATTTAAGTGAGGCAGAGTTGCTCAAAGTACTCAATTTCACTTTCTCTTCCAGTCATCGAGGGCCAATAGGAGGACAAAAGTCAGAATGACTGGTGCTGGCCTAGGATGCAGTGGATGAACTTGGCTTCTTTTATGTCTCATCTATCTCTCAGCATTCCACAGCACCGGATTCAACTGCCTACATGGCCATTGGAACAAATTGTCCTCATCTACCTATTCTCCTAGGAGTAGTTTTCACATTTAGGGTAGACATCTCACTAACTCACAGATAGGCTTTGAGGTTTCTCACTTACCCACCTGGTTTAGTCCATCTGACAAGTGGGTTTACTAGGGTATGACCCCCACACATGCTACAGTTTCTTGGAGCCACAGGTAAAAGTTGAGTACCAGATAGATATCCAAAGGGAATGAACAGCCTTGAAAAGGGCTCCTCCCTTTCGGGGAGGAGAACGTGACGAACAGCTGTGAGTCTGCTAAGCACTCCACTTCTGAGGTGCGAGGTTAAAGGCAAGGAGAGAACAGAAGTGATGTCTTTTTTCTCTCCTGGCCCACTGGCTTGCTCTGTACACACAGACGCTGACTCAGGTTCGACAGCGTGGTCCTTAATGATTGGCCTGGTCCTCCATAATAGAACGTGCTTGATGCGGTTCTCAGCCTCAGAGGTGGCCTTGGGTTTTTAGTGAGTTCTATACGGAATATAGACTAAGCTTAGATCTAAGACTATTTATTTGTATTTCTACTTTCCTATTTCTCTAATCAGCTTCACCTTGTTTGTTGGCTAATTAATTCCTAAACAATAAAAGCTAAGTAATCCATTTCTAACTAAAGCTCAGAGGTTTCTTTCTCTTACTGGTCTGGGAGATATATAATGGAAAGGTTAAAGGGGAGTTTAATGTGCTTATATCCAATTTTAAATCTCACAATAGATATGACAGTCTAATAATTATAGTCAGTTATTCCCTTTGCTCATTGAAGGGTCTATTCTCCTCCACAAAACACCATCTTTGGCTCTGAAGATGGTAAAAATCCAATTAGGGACCTGTAATGATTGTGTAATGATTGGAATGATGCCACCTACTGGAGACTTGCTGTGGGAAAGCTCCACCATGAGGAAATGCCTCAGAGACATTGTGGCTTTTCCTTGGCATCAGGAAATGACGTTTGCTCATGGGTGCTGTCTATCAAGGCTACCAGCCAATCAACTTGAGGACCCTCCTATTTTCTGGGAGGAGACAGGAAGGAGGAGAGGGAGCCTATGCAGAGAGCTCTTGGGCTTTTTGGGTTCCTGACTGGATGGTGGTGGTGGCAGAGGACTTCACAGGAAATTTGAGGAAAGATAGGAATGCCAGGCTGTTGGAATTCTGTTCTCAATCTTTTCCTTTCTATTTTCCAATAAACCCTTAAAAACCTAAACTCGTTTTATCAGTGATTTTAGTCAGTTTCCCCAAAAACTGGGGGAACAGATTAGAATCCACATTTAGAATCTTAAATTACACAATTGGAATGATGCCATGTGCTGGAGAGTTACTGTAGGAAAGCCTTGCCATGTTTCCAGTTTCAGAGGAGGCTTCTGGGAGGAAGAAGAAAGCATTGGGTCCTTTTGGTTCCTGACCTCACCATGGCAGGTCAGGTGATGGTGTCTGTTAGAAATAGTTAGATTTTTACCTTTCTCTCTTATCCTAATGCTCTTTAATAAATACTTAAATACTCTTGCTAAAGCTTATAATTTATTGGCAACCACTAATTAGATATTTTAGACAGTATAGCTAGAATTTACCCCCTTACAGATGGCTGACCATGAAGAGGAAAGCTAAATCTCCATCTTCTGACCTTCTGTTTGGGTAATAAATTTCCCCTTTCTCCTTTCCCTATATTGTTATTTACATACTGTTTGTTAGCATAGGGTGTGTTTCATCAAGGAAACACTCATGTTCCTGGAAGAAACAAAGTGGGAGATGTGTCAAGATAATGGAATATGGTAGATAAGGGGATTTAGCAGGTACTCAAAGGCCCACCTTGAGATTAATCTAAAATGATTGAATTAAGTGAGAGTGATTGACTGCTCATTAGCCTACTTCCAGTTAATTAGATTGTATGCACATCTGGCTGGCCCTTAAGAGGGTATTCTCTTTATGGCATGGCTTCCCTACAGTAACTTTCCAGCAGGTAGCATTACTCCAATCATTAAAGGACATAGACATTTTCTAAAAGTACTGGTTTAATTGGTAGCTACCACAGAATTTTCATCTTTTCTGCATCTAAAGTTCATATCACTATAACATTTATCCCAAGTAGGAGACTATACATCTAATATCTGACTCCAAACAAAACCCCTAAGGATGTCCGTAAAAGTTGAGGAAGGGATTTCAGAATAAGACTCAGGGGTCTCTGGTACTTCTTTAGATATTATGGAAAATATTCTATAAAATACTATCTAAATATTTATATTGATATGTGTATGTATATAAATAATATTCTGTTTTATGTTTAAATACCTACATGTAAATACTTGGATATGTATAAATGTATATACATATATATACATACGTATGTATATATGTATATAGGTGTGTTTATATATAATATAATTATTATTATAAGCTCAGAAATGACCAATGCACATAAACATTTCAAAATTTTACAAAGGAAATGAAATTATTTTGTATAACATGATAAAATTTTGGAATACACAATTTTTTTGACGTATACAGTAAATCTTCAACTTTTTCTCAGCTAACATTTCTAGAAAAGATGCAAATGTAAGAAATGGATATGTTGAGGTACATTGAACCTATGGGAAATATGGTTTCAGTTTACATGACTACCAAAAATTGTAATCTTTATTTAAAGACTGCTAAAATATGTTTTTGTATACAATTCTTTTTAACAAAACATCGAATCTGGTAATATGCACTCTTTCTAACACAGTAAGCATGAAATAACCCATAAAATTCAGGGGAGAAGAGAGGCAACACTGGATGGCATAGGAAGGGGCAGGAGCAGTCATGTCAGAAGAACCTGGAGGTAAAACAGAAGAGTAAAGAGGGAAACTGTCGTGTCTAATTTCCCTTTTGACCGCATGGTCAAACTGTTCAAGGATGAAGCACATGCCTCAGGGTGAGTCCTTGGTTAGATGTTGTCAGGGCAGGCTACCACTCTGACCCTCACTGGCTGGGATTCTCAGGAACCAGGAAGCATGGGGACATGGTAGGCCAGATGGTGGTGTGGCCTTGAGTGC
Source organism: Dromiciops gliroides (assembly GCF_019393635.1). NCBI lineage: Eukaryota > Metazoa > Chordata > Mammalia > Microbiotheria > Microbiotheriidae > Dromiciops > Dromiciops gliroides. The sequence goes on along the minus strand of NC_057861.1, from coordinate 245,591,269 downwards.
TGGCAAAAGAATCTGTTTGAACACCATTTCATTTACCCAAGAATGTAGCCACTTCTCCATTTTTCAGATTCCCTCATCTGGCATTTGAGGGGTTACATTAGCACTTTCTGGAGCAGATTCATGAACATTTTCACAAATACTTTCCTAATTTTTGGATACAAACTTGTGCATACTACTTTTCAAGTTTTTTTTTTTTTCTCCCCTACTACACATAGAAATGAATATTTAAAGTTGCTAATGCAAAAGTGAAAATGAGGTTACTAACAAAAACATACCAGTATTTGAATTCCCAAAAGTTAAACTAGTAAATGTTAAGTATTGACTGTATGTTAAATTTAACAAGGTAAAAATGAAATTGTCTTGAGGATATTCTGACCATTCTCCAAAACTCATTCATTGTTCCTGGTCAGGCTCTTAGCTATTAGTATCCAAGAATTAGTTATTACTGCACTTAAACTTGGAGTAAAATGAGATTTTTATGAATATTCCAAGTGTTTTTTGACCATTTGACCAAAATTGTCTTTTGTTATTCTAATAATGATCCTTTGAACATAAAAGACAAATGGCAATCAGGAAATAATCTATTATTAAGCATTTATTATGTGTTAGACATATACTATGTGTTGGTGATGATTCAGATAATGCCCTGCTTTCAAGGAACTTAAATTCTAATGGGAGAAGATAATAAAAATGGGATCTGAAAGGACTGGGGGAAGATAAGGTATTCTCATGATGTTTTGGTGATCAATAGAGTCAAAAGAATAGCCAGGAGGGAAAGGAAATATGGCTGGCCCCATCTCCAAAATGAAGGACCTGGGAAGAACTCACCAATGGGAGAAGGGAGACAGAATGGTGAAGGGTTGTTCCTCTATGAAAAAAAAAAAATACACACACACAGAGGTAATGATGTGTGTCCTGGTCTGATACGTCTCTTGAGTTATTGTGATGAAATCCATAAAGTGAGTAGCACAAGAATCTGGGTAAGGAATGGCCAACCCCAGTTCAAATATATATATATATATATATATATATATATATATATATATATATATATATATTGTCTAAGTAGCATTTTGGTACACACAGAGACTGGAAAGAAATATAGAAATTGAAGAAATGTTGGCCCTATCCTTCATTCCATCACATGTGATCTGTGAATTTGATTTAGAAAAAGCCCTCCATAAAAACTAAACCAAAATATTAACCTTGTATTAAGGAGGGAGTAGGAACAACTGGGAATAAGAAGAATCTAATGGTTCTTTATCTATCTGCAATTGGCATGAGACTATTGACTGAATCAGTGTATGCAGGGAAGCTGTTACTGCTGTAATGATTGGAATGACACCACCTACTGGAGACTTGCTGTGGAGAGCTCCACCATGAGGAAAATGCCTCAGAGGCATTGTGGCTTTTCCTTGGCGTCAGGAAATGACGTTTGCTCATGGGTGCTGTCTATCAAGTCTACCAGCCAATTAACTGGAGGAGCCTCCTATGGTCTGGGAGGAGACAGGAAGGAGGAAAGGGAGCCTGCGCAGAGAGCGCTGGCTTTTTGGCTTCCTGACTTAATGGTGGTGGCGGCAGAGGACTTCACAGGAAATTTGAGGAGAGATAGGAATGCCAGGCCGTTAGAATTCTGTTCTCAATCTTTTTCTTTCTATTTTCCAATAAATCCTTAAAAACCTAAACTCGTTTTATCAGAGATTTTTAGTCAGTTTCCCCCAAACTGGGGGAATACATTAGAATTCACATTTAGAATCTTAAATTACACAGTTTGGCTGACCACGAAGAGGAAAACCGAACGTTCATCTTCTGATCTTCTGATTGGGTAAGATTTCCCCTCCCTTGTCCCCTTAAATTGGAAAGAACTACCAAGTATAGGCTATTTTAAATTTCAAATGGATCTTTTAAACATCCTAAGTACCCCTTTTCTAGCTTTACCTTCACTAATCAGAGATGTTGGCCAGCTTGAATTTGAATATATTTTTATTACTCTTTGTGGTTTTGTGGTGTGGTATGGAGAATTTGGCATGCCCTAGATAATGTTAGAATAAAGATGATTCCCTGGGATTTCCCATTAGGAAAGCTACTTATGGATTGGAATGAGGGAAAACTTAGACTAAATAGAACCATTACCAGAGGAGAGCTTATCAGACTGTGTTTTATGTGGCATGAGGAATTACAGGAAGAATGGCCCAAATATGGGTCATTTGATCCCCAAACATTGAGGCATTTGCAAAGAACCCTAAGTAGATGTCCACCTGAACATTTATGTTATTGGAAAATCTGGGCCAGAGCAAGTGAAAATTATCATACTAAAAATATAAAACGAGGAAAATCCAAGCCCCAGTTTACATCTGAGTCTGCCACCCAAACTGAAACAATAGACTGGCAGAAAGACATGGCCTGCCAAACCGAAACGCCCAATAGTACAACTAAATCCAAGGCCATTCAGACTGAAATTCGAAATGACCCAACTCTTATTCCCTCGCCCTCTACTTCTGGCCTGATGTTCTACCATTGGCATTATTCTATCTACGAAGTAGACCAAGGGGAGAACTTCATATATCTCCTTATGAAATGCTTTTTGGTCACCCTCCTATCCAAGCTAAAACTTTTTCCCCAGTTTATACATCACTGGTGGGAGGTGATACTTCTGTTGCCTCCTATATACAGGAATTACAGACCAGGCTACGTGAACTCCATGAGGCAGGAGCTGTGGTCCAGGCAGGACCATTAGACTTTTCATTGTATAACTTCAACCCAGGAGATAAAATATATGTAAAGAATTTTCAGAGAACCAGTGGAACCCAACCTGCCTGGGAAGGACCTTTTCAGGTATTATTGACAACTCCTACTGCCATTAAAATTGGTGAGAAAGACTCATGGATTCATTGCTCTCATGTAAAGCCTGCACCATTCATAGGTGAAGAGATTTCAGATAGTCCTGAGGTAGACGCTAAAAAGCTAAAAACCCTAAGGATAGCAACTGTTAAAGAGCAAAGAGAGTTCAGAGGAAATAGGCAGTTCCCATTTGATAATCCCACTGATCAGTTAAATGCTTTGGGACTCAGTCTTCATAAAGTATCAGGAGACGGAAATTGCCTTTTTAGGGCTTTAGCAGACCAGCTAGAAGGTCACTGTAGAAATCATCTCAGACACAGACAAGAAGCTGCTTCTTATATGATTAACCATAGACAAGAGTTTGAGTCTTTTAGAGTAAATGACTCCCCTTTTGAAGAATATGTTGATGAATTAAAGAAATTTGGAAAGTGTGGAGGAAATGATACAATTGTAGCATTTGCTAAGCAGCATCAGCTGAATGTTGTGGTTCATCAATTAAATCAGCCTTTATTGAAAATCAGTGGCACAGACAAAACTGATGCTAGAGAACTCCACATTTTCTACCATAAAGAACATTATGACAGCATTAGAAAGATCAATGACAATTCAGAAACCCCTGCCACTTTGGCTTGCAGAGAATTGGGGAACCAGTTAAAACAATGTGGCATACCCCAAACTCTAGCAGCTTAAATACCTTATAATTTAACAAGCATTTCCTTCTACAGGCAAAAGCGCTGAAGCACATGGCCTAGTTTTCTGGCCCACCTCAACTATCTTTTTTAAATTCTTTTTGTTTTTGTTTTTGTTTTTGTTTTGTTTTGTTTTGACTTTTGAAAGGCACTAAAAATACCTGGAATTCACCACACCTTTAAGTTCTTTAAGTGCACAAAAGGGTGCTTAGCGAATCTTTTGTTTTTTATTTTTATTTTTGGTTTTGCTTTGTTTCTTGACTTTTGTTTCTTTTGCTTTTCTTTAAAACTAAATTTTATAAACTAAGTGATTATTCAAAGACATTTTAAGTATATGCTGTGGGTGAGGCTATCGGGCCTCAGAAGCTACCAGAATTCTTTTTTTTACTCTTTCTTTTTGAGAGAACCATGAGTTCTAATGAGTTTTGTTTTATTTATTTATTTTTTCTCCTTTCTCTTTTATGTTGTTCTGTTTAACTAAAAAAGACCAGAAAGGGTTATTGAACCCTATTGCTTGATACCTCACTGAAAACATTGAATATTGAAATCTTATTTCTTTTTGAAAAATTAATCACCACTTTAAGTATCTGCTACTGTTATACTAGAGAATTCATGTATAAGATGATGTGGTTTACTTGCTAAAAGAAGATTATGTGATAATGTCTAATGCAATCAGCTATTTACATTCGTTTATTATTTATATGTCATTATACTCTGGGTATGGTTTGGAATTATTGTATATATCACTAATATATTCTCAGTTATGCAGCATAGCACGCATTTTTACCATCATACAAAGACAATATTGTCTTTGGTGAAATTAATGAAATTTTGGAAGTATGGAAACTTATCATTTCAGAGACTAATTTGCTGTGAACTCTGATGCAGGCTCTGGAGAGAATATATGTGCAACAAAAGGAGAGACAGGTAAACATAAGTCCATGGTTTGCTTATGATGGTGACTATGTAGAGCACAATTACTAGGCACAGTCCAGTATTCATCCTCTCTCCCTCCTAATTTAACCTAATTTAACTGAACTTAATTATCTTTTTATCTCACTCAGTTGAACTCACCTGTGGCCTAGCACACTCACTGGCTGTCTCGGAACCATGAGATATGGTATGATAACCTTTCCATAACATTTTCAGGTGTCATGAACACATACTAAATTTGGCTTTGATCCAGACACATGGTGGTAAAAAGTGTTATACATTGCATAACTACCTCAACCCTCTATTACAAGTCTAACCATATAAAGGAAGGAATGTAATGGAATTTATTAATTTGATCATTGACAATGCTATGCTAAGGTTTAGTAAAAATACAGCAATTCAAACAGTTAAAGAAGAGAATCCAGCTTTCCAGACCAAAGTCCAGAATCCAGTTTTCCAGACCAGAATCCAGTTTCCTCCTGATGACATCTTACCACTTCAAGAAGACAAGAGAACTGAGACTTTATATGAACTGTTTTGCTTTGTTAGTTTTTACTATCTCCTTTCTATTATAATATACATCATCTGTAACATGTACCCTATGCAGAGGCCCTCCCTTTGCAAGACTAATGTCAAAGCGTCGGTTCATGAGGAAAAAAAAAAATCGCCCCTCTGGACAAAACTTTCCTCTCTTCCTTTTCTATATTGTTGTTCACATATTATTAGTTAGCATTAGTTATTATATTCTTTTTACTTTTCTGTCAAGGAAACATTTTGTTTCTTGAGGAACAAAAGGGGGAACTGTAATGATTGGAATGACACCACCTACTGGAGACTTGCTGTGGAGAGCTCCACCATGAGGAAAATGCCTCAGAGGCATTGTAGCTTTTCCTTGGTGTCAGGAAATGACGTTTGCTCATGGGTGCTGTCTATCAAGTCTACCAGACAATCAACTGGAGGAGCCTCCTATGGTCTGGGAGGAGACAGGAAGGAGGAAAGGGAGCCTGCGCAGAGAGCGCTGGCTTTTTGGCTTCCTGACTTAATGGTGGTGGCGGCAGAGGACTTCACAGGAAATTTGAGGAGAGATAGGAATGCCAGGCTGTTAGAATTCTGTTCTCAATCTTTTTCTTTCTATTTTCCAATAAACCCTTAAAAACCTAAACTCGTTTTATCAGTGATTTTTAGTCAGTTTCCCCCAAACTGGGGGAACACATTAGAATCCACATTTAGAATCTTAAATTACACACTGCTGAGATATGGCTTCAAACTGGGCTAACTAGACTATTGTCTGAATTTCCCAATAATAAGCCTCTCCCCATTCCAATTCTTTCTCTACTCTGCAGTCAAATTGATCTTAGTAAAGTACTGGTATAATCCCCTATCACCTCCATGATAAAATATAAAATCACCTGTTTGACATTCAAACATTTGACATTTATAATGTGGCCCATTTAATTTTCTCTGATACATGCCTCCTCACTGTTCTTTAAAAAATTCACTCCATCTCCACATATCATGCATTCTCTGGCTGCCTCCCATTCATAGAATTATCTCCCTCCTGATTACCATCTCTTGGCTTTTCTAACCTCCTTCAAATCCCAGATAACACTCTCCCTTCTATAAGAAACCTTTCCTTTCTTTCCTTAATGTTACTGCTTTTCCCTCTATTGATTATGTAAAATGTATACTGTATCCATGTTTTCTCCCTGTTTTAAACTGAGTGCCTTGAGAGCAGGTAGTTTCTTTTACCTTTGCTTGTATCCCCAGAGGTTGCACAATTTCTAGCACATTTTAGGCCTTTAATAAATGATTGTCATCTGATTGAGGATTGGTCAGATAAATAGGAGAATTAGGAGAGATTAGCACCATAGAAATTAAGGGAAAAGTGAGTATCAAGGAGAAAAGGGTAATAATGTCAGAATGATGCAGAAGAAGGATAAAGGCAGAGAAAAGGACATTGTACTTGGCAATTAAGAGATCATTATTAACTCTGAAGAAAGCAGTTTCTGTTAAATGATGAAGTTTGAAGGCAGATTGTAGAGAGTCTGAATGTGATTACAGGGATACCTCTGATATCAAGGAAGAAACTTTGGGGGAGGAAGAAGCATTCCTGAAACTTTCATATACTCAAATAATATGACCTGACAAAATCTCTAGATCATTATAATATTCACTTATATTAATACAGCACTTTAAAGTTTACAAAAACATTTTGTGTACAATTTCCTCCTTTGAAGAAGTATTGTTTTATACTTTTTTTTTTGTTATAACCAATTTATGGATGATGAGACTGAGGCTCATAAAACCTTAGTATATAGTTAATGAGTTGTTGAGCAAGGGTTTGAACCCAGATCCTACTGGTCTCATCTGGACATTGACTAAGTTAAGAGACATGTCTACTAGTCAATATTCCAGAAACTACAAAAGAAATAAAGTTTTCTCAGATTTCAGCAAATAGTAATACTTGAACAATTTGTGACCGGCAGAAGTGTGTCAGCTAGTTGACAGTTCTGAAAGGCCAAGCTGTCTTTCCTTGTGAGCATAGTTGAACTTTCTTGCTGAGAGAAATGTTGTCTCTACTTTGCAAATGATATTGATCACATCAAAAATGGAATGATTGGCTTCATGGTTTTGTGCCTCTCTATTGAAATGATCAATGGATCTACTTTCTCAAGAAATGTCTGTGTGCTTGTAGAGTGCTTGGAGATGATTGAAAAAAATTTTTTTTTTCTTTTTTTCAGCAACTGCAGCCGTTTCTGCTACTTTAGCCTAGGATCATAAAATGCTATGGTTGAGATGGCAAGGCACTATAGTCTAATGAAAAGGACTCTGTTTTGGGAGTCAAAAGAAATGGATTCATAACATCATCTCAGTCACTTAGGACCCATGTGACCTTTGACAAGGTAAGGCCTTTACAAGCTTTGTGCCTCCGTGTCCTCATTGAAATGAGAGGGTTGAAATATCTGGAATTTAAGCTCTAAGGCTTAATTCAACTATTGCCAGGCTCACATTTTACAGTGGAGGAAAATGAGGCCCAGAGAGAAGAAATTGTATGATGTTCATCATGCATATGGAGTCAGAACTTGAAACTAGTCTTCCTAATTCTTAGTCTACATTGGTTTCATTTTTTTTGTTTGTTTTCTTCCATTGCATTGTATTTATTCTCACACCAACTCTGAGAATACCTAAACAACATATGGCCTCTTCTCTCTATAAACTTTCTTTTGTTAACCTCATCAACTCTCATAGTTTTAATTATCATCTCTATAAAGATAACTCACAAATCTGTATACCAGGTGGACACTCTATTTTGAGTTTCAGAATTGTGGTATCATTTTCTTACCATATATTTAAAACTGGATGAGCCAGTAACATCTTAAGCTCAACAAGTCCAAAACTGGACTAATTTTATTTTCCCTCAACTAACTCTCAATATTTTATTTTTTGGTTAAAGAAATTACGGGGCAGTTAGGTGGCAAAGTGGATAGAGCACCAGCCCTGGATTCAGGAGGACCTGAGTTAAAATCCAGCCTCAGACACTTAATAATTACTAACTGTGTGATCTTGGGTAAGTCACTTAACCCCAATTGTCTCACAAAAAAAATTACTTCTGTCTAACAGAGAGATCTTGTTTTTACATGTTTATATATAAATACATATGTATATATATTTATATATGTATGTGTCTGTGTGTGTATATATATATATGCATAAATTTAAGATTCATCTCAATTACAATATTCTTCGTGGATTAATTCCTGATTTCCTTAGCTGGTCGTATCTTCTCTCTGAAAATAGCTTATACTTATCTACTTTGTAAAAATTTATATTTATCAACTAAATAATTGTGTTATATAGATAATATGTATATATTTATTTCTTTTATTCATTTTATAATTGTGTTGTATAGATAGTATGTATATATGTATTTATTTCTCCTATTAGAATGTAAGATGTTTGCAAGTAGGGGCACTTTCATTCTTTGTACTTTATCTCCACTGCCTAGCATAGTACCTGTGACATAGTACATGCTTAATAAATGCGTGCTGATTGATAGATCTCTGTGGAAAACCAGACATTTTAGCTTTGCTGTTTGTGAGTCAATCTTCAGTAGCCATGCCAAATTCAATCAAATATTTTTATGTCAGTTAATTTGAATATAATTTTGTAGACAGTGTCCATGTATACTTCATGGCATAGATCCATGCTTCATTGCCCTGTGACCTTTCATCTCTGAGCTACAATCAAGTGTAGGTTATTGAGAACAACCATCTACAGCCATGATTCATTTTAATTGTTCTTCCTTATCTATGTCATTATTCACTCACCTCCTATTCCCACTGGTGAAGTGGGTTTAGCTCTTTTGCCACAGCCTTATCCAGAAAGAACAATGACGTGATTTAACCCAATCACCCTACCTCACATGTGATGTGAAACTTCTCCTCCTGATTATGGGAGTAGAGGGATCATTAGCTGCACCATTGTTTGAGGGATAATACATTCCTTCCCTAGTGCAAAGCATACAGGTCAACTTTATGAGTCATAATTTTGTACAACAGCCATCAAGGGGAAAATGAAGGAATAGACAATCACTATAAGATACCAAGGTAACTCCCATCTCAAGACTGTTGATCCTCTCTCCAATAGTGGATTTTCTAGTATCTCCCTTTTTGTGTTCCTATCTACAAGTTGTTGTTTGGGGGGAGAATGGTGGTACTTGAACAAGTTATTGGTAACTGTGAGTTATGTCTCTGTATTTGAGTGTTGTAACGGTTATAGAATCACCTAGATTGATTGTTTATAATATCCAAATGAACCTGGGCCTTCTACTTCATTTCAATTGTTTGGATGGGGCAAGAGATATGTGCTGTTCTTGTTGTTGTTGTGGCTGTTGTTGAGATGGAGAAAGTTTACCCATATAAACTTATGTATCTAATAATGGAGAAAAATGTTTTCACTATTTGTTTCTTCTATAGCTATGTCTGTTAAATAACAAGAATCATTTGAAGCATATACTAAATGGATTCCTAAGGCTACATATTGCAGTACTGAAGGCATGACCTTGCTTTCATAAATTTTCTTTCTGTCTACTTAAGGATCATGAAATATATACAAAGATGAATTGTTTTCTGTTTTTATAATTAATAATTTGTTCAACATATACGATCCCTGAAGCTCGTGTGATATTCATCTAATCAATATAAAATATAAAAATTTACATTAATTCTTTTTTCAAAACAAAAAAGAAACTCTTTACCTTTCTGTAGATATATAAAGAAATTGAAATGTATCTGAAGGAAAATGTGCATGCTTTAAATAAAGAAATTATAAATTAAAAGAGAGCAAATGATAGAAAAACACTTTTAAACATACTTAATGACAGCTGTGAAAATGTGTTTTTTACTTTGCAAAAAAATAGTGTCAGATTAACTCAGCTGACAAACTTTTCCAATTTTCAGTCACTTAAAGTCAATTTGTGAAATGTTTCACTTGCAATGAGAACTTGAAAAAAAATAAATGTCTTCTCAAAATTGATGGAAAGTTATAAATGAACAAATTTCAACAGTGTCAAAAACTGAGAGTATAGAACTCCAAACTTAACCAAGAATATAAAGATTTGCATGAATGGTGCATAGCAAATGAAGAAATTTCCTTAAAATGAAGGAAATTCAAGGTGGAAATTATGTTCTTTACAAGGGAAATCATTTGAAAGTAACTTTGAGCATAAGACTTTTTGAGATAATCCATAATAAATACTCACATGGATTGAGCTAATAACAACATTAAATATATTTCACCCTGAGTTTGGAATGAAACAAAAGCCCTTTTCTACTATTCAAGCTATGTTCTCTATGTTTGTGAACATAACATAACATAACATAACATAACATAACATAACATAACATAACATAACATAACATAACATAACATAATTAAAGCAGCCAAAGATCCAAGTACCTTTTGGGGATGCTACATTATACTTTTAACTAATACTCAATTTTTCCAATAAAAATCTAACAACTTTGATGGAAAATTAATAGTGATTATTTTTTTTCAATGTATAAAAAAGTTATAGTTGCCAATATCAATCCAGTATATACCTTACCTAGTAATAAAGGTGGGGGATGTGAAAGAATCAATTCTGGAGCCAAGATGATAGCATGAAGAAGCAAGTAACATGAACTGTCCCAAAGTCTCCTCCAAAAAACCTTTGAAAAATACTTCAAAACCAATTTTGGAGTGGTAAAGCAGTTTTCAATACCAGGACAATTAGGAAGTTTAGCAAGAAAGGTCTTTCTCATTGGGGTGGGAAAAGAGTATGGTTTGGCACAGGCAATACCATAGCAAGCCAATGGTAGGCTACGTTCCAGGGGGTAGCAGAAAGGCCCCATCCCAAGTGCAGGTGAACAGCAAGGCCTTACTTCCTGCAAATCAGCAGTGAAGCTCCAACTCAATTCAAACTACCAGTAAGACCTCACCCCCCCACCCCCACTGTGCAAGGGAGCAGCAAGGCCCTGAATCCAGCCCAATAAATTTTTATGATATCTCCCAAAGCAAGGAAATAAGAAAGACCCAGGTCTGGGGCAAGAAGCAATGAGAAACTGGCCCCAATACAAACTATCATCTAGACCCAGAGGTATGGTTCAAGCCAACATTAAGGCCCTAAGAACAGGAAAAGAGGCTTAGGCCAGCACACTCTCTCCTTCAGGTTCAGAATCCAATTTTAATATAAAGTAAAAAGTCACTAAATACCCAGCACCAAAGAGATAGAAAGAAAAATTCCATTTAAAATAACTGTTGGAAAAGGGAGGGCAGTGGCAAAATGGCAGGAAAAAACAACAACAGGAAGTTGATTGAGCTTTTCTGAGTTTCCCTCAGAAACAACATTAAAGCAAGATTCTAAGTGGATGCTGGAACTACAGAACCTACAGAAAGTCAGAGACACAATCTTCCAACTTGAGATAATTTAAAGAACTTCAGGAAAGATCTCTTTCAGTTGGTCAAAAGGGGAGCACATCATGGAGGATGTCAGGCCAAGTCAGCAGGAGGCTCTTGGCAACAGCACATATTAGCAGCTGAGGCCCTTTGGTCCTGGTTCAGCAGATTGGTGGTATACCAGGTCAGTTGTGAGAAATGCCAGTCTTAGTTGAGAGGGCAAACTGCTGGGTTAGAGAACCACCCACAGAACAGGTGCAATCAGTCCAAGCCTTTCCATCACAGACAACAAGCCCAGAGAAGTGGGAAATCCCCAAGTCCCAGAGGCCTTAAAGCAGAAAGTTTATGATTGGCTCCTGGCCTCCAACACAAAAAGCTTGCAATAGTGTCCCCAGTTCCCCAGGAGAAGATCTCAATTGTAAAAGTCAGGAAATAAGCTAAAATATGAATAAGAAATAGAAAAGGACTTTTACAATAGAGAGCTTCTACAGTGACAGGGAAGACCAAAACACAAAGTTAGATGAGGACAAAATTGCCAAAATGCCTATAAGTGAAGCCTTAAGGGGGAAGATGAATTGATCTCAAGACTAAAAAGATATCTTAGAATACCTCAAAAAGGATTTTAAAAATCATAGAAAGAATCAATAACTTCATCAAAGAGAATGACAACAATGAGACAACATACTAGAACTTATGGCATGCAGCCAAAGCAGTTCTTAGGGAAAATTTTATATTTCTAAATGCTTACATGAATAAAATATAAAAAGAGGAGATTAATGAATTGGGCATGCAATTAAAATAGCTAGAAAAAGAACAAATTTGAAATTGCCAATTAAACTCTAAATTAGAAATTCTGAAAATTAAAGGAGAAATTAATAAAATTGAAAGTAGGAAAACTATAGAATTAATAAATAAAACTAAAAGCTGGTTTTATGAAAAAAATCAATAAAATAAAATAAAAAACCTTTCAATAATTTGATTTTAAAAAAAGAAAGAAGAAAAACAAATTACCAGTATCAAAAATGAAAGGGGTGAATTCACCCCCAATGAAGTGGAAAGTAAAGCAATAATTAGGACCTATTTTGTCCAACTGTATGCCAATAAATGAGACAATCTAAAGGAAATGGATGAACATTTGCAAAACATTAATTATCCAGATTAACAGAAAAGGAAATAAAAGACTTGAATTGCCCAATTTTACAAAAAGCAAATTGAACAAGCCATCATTTGAACTCCCTAAGAATAAAAAAAAATTCAAGTGAATTCAATCAAAGACTTAAAGAACAATTCCCATACTATATAAATTATTTGGAAAAATAAGTGAAGAAGTTCTACCTAATTTCTTTTATGATGCAAATATGGTGTTGGTACCTAAACCAAGAAGAGCAAAAACAGAAAGAAAGTTATAGACCAATTTCCCCAATAAATATTATTGCAAAATTTAAATAAAATATTAGAAGAAGATTCCATCAATTTATCACCCAGATCATATACTATGACATGGTGTGATTTATACCAGGCATGCAGGGCTGGTTCACCATTATGAAAACTATCAAATCAATCAAATCAATAATAAAAATAACCAAAATCATACGATTATCTCAATATATGCAGAAAAATCTTTGGACAAAATACAGTACTCAATCCTATTAAAACAATAGAGAACATAGGAATAATAGGAACTTTCCTTAAAATGATAAGTAGTATCTGCCTAAAACCATGAGCAAATATTATATGTAACAGGATGAATTAGAGGCATTTCCAATAAGATCAGGGGTGAAACAGGGATATCCTTTATCATCACTATTATTCAATATTATACTAGTATGTTTGCTTTAGCAATAAGAGAAGAAAAAGGAATTAGGATTGGCAAGGAAGAGACAAAAATATCACTCTTTGAAGATGATATGATGGTATACTTAGAGAATCAACTAAAAAAACTACTTGAAGCAACAACTTTAGCAAAGTTGCAGGATATAAAATAAATCCACATAAATCGTCAGCACTTCTATCCATGACCAACAAAGCCCAGCAGCAAGAGACAGAAAGAGAAATTCCATTCAAAATAACTGTACACAATATGCCATAACAATCACACTACCTAAAATTGTTTTATAAAGCTAGAAAAACCAATAAAAAATTCATATGTAATCAAAAAGGTTACGAATTTCAAGGAAACTAATGAAAAAAATGCACAGGAAGATGGGCCAGATGTATCAAATCTAAAGCTATAATATAAAGCAACAGACATCAAAACTATTTGCTACTGGATAAGAAATAGAGTGGTGGATCAGTAGAAGAGGTTAAGCACAGGAGATAAAGTAGTAAATTACTATAATAATCTATTGATGGATAATCCCAAAGAATCTAGCTTCTGGAATAAAAACTCACAATTTGACAAAAACTGCTGGGAAAACTTAAAGATAGTATGGCAGAAACTAGGCATAGACCAATATATTATACCATTTACCAAAAATAAGGTCAAAGTGGGTAAATGATTTAGACATAAAGGGTGATAGCATAGGCAAATTAGAAGAGGAAGAATAATTTACCTCTTGGATTTCTGGAGAGGGGAAGAATTTATGACCAAACAAGAGACAGAGATATTATAAAATGTAAAATTGATCATTTTGATTATATTAAATTAAAAAGGCCTTGTACAAACAGAAGGAATACAGCCAAGATTAGAAGGAAAGCAGACAGCTGGGAAACAATTCTTATAGCCAGTTTTTCTGATAAAGGCCTCAGTTCTTAGATCTATGGAGAATTAAATGAAATTTATAAGAATACAAGTCATTCACCAATTGAGAAATGGTAAAAGAATATGAACACATAGCTTTTAGATGAAGAAATCAAAGTTATCTATTGCCATGTTTAAAAAAAAAATCTAAATCACTGTTGATTAGAGAAATGCAAATTAAAACCATTCTGAGGTACCACCTTACACCTATCCCATTGGCTAATATGACAAAAAAGGAAAATAAAAATGTTGGAGAATCTGTGGAAAAGTTGGAACAATAATGCCTTGTTGGTGGAGTTCTTAATTGATCCATCCATCCTGGAGAGGAATTTGGAACTATGCCCAAAGGACAATGGGGATTTGCATACCCTGTGATCCAGTACTACTACTACTACTACTACTACTACTACTACTACTACTACTACTACTACTACTACTACTACTACTACTAAGGTTGGTATCCCAAAGAGATTAAAAGAAAGGGGGGGGGGGAGGGACGCACATGTACAAAAATGTTTATAGCATCTCTTTTTGCGGTAACAAAGACTTGGAAATTGAGGGGATGCCCACCAATTGGGGAATGGCTCAACAAGTCATGGAATATGAATATAATGGAATATTATTGTCCTATAAAAATGTCGAGTAGGTGGATTTCAGAAACAACCTGGAAAGACTTAAGTGGCCTGATGCTGAGTGAAGAGAGCAGAACCAGAAGAACATTGTACGCAGTAATAGCAACATTGTGTGATGATTAGCTGTGACATACTTTGCTTTTCTAAGGAATTTTTTCTAAGACTAGTCCAAAGGACTGATTTTGGAAAATGCTCTCTATATCCAGAAAAGGAACTGTGGAATCTGATTGCATATTGAATTATATTATTTTTATCTTTTCTTTTTTTTGAGGTTTTCCCCTTTTGATTTTTCTTTCACAACATGACTGATGTGGAAATATATTTAATGTAATTGCATATATTGCCAATATTAGATTCCTTGCTGTCTTGGGAAGGGTGGAGGGTGGTGGAGGAAAGGAGAAAAAACAGAACTCAAAATCTCATAAAAAGAAATGTTGAAAAATATCTTTACATGTAACTAGAAAAAATACTATTAAGGAAAAAAGTCACTAAATAGTCTGGAAAATATTTTTTTAAAACTAAAATACACAATTCTTTTTTCATTGTATCTTAAAAATGCTAGTATGCTGATTGATAGTTATTGTTTTATATCTTATAATTATTATTAGCTTTTAAGAATTTTTCTTTGACCCAGTTGTTATTTGGGATGTCATTATTAAATATCCATTTGTATCTATGATTTTTTTTTGCATGTAATTCTTGCTTAGTTCGCTATTTTAATTAACTTATGTCCTGTGAAGTCTTTACTTACAGTTTCTGCCTTTATGTTTACTCTGCATTTTTCTGTCATAATATATGACCGATTTTTGAAATAATTTCAAGTGGTGCTGGAAGTTGTTCCATAAGTTGCTCCCATTCAACCTAAATTTAAGGTTTTTCTGTTCTTTCTGAACATATGGAAAATCTTCATTATCTTACTTTTAAACACTTATTCATTGAATATAATTATGTATCATACTTAATTACTTCTTTAGTTTTTGTGTACTTAATGGAACTAAAATACAAAAACATCAATTTTGTGTTCCTTTTTCTAAACAATTACTATGTTGTTGCTTTGCAGACATTCCCACTCATCCCTTTACCATGATTTGCTTTTGTTTGTTGTTGTGTCTCACTCTTTGAAGTATAAATTCTTGTTAGAAGTACTGAAGATAGAAGCATTGCTCCCTAATTTTTTAAAAGTCCCTCTTTGTGTTATTATGCATTAGATTTCTACTCCTTTCCCTACCCATGAACATTTTTTTTTAATTAAACAAAAAAAAAAAAACATTTCCCATTTGCCATGGATTCTCTTCAAGGAACACATTACCTGAGGACACACTGAATTCCTATTTCCTGAGATTGGATACTATTGGCCATGGAGCCACATTTGACATGTGTATATTATTCTCTCTTTGAGTCAATTCTGATGAGAGTAAGGCTCAGTCACTCCCTTGCTCCTCCTCTATCTTCCCCTAAACTGCATAATATTTTTCTTGTTTCTTTCATGTGAGACACATTACCCCATTCCATCTTTCCCCTTCCCTTTCTCCCAGTGTATTCCTCTCATTTCTTAATTTTATTTTAAAGATGTCATTATGGGGCAGCTAGAGCACCAGTCCTACAAAACATAATTAATGTGATGCCCCCCTTTAGGAAAGTTGGTGGTATAGGAGATAGAATACTGGGCATAGAGTTATAAAGACCTGAGAACAAACCTGGCTTCAGACACTGCGTAACAATGAACAAGTCAATGCACCTCTCTTTGACACAATTGTCTTAACTGTAGAACTAAGTAAATACAAGCACCTAACTCACAGGGTTCTTGAGAGAATTAAATGAGAAAATATTTGTAATGTGTTTAGCACTGTTCCAGGCATATTTTAGTTTTTAGAGAACCATTTTTCTCCTTTCTTTTTCTTCACTCCTGTTCCTATCTCCTATTGCAGAATAGATCTCTTTCTATATCAAATTCTAGTTCAGTGGGACCCCCTTCTAGAACTGGATTGATATTCGCCCTTTTCTTGCTTTCTCTTTTAATTTTAATTTTTGCTACCCATTCATTCTAGAATAGTCCTTCTTGCTGAGAGATTATATGTTATTCTCTTCTTTATTTGCTAAATCTTCTCTCCTTTTTAACGAGCCCTTCCAGCCTGCAGTTTAGTCACATAAAATGCATTTATTCATCAGTGAGGGAGAGAAATGTTGTAAGATTCCACCTGTTCTATATAAGGTCTCTGCTGTCATAATCGCATCTCATTTTTTTTTTAAATCTCTTTTAGGGTACCAACCCAGTATTGGTTTTGCTAGGCCAAAGAGTATGCATGGTTTTATTGTCCTTTGACCATAGTTCCAAATATCTCTACAGAATGTTTGAATCAGTTTACAACATTTCCAAGAGTGTATTAATGTCTCATTTTCCCCATATCCCCCACAACATTTGTCATTTTCATCTGCTGTCCTATTATCCAATCCAGTAGGGTTGAGGAAGTATACAGAATTATTTTGACCCGAATCTCTCCAATCAATAGTGAGTTAGAGCATTTTTTTTCATATGGATATAAGTGGCTTTGATCATTTCATCTAAAAACTTCATGGCTTTTGATCATCTTTCAATTGAGGAATGGCTCTCTTTTTAACAAATTTGACTCAGTTCTCTATGTGTTTGAGACCTGAGGCCTATCAGACAAACTTGCTTCAAATCTTTTTTTCCCCCTCCACAGGTATTATTGCTAACTGTATTACTTTCTATTGTATTCCATCCCCTTGATATTTTCTCCATTTTCTCTTTTCTTTCACCTTATCCCTCTTCAAAAGTGTTTGACTTTTTACCATCCACTCCTTCAATCTGCTCTCCTTTCCTTCACCCCATCCCCTTATCCCTTTCCCCTCCCACTTTCCAATAGGGCAAGATATATTACTATACCACTTGAGTGTGTATGTTATTTCCTCCTTGAGCCAATTCTGATGAAAGTAAGGCTCACTCTCTCCCTCTCTCCTCCCCCAAATTCCCCTCCACTCCATAAGCTTCCTCTTGCTTTCTTTTACGTGGGATACTTATCTTTCCCTTTCCCTTTCTCCCAGTGCATTCCTATCACTTCTTAATTTTATTTTAAAGATGTCATCAGAAGATTGCTCCAAAAAATATCCAAATAATGCCATAGGACAATTCCTGTAGCAGCAAAACCCACAGAAGAATGTGCTGAAATCATCTTCCAACCAAGGACAGCTTGGAAGGTCTGAAGGAGGGAGCTGCTGTGCTGAGACAGGAGTGGAGTCCAACCCAACAGTGACCTTGATCCAGTCCCAGGAAGGCCTCACCAGAGAAAGAGACCCCTTGCCCAAGATCCCCTGAATCAGATGCAGTACCAGTATCATCTGGAACTAAGCTCACTGTCTGGTGAGAAGACTGAGCCCTTGGCAGGGGGGAGACTACAGAGGTCTATGCTGGTGCTGAGGCAGAACTTGCGTTTTTCACCCCTGATGGGAACCAGGAAGTAGGCTTGAATAGCAGTGGCCCAGATGGGGGAGGGGCACAGGCTCATCAGAGCTGACAACCACAACACACAAAGCTGGTTGATTAACAAGTTGTTCTGGGGTCATCTACAGACCAGGAAATAGGCCAGAAAAGTTAAGAACCTGCTCCTTGGCAAATCATATAACCTGGGGCCTTCTGAAGCTTGGGATACTGCAGCCAGGAAATGGTGCCCCACTTTAAGAAGCTAAAAGTCAAGTAAAAGAAAGGCAAGGAGATTGGTATCTCAGAGCCACTCTCTCTGTGCCATGCCTTTCTCCCCATGAGAATCTAAGGATTTCTTTCATGGTTTCCCTTTCCCTCCCTTCCCTTGCCCCTAAATAAACTACCATCTTATTCTAACTGCTTTTGTGTACAAGAGGGTGTAATTTTTAAAGAGGAAGTCCTAAGGACTCCAAACCCCCTACCCCATTTTTCCCATGACATTTTTGGCACCCATACACTGAAGGGTATGGGAAATTTCCTCTTTCCTCTTGGCACACAAAAAATGGGGGTGGGAACCACCCTTCTGGGTTCCCATTATCCCTCTCCCGTTTGAGTCACAGAGAGGTAGAGATGGTCAGCTTTTGCATGTGACAGCGGACAGGCATCCTGACTCTCCCTCCCTCGGCAAAAGCTCAGCCAGATGTCCAAACCATGTTTGGTACATGAAACCTGGAGGTAGGAATCCCACTTCTGGGTTTCTTTTCTCCCTCTCTCACCTGACTCAACCTCCTGTTTGAGTCACAGAGAGGTAGAGATGGTCAGCTGTTACATGTAACAGCAGACAGCAGCCTGAGAGGCCCTCTCTCCCCAAAAGCTCAGCTAGACATTTGAACCACACTCAGACCTTCAGACTCCACGTTTCTGGGTAAGAACTTTTGTGCTCAGGAGTCATGCCACTCCATGACTGAGACTCCTCTTTGCTCACCCGCTAATCTCAGAACCAATCCCCTGTGCCCTCCATAGCTGAGCTCTGGCCACACGGGGGGTGGATGTCAGTATTCGTCTATTTGCCCTACCCAACAGCAGGCTCCACAACCTATCTAGCTGTACCCCTCACTGCTGTACCCCTGTCACAATCTGGGGGAGCTCCAATACATTCTCTATTCTCCTATTTTTTTTTCCATTCAGCAGCCACTCCCATCTGGTTTACCTAATCTGCAGTCACCTATGCCCATTCACCCAGTCTCCCTTACCCCTCCTCCACCTTCTCCACATCCAAAGTCTGTTACCCCTACCTCACCCACCTGGCAGACTAATCTTGGTCCTTCTCCAGAGCCACCTTCCCAACTGGCTTCACCTAGGTCCATACCAGCATTGCCCACTGCTCCCCTGCTTCTATTAAGGGAATTTCACATTGGGAAGGCTACAACACTAATGTATGTTCCTTTTTTGATGAGCAATTTATCTCAGATTAAAGAGAAATTGGGGAGTTACTCAGAGAACCCCAAAAAGCTCATAGATGGCTTTAAGTCTGTGACAGTGCAGCTTGACCTTTGCTGGACTGATTTGCAAATTATTCTTGCCTGCTGTTGTACCCCTGATGAGAAAAAACAGATTTGGGACCTAGCGGTACAAGTCAGAGATGAATACTAACAGGTTGGAAACTGGGCTGGGGTTCCTGGAACTACAGCTGTTCCAGCTGTAGATCCAAGATGGGACTATCATAACAGGGAAGATAGGGCTCATAGAAACCACATGGTCACCTGAGTTGTTGAGGGAATAAGAAGCAGGGTTAAGAAACAAGTCAATTATAAGAAGGTGAAGGAGATCACACAGGGGCCTGAGGAAAACCCTGCTCTTTTCATGAGTTGCCTTGTGGACTCTATGAAGAGATACAAAAATTAAGACCCAGAGACAGGGGTAGGAATTACAGTCCTCAATATGCATTTTATAAGTCAATCTGGGTCTATGGGGAGCCAAGATGGTGGAGAGGAAGCAGCAAGCTGCCTGAGCTCTCCTTCTGTTCCCTCAAAACAAACATTAAATCAAACCTCTGGACGGATTCTGAAACTACAGAACCTGCAAAGAGACAGAGAGACACAGTCCTCCAACCAGAGATAATTTAGAAGACTTCAGGAAAAGGTCGGTCTGACTAGGGCAAAAGGGAGGCCCAGCGCAGGGGAGGAACCCAGCGCCGAGGGGGTCGGGGCAAGTCAGTAGGAGCTGCAGGCCACAGCTGAACAACTGAGGCCCCTGGAACCTGGTTCAAAAATCTGGTGGCCAAGAAGGACAGTGGAAAAACCGACCTGCACCGGCCAAGAGGGCCACGAATGGGTCAGGCGGGATCAGATGCCGGGGTCCAGCGCCTGGCTGGCCGAGCACAATCAGACAGGAAGAGCAGGGCGGGGGATTTCCACACACCATAAAGGCCTCAGAGTAAAAACCCGGTCACACAGCACCTATACCCCTGCACAAGAAGCCCAAAACAGGGACCCTGGTGCCCCTAGAGCAGACCTCAACTTAAAAAATAAATAAATAAGCTGCAATAATGAGTAAGAAGCAAAAAAGAGCCCTCTCCATTGAGAGCTTCTGTATCAATAGGGAAGAAGCCAACACAAACTCAGATGAGGTCAATAGCCTCAAATTGCCTACACCTGAAGCCTCACGAGGGAAGGTGAATTGGTCTCAAGAACAAAAAGCCTTCCTGGAAGAGCTCAAAAAGGATTTTAAAAATCAATTGCAAGAGGTAGAAGAAAAAATGGGGAGAGAAATGAAAGCAAAACAAGAAAACTATGAAAAAAGAATCAGCAGCTTGGAAAAGGAAGCACATAATTTCACCAAAGAAAACAAAGCCTTAAAAAGTTCATCTGGCCAAATGGAAAAAAAGGTGCATAATCTCACTGAAGAAAACACTGCCTTAAAAATTAAAGTGGGACAGTTGGAAGATAAGGAATCCATGAGACACCAAGAATCAGTCAAGCAGAATCAAAAAAAAGTTCAAAAAATAGAAGAAAATGTGAAATACCTCATTGGAAAGACAACTGATCTGGAAAACAGATTGAGGAGAGACAATTTGAGAATCATTGGACTGCCTGAAAGCCATGACCAGAAAAAGAATCTAGGAAATTATTAAGGACAACTGCCCTGATATCATAGAATCAGAGGATAAAATCATCATTAAAGAATCCAACAATCACCTCCTGAAAGAGACCCCAAAAGGAAAACTCCAAGGAATATTGTAGCCAAATTCCAGAATGATCAAGGGAAGGAGAAAATACTCCAAGCAGCCAGAAAGAAGCAATTTAAATATAATGGAGCCACAGTCAGGATTGCTCAGGACCTGGCAGCTTTAACATTAAAGGACCGCAAGGCTTGGAATACGATATTCCAGAAGGCAAAGGAGCTTGGATTGCAGCCAAGAATCTATTACCCAGCAAAATGTGCATTTTCTTTCAGGGGAAAAGATGGACATTTAATGACATTGGGGACTTTCAATCTTTCTGGTGAAAAGACCAGAACTGAATAGAAAATTTGATCTCAACATACAAGACTCAAGAGAAGTTTAAAAAGGTAAACAGAGGGGGGAAAAAAAAAGGTTACCCAATTAGGTTAAACTGTTTATATCCCTACACAGGAAAATAATACTCATAACTCTTAAGAACTGTAAATGTATTTGGGCAGAGAGAAGGACTTTACATAGAGGGTATAAATATAAATTGTCTTTGATGTGATGATACAAAAGAATTAAGGGATTAAAAGGGGAGTCTATGGGGAGGAGAGGAAAGGGAAGGTGGAATGGGATGAATTATATCATATGAAGAGGTGGAAATAAAAACCTATTACAATAGAGGGAAAGAAAGGAGGGGGGAACATTGTTTCAACCCTATTCTCATTAGATTTAACTCAAAGAGGGAATAACATATACGTTCATTGGGATAAAGAAACTTAACTCATTCTTTAGGGAAGCAAAAGGGAAGGGAAAAGGGGGGACTGATAGAAGGGAGTACAAAATCAAGGGAGAAAAGGGTAAAGAAAAGAGAGGGGGGTGATAAAAAGGGAGGGCAGATCGGGGGAGGCAGGGGTAAGAAGTAAAATGTCAGTGAGGAGGAATAGGGTGAAAGAAGGGGGGAAAAGTACAAAGGGGGTAAATAGAATGGAGGGGAACAGAAAGCGAATTGCAGAGTGGATTAAAAACCAGAATCCTACAATATGCTGTTTACAAGAAACACATTTGAAGCAGAGAGATACACACAGAGTAAAGGTAAAAGGCTAGAGCAGAATATATTATACCTCAGCTAAAGTAAAAAAGGCAGGGGTAGCAATCCTTATCTCAGACAAAGTGCAGGCAAAAATAGATCTCAGTAAAAGAGATAAGGAAGGAAATTACATCTTACTTAAAGGTACTATAGATAATGAAGGAATATCAATATTAAATATGTATGCGCCAAGTGGTATAGCATCCAAGTTCTTAGAGGAGAAGTTAAATGAGTTACAAGAGGAATTAGATAGTAATACTATACTAGTGGGGGATCTGAATCTCCCCCTCTCAGAATTAGATAAATCTAGCCAAAAAATAAATAAGAAAGAAGTGAAAGAGGTGAATAGATTACTAGAAAAGTTATACATGATAGATGTCTGGAGAAAACTGAATGGGGATAGAAAAGAATATACCTTTTTCTCAGCAGTACATGGCACATTTTCAAAAACTGACCATGTATTAGGGGACAAAAACATCATAGTCAAATGTAGAAAGGCAGAAATAGTAAATGCATCCTTCTCAGATCATGATGCTATAAAAATTACATGTCAGAAAGAGCCAAGGAAAAGTAGAATGAAAATCAATTGGAAACTAAATAATTTCATTCTAAAGAATGAATGGGCCAAACAAGAAATCATAGAAACAATCAATAACTTTATACAAGAGAATGACAATAATGAGACAACATACCAAAATCTAAGGGATGCAGCCAAAGCAGTGCTTAGGGGAAAATTTATAACTCTAAATGCTTACATGAATAAGAAAGAGAAAGAGGAGATTAATGAATTGGGCATGCAACTTAAAAAGCTAGAAAAAGAACAAATTAGAAATCCCCAATTAGACACTAAATTAGAGATCCTGAAAATCAAAGGAGAGATTAATAACATTGAAAGCAAAAAAAAACTATAGAATTATTCAATGAAACTAAGAGCTGGTTTTATGAAAAAAAACAATGAAATAGATAAAATATTGGTTAATTTGATTAAAAAAAAGAAAGAAGAAAACCAAATTACCAGTATCAAAAATGAAAAGGGTGATGTTACCACCAATGAAGTGGAAATTAAGTCAATAATTAGGAAATATTTTGCCCAACTGTATGCCAATAAATTTGACAATCTAAATGAAATGGATGAATATTTACAAAAATACAAACTGCCCAGGTTAACTGAAGAAGAAGGAAAATGCTTAAATAAACCCATATTAGAAAAAGAAATTGAACAAGCCATTCATGAACTCCCTAAGAAAAAAATCCCCAGGTCCAGATGGGTTTACGGGTGAATTTTACCAAACATTTAAAGAACAATTAATTCCAATATTATACAAATTATTTGGAAAAATAGGTGAAGAAGGAATTCTACCAAATTCATTTTATGACACAAATATGGTGGTGATACCAAAACCAGGCAAAGCAAAAACAGAGAAAGAAAATTATAAACCAATTTCCCTAATGAATATTGATGCTAAAATCTTAAATAAGATATTAGCAAGGAGGTTACAGCAAGTGATCACCAGGATAATACACTATGACCAGGTGGGATTTATACCAGGAATGCAGGGCTGGTTCAACATTAGAAAAACTATTAACATAATCAACCACATCAATAAGAAAACCAACCAAAATCATATGATTATCTCAATAGATGCAGAGAAAGCTTTGACAAAGTACAACACCCATTCCTAATAAAAACACTAGAGAGCTTAGGAATAGGTGGAACTTTCCTTAGAATAATAAACAGTATCTACCTAAAGCCAACAGCAAGTATTATATGCAATGTAGATAAATTAGAGGCCTTCCCAATAAGATCAGGGGTGAAACAGGGATGTCCATTATCACCTCTATTATTTAATATTGTACTAGAAATGTTAGCATTAGCAATCAGAGAAGAGAAAGGAATTAAAGGAATTAGAATAGGCAAGGAGGAAACAAAACTATCACTCTTTGCTGATGATATGATGGTATACTTAAAGAATCCTAAAGAATCAACTCAAAAATTACTTGAAACAATTAACAACTTTAGCAAAGTAGCAGGATGTAAAATAAATCCACATAAATCATCAGCATTTCTATACATGACCAACAAAGTCCAGCAGCAAGAGATAGAAAGAGAAATTCCATTTAAAGTAACGGTAGATAATATAAAATACTTGGGAGTCTACTTGCCAAGACAAACCCAGGAACTCTATGAACACAACTACCAAACACTCTTCACACAAATCAAATCAGATCTAAATAATTGGAAAGATATCAATTGCTCATGGATAGGCAGAGCTAATATAGTAAAAATGACAATACTGCCTAAATTAATTTACTTATTCAGTGCCATACCAATCAGACTACCTAAAAATTATTTTATACAGCTAGAAAAAATAATAACAAAATTCATCTAGAAAAACAAAAAATCAAGAATATCCAGGGAAATAATGAAAAAAAATTCACAGGAAGGTGGGTTAGCGGTACCAACCCTGGAGCTTTACTATAAAGCGGCAGTCATCAAAACTATCTGGTACTGGCTAAGAAATAGAGTGGTAGATCAATGGAATAGGTTAGGCTCAGTAAATGCAGTAGTAAATGACACTAGTAATGTAGTGTTTGATAAACCCAAAGACTCCAGCTTCTGAGATAGGAACTAAGTATTTGACAAAAACTGCAGGGAAAACTGGAATATAGTATGGCAGAAATTAGGCATAGACCAACATCTTATACCTTCTACTAAAATAAGGTCAAAATGGATACATGATTTAGACATAAGAGGTGATACCATAGGCAAATTAGGAGAGAAAGGAATAGTGTACCTATCAGATCTTTGGAAAGGAAAACAGTTTTTGACCAAACAAGAGATAGAGTATATTATAAAATGCAAAATGGATGATTTTGATTATATTAAATTAAAAAATTTCTGTACAAACAGAAGCAATGCATCCAAAATTGGAAGGGAAGCAGAAAGCTGGGAAACAATTTTTGAGGCCAGTGCTTCTGATAAAGGCCTCATCTCTAAAATATATAGGGAATTAAATCAAATTTATAAGAATCCTAGTCATTGCCCCAATTGAGAAATGGTCAAAGGATATGAACAGGCAGTTTTCTGATGAAGAAACCAAAGCTATCTATTCCCATATGAAAAATGCTCTAATGTCTAATGATTAGAGAGATGCAAATTAAAACAACTCTGAGGTACCACCTGACACCTATCAGATTGACTAAAATTACAAAAAAGGAAGATAATAAATGTTGGAGAAGCTGTGGGAAAATTGGAACACTAATGCATTGTTGGTGGAGCTGTGAACTGATCCAACCATTCTGGAGAGCAATTTGGAATTATGCCCAAAGGGCGATAAAGCTGTGCATACCCTTTGACCCAGCAATCCCACTTTTAGGTCTTCTGCCCAAAGAAATCATGGAAGGGGGAAAGGGACCCACATGTACAAAAATATCTATAGCTGCTCTTTACGTGGTAGCAAGGAATTGGAAGTTGAGGGGGTGCCCATCAATTGGGGAATGGCTGGACAAGTTGTGGTATATGAATACAATGGAAAACTATTGTGCTGTAAGAAATGATGAGCAGGAGGAGTTCAGAGAAACCTGGAGGGTCTTACGTGAACTGATGATGAGTGAGATGAGCAGAACCAGAAGAACATTGTACACAGTATCATCAACATTGAGTGTTGACCTACTGCGATGGACTTTATTCTTATCACCAATGCAATGGTACAGAAGAGTTCCAGGGAACTCATGATAGAAGAGGATCTCCAAATCCAAGAAAAAAAAAAAAAAAAGAACTGTGCAGTATAGATGCTGATTGAACCATACTATTTCTTTTGTTTTGGGTGCTGTTTTTTTTTTTTTCTATTTTGAGGTTTTGCATCACTGCTCTGATTTTTTCTCTTGTAACAGGATTAATGCAGAAATAGGATTAATGTTATTATGTGTATATATATATATATATATATGTGTGTGTGTGTGTGTGTGTATATGTATATATATATAGATAGATAGATAGATAGATAGATAGATAGATAGATAGATAGATAGATAGATATAACCTATATCAGATTACGGGCTATCTAGGGGAGGAGGGAGGGAGGGGAGGGAGGGAGAAAAATTTGAAATTGTAAAGCTTGTATAAACAAAAGTTGAGAACTATCTTTTCATGTAACGGAATAAATAAAATACCTTATATATATATAAAAAAAGTCAATCTGTTCCTGATATTAGGAGAGACTCCTGAAGATAGATTGGGGTCCCCAGATCCCAAGCTCACAACTCCTTGATATTGCTTTTAAGATTTTTGATAACAGGGACCTTACAGTAGCCAAAGGGAGAGAAAAGATGGCTTGTGCCCACTCCATAGACCAATCCTCACTAATATCAGCAGCCATCACATCTGCTACCAGAAGATCTCCAGGTGGCCTAGATTCTGGCAGCTGCAGTAAACTGGGACACAGGAGTGGTGGACGCCCCATGAAGGTGAGGCCAGCTCTCCTACTTCTTTGTCCCCCA
This sequence comes from Dromiciops gliroides, assembly GCF_019393635.1. Classification (NCBI taxonomy): domain Eukaryota; kingdom Metazoa; phylum Chordata; class Mammalia; order Microbiotheria; family Microbiotheriidae; genus Dromiciops; species Dromiciops gliroides. Next base: position 245,564,303 of record NC_057861.1, on the reverse strand, counting down.
GTGTAGCCCCTAGTCACTGGCATCTCCAGCACCAAGCCCATGGTCAAGCTGGAGGTAGGAGGCAAGTCTAGGGATGATTCAGGGGCAACCTCTGTCTTATTCTCTTGTTCAGGTCCTAGCATTCTATCAAGGCACAAAGTCGTGGGGATCAGGGAAAGGACCCTAAAATGTAGACAGACACTGCCTTTCACAGAACTAAGCTTTGATCAGATTACTTAACTCTTGTAAGGCAGGCCACACCCTGTCCTACCATTAGCCTTTCCAGCTTCAGCTGGGAAAAAAGCAGCCACAATCTTTGCTCCTTATCTGATAAACCCTTTTTCATTTTTTGCCCTGGTTTCTTTTAAAATTGTTGTTTAAGTGTATTCTATCTAGGCTCAAGGATTCATGGCAGATACCACTGTGCCTATGTTGTCTCTGCTCACCCTCAGGACCTCACAGCTTATCACACTCAAGACCAGGCCTTCTCCACTTCTCCCCTACCCCTCCCTTGCACCATGATTTCTACGACCCCCGCTCAGCATGAAGCACTTTCAGAAGAAATTGTCATCCCCTTTCCTTATATGTAAAGAAGTGGGGAATATTATGGGCCCATAGCACCCCAGAAATTCTCTGGGGCACATCAATGAACCTTCTCCTTGAGAAACTAAACCAGAGGACAGACAGGCCTAGAGAGATAAGTGGACCCAGATGGAACTTAGCTAGCTCCAGGACCCCCAGCCTTCATTCTAGTCTCCCTCAACCCTGGGGCAATAAGATTAGGTGTGGCTGCTTCCTTTGGGTCCTCAGGAGATGGCTTGAGAGATCTGCAGTCACCCCTTACCAAATTCCTCCAGCCACCACGGGGGGAAGGGGGAGATGGTCCTCCCTCACTAAAGGAACTTTCCATAGTCAGATGGTCACCCCAATCAGTCCTCTATAAAAGTACCTGCCATTCTCCTGCTGATGGAGATTGGTATTTCAGAGCCACTCTCTCTGTGCCATGCCTTACTCCCCATAAGAAGTCTAAAGCTTTCTTTCATTGTTTCCCTTCCCCTCCCTTCCTTTGCCCCTTAATAAATTGCCATTTTATTCTACCTGAAAAAAAAGAAAGGCAAGAGGAGCAGACAGAGAAAGGTGAGGACTATAGAAAGTTTCTTTAGTGACAAGGGTGATTGAGGTTCACCCTCAGAGGAAGGTGTCAACATCATGGTCCCATTATCTAACACTTCTAAGAAAAATATGAATTGGGCTCAGGCCATAGAGGCACTCATAAAGGACTTTGAAGGCAAAGTTAGAGAGGTAGAGGAAAAAATGAAAAGAGAAATGAGGGGGATGCAGGAAAGACATGAGAAAAAAATGGCAACAGCTCAAAAAGCTAAATTGGCCAAATGGAAAAGGAGATACAAAATTTCTCTGATGAAAATAATTGCCTAACAAATAGTATTGAAAAAATGGCAGCTAGTTACTTTATGATAAACCAAGGCACAATAAAGCAAATCCAAATGAATAAAAAAAATAGAGGGGATTGGAAATAACTTTTTGTAAAAAAACTGCTGACCTGGAAAATAGGTCAAGGAAAGATAATTTGAAAATTATTGGTCTACCTGAAAACAATGATCAAGGAAAGAGCTTAGACATCATCTTCCAAGAAATTCTCAGGGAAAAGTTAACTGATATTCTAGAAGTTGAAGGTAAAATAGAAATTGAATGAATTCACTGATCACCTCCTAAAAGAGTTTCCAAATTGAAAATGTCCAGAAATAATATAGCCAAATTCCAGAGCTCCCAAGTCAAGGAGAAAATATTTCAAGCAGCCAGAAAGAAACAATTCAAATACTATAGAGCAATGGTCAAGATAGCACAAAATATAGCAGCTTCTACATTAAAGGACCTGAGAACGTGGAATATGATATTCCAGAGGGCAAAGGAATTGGGATTACAACCAAGAATCATGTATCCATCAAAACTGTATATAATCTTTCAGATGAAAAAATGGGACAAAAAAAACAAAAACCCAATAAAAAACAAACACTTTTTAGATATCATCCTTTCATATTCAATTCACATCTGTGCCCTCTCTATAAATATATCCCATTCAACTACCCTAATACTGAGAAAGTTCTTATGAGTTGGCAGTATCATCTTCCCATGTAGGAATGTAAACAGTTTAACCTTTTAACATCCCTATGATTTCTTTTTCCTTTTTACGTTTTTATGTTTCTCTAGGGTCTTATACATGAAAGTCAAATTTTCTATTTAGTTCAGATCTTTTCATCACAAATGCCTGAAAGTCCTTTTTTTTATTGAAGTACCTTTAAAAAATTTCTATAAATTCCAATTTCTGTCTTATTCCATTGATACTTTGTATTAAAAATAATCTCTTTATGGTTCCTGTGTTATCTTTTCTCTAATTTTTCCCAGTTTTCATAGTCTCTAGAAAAATGTAATTTATTTTGCTTAAATTTCCTTATTAGTTGTATTTATTTGAACTTGTTCTGTTTCTGTTGTCTAATATACATGCAAGTCAAATAATCGACTCTTTTGTCACTGATCTTATTTCTATAGAAATGTTTCTGTAATTTTTATATTAGCCATATTTTTAAATTCATATTTGGGCTAGGATTGGGAGGGCATAGACTTTTCTGTTTCATCTTGATCCCATTGATTTTCAGAATATTTCACTCTTTTTATAATTACTGTTCAATGTACAATAGTGTTGTTAGTCTAATTTCATTTCATTTATGTTTACTTGAAATTCAACATTCTATTTATTCAGAATTGTGGGTTTTTTTTGTTTTATTGAATGATTAAATTTAGCTAATATACATATTAGAAGATCATATTTATTCTGAAGGAAATCTGATATATTTTTAAGGGCAAGGAGGGTTAAGTAACTTGCCCAGGGTCACACAGCTAGTAAGTGTCAAGTGTCTGAGGCTGAATTTGAACTCAGGTCCTCCTGAATCGAGGGTCAGTACTTTATCCACTGTGCCACCTAGCTGCCCAATCTGAATGATTTTCACTGGCACTTTATTTTCAGTATTCAGAAATTGTAGTCTGCATTCTTCATTTTATTTGACATCATGGCACTCAGGATTTTTGTTTTTAATTCACAGTAGTCTTCTGTGAAGGAGGGTATGGTGATTAAGTAGCCTTCTATACATCCCATCTTTGAGATCAACATGCTTTACTTATACAGCAATCATCTTTTTAAATGGTATTTCTTCTTTAAATGGTACTTCTTTTTAAATGATGTTTCTCCTTTCAGACTTTACATCATTAAATTTATTTACTCAATTAGCTGTTTGTTTTACTCCTTTTCATAGATTCGCCATTCTGGATTCAAAGATTCCCCCCCCCCCCCATTTTGACAATTATTTATCCTACCTAGATCACAGATGTCTGTCACTTGTTCTATGTAAACATTTTTTTAAGTATCTAGTTTCTTTATTGAATCATTGAAGGAAACATACTGTTAAAGTTCCCTGTATTCTTGGGAATTTACAGTATTGTTGAACTTATCAGATGCTATTTCAATTTTGTTTGATTTGCAGTGACTATTTAGAAATGTTTGTAATCACTTGGATATTTTGGTGCCCATCTTACTTTCAGTTTCAATACATTTCTTCTTGTTTTATCTATTTGAAATATTTTGTTTGCTGGTGTGCTCTACCCCAGCTATGCCTATCTTATTTGGTGGTCCTTCGTAAGAAAGCTCCCACTACTAATTGCCATAAGGTGCTTAAGGTGCTCTGCTCTCCACTTCACCCAGTTTTCATCTCCTTAGGCAAGTTGAAAGCTTTCCACTCCCAGGATTTCACCATATTTGTGATGGACTTAGTGGAGAATCTCAATCTGTTTAGCTCTTTGCAGTTCAGCAACTCTGAATTTATGAACCACCAGCCTCAGACTTAATAGCAGCAGATGGTACATGTATTTGCTCTTATTCCCAGGTAATATAAGTTTTTACCTGAGTTTTGTTTGTTTGCTTGTTTGTTTTGTGTGATCATTAATACTTTTAGATTTGTTGTTTTATTTGTATTTTGTTTTTGTCTTCTTTTATCCTTCTTTTTTTGGTGCAATTTATGATTCCTTTATTTCCTTTTATGGTAGTCTCTGGGACCTGGACCCCAAATCTAGTTCACTCTCTGTTCATATTAGGAATTCACTTTTCAATGGTCTTAGTTCCTGCTCCAAAAACATTCTTGGGGGAGAAAAGACATGTTGCAGATGTATGACACTTCATCTCCTTCAAACCTGTTATACTTCAAACCTCATATTGGCAATATGTAATATGTCTTTCTATTATTTAATTCTCTGTTGCATCTACCACAGTCTTGTCTTCCTTTTCTACGGTGAATAGGAAGAGTTGAAACTTGACCTTTGTGTGAGGGAAAGGTGTACGGACCTCAACTGTAGCAGCAGGAAAGAAATTTCTGAGTAGATCAAAGAGCGAAAGATGGTATTTCAGACTGCACACAGCTAGAGTCTGAGAGTTCGTTAAGGTATGCATATTTGGGAAAAACCACTAATATCTGAAATAAGTTTTGGAAGGTCATTTATTAGAGGAAAAGCAAGCAAGGAAGGGAGTGTTTTCAGTCTCTGGAAGGTTTACATTTATACAATTTGGACAAAGGGAATCATAAATAATTTTGATAAGAAGGCAACTTGAAATCAAGGTAGATTGAGATGCGTTTTAGTAAATATAAACAGTAAATAAAATGTGGGCACAGTCAAAACATAATGGAACATAAAACACAAGCTTGGGTCAAACTAAAACAAGACCTGACGATAGATCCATGACCTAAGGATACACAATTTTTTTTTGTAGGAATCCCCAATATTCCTGGAGAGTTACTGAGGTCAGAGTGACATTCTGCATTTGATCAATCTCTTGTCAAAAAGAAGTTACATAGGAAAAAATATTAACAAGTGCTAACAATCCATAGTGTACTGAGAGAGCAAGGGATTAGAATTCTATGTTGTTAATATGAAAAGCAGTTACCTTGTTAGACTTATCATTTCTTCATCTGCAGAAAATTATAATGTTTTCCCCTCCAGCACACAATTCCTCCTTTTGGAGAAAATTTGAGATTCATGGGGACTGAAAAAAAGTTTAGTCTTTCATTTTGTTCAGTTTTCTGAATATCAGCATGACCAAATAAAGTAAAATGAGTATCTCCAACTATGTTTTCATTTATTTGTTTAAAGAAAATTGTAAAGTTGTCTTTAAATAATAAGCAAACATCTGATATTTTTCAATTTTCAGATATTTAAATAGATTTTAATATGATGTCTATTTTTATAATATGTGGAAATGCTACTAAATTATGAATTTACTTTATTTCTTGCTACTTTATTGAATCTTATGGCTTTTATGGTATTGGAAGAGTAAGTTTTACTATGTTGAAGGTAGGACTATAGAATCATAGAAAATTGAAGCTGCATAGGATGGGAGGACCAACAATTTGGGGACCCAAAGATGGTGAAGTGTATACTATGCCAGAACACCATCAAATGCAAGAACAAATCTTTTCTATCAAAATTAAATATACTCATGAAAAGTTGTAGCTTTATCACTTGCATTGACCAATCTCAGGGGTGATCTGCCTGAATAAAATTTGCCATCATATCAAGATCTCATTAATTTATTTTTTTCTATGTGTTCTATCTTCTCTACCAATGCTTTAAGAACTTTTAGCATATATTTTTAGAGCTTTCTTGTTCTCCTTTTATCTTGCTTATTTTCCCTATATACTCTATAATTAATTTTATGTTCTGGAATTTTTTTTTTTTACTGAATTATAGGTGTTTGATACAAATGAGTGGAATGCATTAAGAGGAAATTAAAATGACTCTACACTTAACCCTAATCTACTCCCTCTCTCTTTTTCCTTCCCTCTCTACCTCCTTTCCCTCCTTCCTTGTTTTTGATACTATATAGATATTAAACATCTATATTAAGTTCTTTTATTCTCCATGGTTTTCTAAGTAAAACAGTATGTATTCTGCAAATAGGAATATTGACATTGTTTATAATTTTAATTTCTCTATCTCGCCCTATTCATAAATCTAAATATGTTTGGGTCTGTGTCAAAACACTACAGTTTCTCAGTTATTAATTTGTATTCTTTTTTTTTTCTCTTAGTGAGGCAATTAGGGTTAAGTGACTTGCCCAGGATCACACAGCTAGTCAGTGTTAAGTGTCTGAGGCCGGATTTGAACTCAGGTACTCCTGACTCCAGGGCTGGTGCTCTATCCACTGCGCCACCTAGCTGCCCCTCTATTCTTTTTTTAAAGAAATACCTAAACTTATTATAAGTATTCATAGGATACTTGAAGTCTAGGTTGAAGTTTCAGTAACTCAATATACATCCAGAATCAGTATTAGTTACTGAGATGGCCCAGAGCAGAACAATACTTCTTAATCTATGGAGAGACAGAATAACTGAACTGGCATTATGGCATAGCAAAAATGTTAGTGCCTGTTGATTATAGGTATCTTTGATGTGAGTTTTACCAATATGTAGTGATATTTCTACTAACCAGGCATACCTTAAAGTTATGGATAGATATTTATACATACATTTTCTGGAATTGGAATGAGACACTAACATTGAAATGTAATGGAATAAAATCTAAATACATCCATGTCTATAATATTTGTGTAGGCCTTTTCACAATGTGTGAACAGTAGGTACTGCTATAATAGAGTCAAGTATATCATTAAGATGTAGTCCCTAGGACGTAATCTCTAAATGGTCATAAACCAAGGCTAGGTGAGGACACATGGAAATATTCTTAGATTTCTCTGAATCATTCTTTCCTGTTTCCTGAATAAAGATGCTCTCCTTGACACTGCCACAAATACAAATGAATACACACACTCACATACACACATGCACATATACACACACAAGGATCCCTGGGATTTTTCTGCTATTATACAATTCAAAGATGCTTGTTTTCAGGCAATAATGGTAAATATCCACCCAAGTGATCCTTTTGGGAAATATGGGCTGAGGAAAATCCAAGAAGAGGAAGAAATGGTCTCTTCTCTCCATCCCTAAAACAGTATCTATTTACTAAGGTAAAGAAAGAAAATTGGATAAAATATTTAATTTCAATATAAAATATGAACTGCAGCCAATATTTTCAAGCTTAAGTATCTAAGTGATAATGTACTGTGATGTTTAAAATCTAATTGTGATGTCTAAAAATCTAATGTGTGGTCCCCTTAAATTAGAAAATCATAGCACCAGTCTTTGGGGACATTAAGTATTTATTAAAGTATAATAGGGGTTCGTAGAGAGAACATGTGGAGTTCAGAAGGAAAGACCCTAGCTCCTTGCACCTGCAGTTGCTCCTACTTTGAACTCCAACAGAAAAGAAGGATCCATGTACTCCTGGAGCAGAAGCTCCCTGCAGGCCCATCCAGGGGCGGTCCCTACACACTGCTCCAAGCTAATTGGCTGGTAACATTGATTGACATGACTTACAGGTGGTTCTATGAATAGAAGAAATTTCCAGACATTAGTCACATGCTTTCTCCTATGATGTTTAAAATCTAATGTGGGTCCTAACCTGCCCCACCCCCTGTTTTGGGGGGAAACTAGCTAAGATTTACTGATAAATTCAGCAAGAGTTTATGCTTTTAAGTATTTATTAAATAGTGAAAACTACACCTTGGGTTCCATAATGCAAGAAAAGTCTATCTACTTTCCTCTCTCTTTTTCTGCCCCCAACCTGAATGGCCTGGCATGAAAAAAGCAAATCTTAGAATCTCAGCACCTTCTCCCAGAAGCCCCCTGTGAAATAGAAAGCAGGGCCATCCCCAAACACAGCTCCAAGCTAATTGGCGGGTAGCATTAATTGACATGACTTCCAGGCAGTTCTATAGATATAATTTCCTGACACCAGGCAACTTCCGGGTGCCAAGTAACATGCTTTCTCCTCAGGGAAGAGCTGCCCTGGTTCTCACAATGTCTTTCTCAGCAGTGGGGTGGCACTCTGATTCTCACAGTACTTCAATGTTCTGTATGTCAAGAAATCTAGTAGTTCATTTAATAATTGCCCCTCTATGTCATCTCTAGAAATTAGAGCTGAGTCACTGAATGTAAAAAATAAGTGAATGCCATTCTATTCTAAATGATAATAAATAAAACATAAAGAAGTATAGCAGAGAAAGATACCTAATTAATGTTATATAATTTAGTTTAGTCTAATCATGTTTGCACACTCATGGCATCTAACCAGTACATTTCCTTACCCTTGTGGTTGTTAGAAACTCTTTGGCTTCCTATCAATTAAATGCTCATTTGAAGACCTGCTTCTAGAACGATTCAATCCTAGTATGATTAAATAGAGTACAGGAAATTTCATCTAGTTGGACAACTAAGAAAAAAATATTTTAAGGAAATGTATCCACACATCTATTGAGGAAGATTGCGTGTGATGTTCCAATTCTTATTTTGTGAATCTGAGCTTCTCAATTAAAAAAAGAAACAAACCCAAATTACCAGTATCAAAAATGAAAGGGGTGATCTCACCACCACTGAAATGGAAATTAAAGCAATAATTAGGAACTATGTCGCCTAACTGTATGCCAATAAATTTCACAATCCATATGAAATGGATAAATATTTCCAAAATTACAAATTGCCCTGGTTAACTGAAGAGGAAATAAAACCCTGAAATAGGCCCATATTAGAAAAAGGAAATTGAAGAAGCCATTAATGAATTCCCAAAGAAAAATTCTCCAGGGCCAGATGGGTTTACAAGTGAAAGCTTTTGACAAAATACAGCACCCATTCCTAATAAAAACACTAGAGATCTTAGGAATAGGTGGAGCTTTCCTTAAAATAATAAGCAGTATCTACCTAAGACCATCAGCAAGCATTATATGTAATGGAGATAAGTTAGAGGCCTTCCCATTAAGATCCAGGGTGAGGGGCAGCTAGGTGGCACAAGAGCACCAGCCCTGGATTCAAGAGGACCTGAGTTCAAATTCAGCCTCAGACACTTAACAATTATTAGCCGTGTGACCCTGGGCAAGTCACTTAACCCCAATTGCCTTACCAAAAAAAAAAAAAAAAAAAGATCAGGGGTGAAACAGGGATGTCCATTATCACCTCTATTGTTTAATATTGTAATAGAAATGTTAGCTTTAGCAATCAGAGATGAAAAAGGAATTAGAATAGGCAAGAAGAAAACAAAACTATCCCTCTTTGCAGATGATATGATGGTATACTTAGAGAATACTAGAGAATCAACTCAAAATTACTTGAAACAATTAACAACTTTAGCAAAATAGCAGGATATAAAATAAATCCACATAAATCATTAGCTTTTCTATACATGACCAACAAAGTCCAGCAGCAAGAGATTGAAAGAGAAATTCCATTTAAAGTAACAGTGAACAATATAAAATACTTGTGAGTCTACTTGCCAAAGACAAACCCAGAAACTCTATGAACATAATTACAAAACACTTTTCACACAAATCAAATCAGATCTAAATAATTGGAAAAATATGAATTACTCATGGATAGGTTGAGCTAACATAATAAAAATGATAATTCTACCTAAATTAATTTACTTATTCAGTGCCAAACCCATCAGAATACTGGAAAATTATTTTATAGAGCTAGAAATAATAATAAAATTCATCTGGAAAAAAGAAAAAGTCAAGAATATCAAAGGAACTAACAAAAAAAAAATGCACAGGAAGGTGAGCTAGTTGTACCAAATCTGAAGCTTTACTATAAAGCAGCAGTCATCAAAACTATTTGGTACTGGCTAAGAAATAGAGTGGATGATCAATGGAATAGGCTAGGCACAGGAGACACAGTAGTAAATAACTTTAGTAATATACTGTTTGATAAACCCAAACACTCTATTTTCTGGGATAGGAACTCAGTATTTGACAAAAACTGCTGGGAAAATTGGAAGATGATATGGAAGAAACTAGGCATAGACCAACATCTTACACAATATACTAAAATAAGGTCAAAATGGGTACATGATTTAGAAATAAGAGGTGATACCATAGGTAAATTAGAAGAGGAAGGAATAGTTCACCTCTTAGATTTTGGAAAGGAGAACAGTTTATGATCAAACAAGAGACAGAGAATATTATGAAATGCAAAATGGATGATTTTGATTACATTAAATTAACAAGGTTTTATACAAACAGAAGCAATACATTCAAAATTAGAAGGGAGGCAGAAAGCTTGGAAACATTTTTTATAGCCAGTATTTCTTATTAAGGCCTCAGTTTTAGAATATATTGGGAACTAAATCAAATTTATAAGAATGTAAGTCATTCTCCAATTGAGAAATGGTCAAAGGATATGAATAGGCAGTTTTCTGATGAAGAAATCTAAACTATTGCCACATGAAAAACTGCTCTGTATTGATTAGAGAAATGGTAATATGACAAAAAAAAGGAAAATAATGAATGTTGAAGAAGCTGTGGAAAAATTGGAACACTAATGCATTGTTGGTGTACCTGTGAAGTGATCCAACCATTCTGGAGAACAATTTGGTACTTTTCCCAAAGGGTTATAAAGCTGTGCATACCCTTTGACCGAGCACTACCACTATTTTGTCTTTTCCCCAAAGAGATCATAAAAAATGGAAAGGGACCCACATATACAAAAATATTTATAGCTGCTGTAGTTGTGGTGGCAAGGAATTGGAAATTGAGGGGATACCCATCAATTGAGCCATGGATGAATAAGGAATGGTATGTTAATACAATGGAATACTATTGTGCTATAAGAAATAGTGAGCAGGCATATTTCAAAGAAACCTAGAAGGACTAACATGAACTGATGTTGACTGAGATGATCAGAACCAGGAAAACATTGTACACAGTACCAACAACATTGTTTGTTGATCAATTCTGATAGGCTTGACCCTTCTCAGCAATTCAATGGTCCAAGATAATTCCAGGGGACTGATGATGTAAAATGCTCTCCAAGTCCAGAAAAAATAACTATGGAATCTGGATGCAGATTGAACCATACTGTTTCTATTTTTTGTTTGTTTGTTTTGTGTTAAGATAATGGATTTAGTAGATACTCAGGGAGCCACCTGGAGATTTAAACTGATGGAATTGGATAAGGCAGCTGACTGGATTATTGACTCCTAGTTAACTAGATTGTAAGCATATCTGGATGGTACTTAAGAAAGCATGGTTCTCAGAAGCTAAGAATTTTGAACTTTGACCACCTTCTGGCCCAGTCAACCAATCAGCTTGAAGAACCTCCCATTTCTGGGAGGGGGCAGGAAGGAGGAAGCTGAGCCTGTGCAGGAAGCTCACTCTCTTTTGGTTCCTGACATCATGGTGGCGGCAGAGGCCTTCACAGAGGAGTTGAGGAAAGATAGGATTGCCAGGTTGTAGGAATTCTGTTCTCAAACTTTCTCTTTCTTTTCCTATCTTTCAATAAACCCTTAAAAACCTAAACTTGTTTATCAGTGATTTTAGTCAGTTTCCCCCAAAACTGGGGGGACAAATTAGAACCTACATTTAGAAATTTAAATTACGCAGTTTTTCTTTTTTTGAGGTTTTTCCTTTTTGCTCTGATTCTTCTTGCACAGCATGACTAATTCAGAAATATGTTTAATGTGATTGTACATACATAACCTATATCAGATTGTTTGCTATCTTGGGGAGTGGGCAGGGAGGGGAGAAAGGGAGAAAAATTTGAAAAAAGAAATTATAAAAAACAAATGTTGAAAACTGTCTCTACATATAACTGGAAAATAATAAAATACTTTTAAGTAATAACAACAAAAACAACACCAAAAAAAAAAAAAAACCTCAAACAATTTTCTTTCATTCAACATCCTTTTATCATCTATTTTGATCAAAGCACCATGTTGCCTGCCATATATAGATACTTATGAGGTTTACTTACCTCAAAGTATATTCACATAGATCCATAAAATGCATCTATTTCTACCTGACTATATGGTTTTATAATAATGTGAAGGGTCATTGATCTCAATTTTTAAAAGTGCTTCTATCAATATAAGTATATCATACACCTAACCTTAAAATCTATGACATAGTAGTGAGTTGCTTGAGGCACATAGAGATTATGTGACTTATCCATGACTACACAGAAAATCTCAGATGTAATATATAATCCTGAATCTATTTTACTCTAAATTCAGTACTACATTCTTTATGAAGCATGATATATTGGACTTGAAGAATGGGAAATATGAATTGAGATGTTACCTCTGATAGTATCTTATGCATAGCTACAAATAATTTACATGTTTCTGAGGAACTTTTATCACCTATGAAATCAGAATATCTATATGCCTACCTCATTGTTAATTTTTTCCTGTTGATGTTGTTTTTAGATTAAATACATTAAAGAGTTAGTTTTTGGTTTGTTTTTCCCCTGAATGAAAGAAGAACATCCCTAACAATTAAAGTTATCCAAGCATGGAATGGGTTTCCTCTGAAAGGAATATTAGTGTACGAAGTATGTATGAAGTAAAGTTCCTATTCAAGATAATGGAACCCTACTTTGGGGGATTAACTTACTTCTCTGGGCCTTAATTTCCCCATCCATATGTTAACCTATAAATTAAGGAAGCAATCAATACAGGAGAAATAAGGTCTTTAATTGGGGCAGAGGAACTAGAGCTCTTGGTATTGTAAAACCACAGGATAGGAATACCCAAAGATGGGCACTGAGGACAGGGTTTTTATGGAGTAACAAACAAAGGGAACCAAAAGACTGCTCCAGTACAGAAACTACAAACTACTTAATGTAAATGAACCTTTAAGGAAAGAAACAATAGAACTGCTCCTGAGTTAAGTATAGAGGCTAGTAACGCTAAATAGAAACTACTTAAAGTGGGTGGACCCTTTTACATAATATCAAAGTCCAGGGAGTAAGGAGATGGGGGATCATTTTGCTTGGCGGAAGGTCCATAAATCTATCAAGAGTCTAGAATTGACAAAGAACATCTCCAGGCAATTCACCTGCCTGGGTAGGGGGACTGGGTGGGAAATCAGTCAGTTTTCAGTAAATTTGTAGTTATCACATTAAAAGAATGCATTAGGCTAACTATACTTGAGATGCCCTCTTAGCTATGAATCTAAGGCTTTTCAGAAGAGGACAAATAACCATTTCTTAAGTGTATTGTAGTATACAATATTTTATGATTATGGATCAGATAAAATGACACTGAGGTTCTTAAAACTCTTAAAAGTCTTCTGTTCTGTATTGTATGTAAGTCACATCACAGACTTTCAAAGACTCTGTTCATAGCAGTTATTTTATGGTTCCAGAAGTTGAGAACTGGGAGGTCCTTCAAAAATCATCCATTCTAACCCCCAACCTAATTTTGAAAGAATGAAACTGAGAATCAATCACTTCCCTAAAGTTACAGAAATATTAAATGTAAGAGCTGAGATTTAGCATTAGATCTTCTGGTTTCAAACTTAGAGCAGTTTTCCACCATGCCAAAGTGCACCTCAATAACATGAATGGCTACAGGTTCCCTCAGATCCATATATCTGAATAAATGTAAGGATATCATGTTAGCTTTGAATTTATGGAATGTAATTGTAAAATATGTTTCATAATTTTCATCTGTTTCCTTGGATTAGTCTTTTTTGGAATCTTTTCACTTTGAAAAACTGGAACACTTTGATCTAATTGAATAATTAGATTGATGTCCCACATATAATTTATTTTAATTTAGTTAAGTACTTTAAGATTAGTAAGTATCAATTTACTGTCTTTTTTTTTGGGGGGGGTAGCAATGAGGGTTAAGTGACTTGCCCAGAGTCACACAGCTAGTATCAAATGTCTGAGGCTGAATTTGAACTCAGGTCCTCCTGAGTCTAGGGCCAGTGCTTTATCTATTGCACCACCTAGCTGCCTGTATTCATTTACTGTCAAAGAATGGTCCCAAAACCTTGGTATGTCAATAGCAAAAAAATTCCTGTAGTTTCTGGAAAACTACTATGATTTCATCTTTCTAGCTATTTTTATATACCACAAATCACCACTGAGTCTTAGAACAATTGAGGCAAGTGTCAAAATTCCTCAGGAAAAGTTTAAAATATTGTGCAAGGCAGCCAATCTACTCTGGCTTCCTTTTCTAAGCTTGAGAACAAACCTGTTCTTACTAGTAACCTGGTTGCACTAAAATTTAATGGGCATAATGATTGTGACAGTCTTCAGAAAATGAAGGCAAAGAGAATGAAAAAGAATGATTGACATAAAAGTAAATACAAGAGAACGTAGAATAAACTCAGCAAGAAAAAGTCTGGGTAAATTATGACACTAAAAGCTATTCAAGGTAACAATAGCCTCATTATTTGTCTACATTGTCTTTTATGCAAAATATACTCACGTCAGACCTGCAGTGACCCTTCCCCTTGACAGGAAGAGCTTTAGGTTATGAATATGCCTTACAGTGAATTGGTATTTGGCTAAATTCTGATCTGATGATGGCAGCAATAAATAAAAATATAGCTAATATATAGTAACCCTATCCAGTCCTCAGTCCATACTAATTTCCTGTAGTCCTACTATAGGATTTGTCTGCATAAAATGAAAGCGAAATGGCAGGAAGTTCCATTCATTTTACTTGGAGTAACTTTTCAACTCTTATTTAAGTGAGCAGAGAAAATTTGTTGACCCAGTGAGCAGGGGATAAGGCTGTCACAGATCCTCATGGTGCTTTGGGCAGCCTGCTGCTAAGTAGCCTAACCCAGGGTAGAGATAGCATGTTATTCAAGGGCTGCCAAGTCTTAAAACTTTCTCCCTCCCCTCTCACCTATTGGACAGCTCATATATTTTCAGGCAACTGCTGGCCATAAATTCTGACCTTCCCGTTAGCAATGTGAAGTCACATCACCACAGAGATGGAGCCCTGCCAAATACTGGCTTTTCATTCCTCCTGGCTTTCAATTGTGTGCTCTCTTTTACTACTGCTGCAAGTAGGGATTGTCCAATTTTATGGGAAGATAAATGCAAACCATTATTCATAGAGCCATGCTATGATAGGATGAGAATGTTTAATGCTACACATATTTGAGCTACCAACATTTAGAATGGATTCTGGTCCTTGAAATAAGTCTTGAAAAAAATGAAACTCAATGCAGAACACTACTTTAGCCTGAAGCAAATAGTGGAAATTTGGGAGTTGAGACTCTTGTATTATTTTATTGTAATTAAAACAATAATTGCTTCTACTATTAACTAGAAAAATTGATGTGTACAATCGATGCTATTCAATTCATCCTTTCCCCCCATCAAAATTAATGAAAGGCTTAAGTGATAGAGGCATGTTCTGTAAAATGCCATTATATTAGCAGAAACTTATGGTATAGAGAAATTAAGTTAAGCCAATAGGGTGTTGACATTTAAGCAGTCAGCCAGTAGTGTTTTTTGCTGTCTGAGGTAAGCACATTGGCTGCTGAACATGTAAATTGAAAAAAAAAATCTTAGCAACCAAAAGCAAGAACAAATGAATTAGGGAATGACCTAATCTCTGTTGGAACACATGCAGAACCTTTGCAATTTATAGAGCACAGGAGAAAAAAAAGGCAAATGAGCTTAGAGAAGAGGCCACAATATAAGTAGGAAAAAAAATAATTAGTAAATATACTATGTCTGCTGGTTAGGGTGGTTGGAAAGCCATTCAATTGTTTACCTAAAAGAGTTAGATACACTTAAAGGTCAGAGCCCAACTCCTTCTTAATTTTTTTTTAAGTGACCTGCCAGTTTACTGAAGGTGACTGTGTTTAATCTACCCATAGTTCTTAGGTCAAAAGAATAGAACAGTTAAGAACATTATTCAGTCTTCTCATTCCCTAAATTTTATCATTTTTAGGGCAACTTTCGCTAAGACCTAAGATAAATCTGAGTGATATTTTCAGATAAAAGAAATGAAATTTTTTGTGTTGAGGTCAACATAACTGTGGGACTCCTTTCTTCTATATTTGGGAAAGTTCTGGGCCCATAAAAATAGTTGGGGACACAAATCACTATTTGTGACAGGAAACCAGCCTGCCACCTCCTAGTATAACAAAAATAGAAACTCATATAATGTGATCAACTGGATTTCATAGTCAAATAAGGAATGCAGACAATGTGTATCTTGAGACCCTGGAAAATCCATTGCTCTACTGTTTCAAAGCCTCTTAAAGAAAGTCTAATATGAATACTGACCATCCATAAAGCACCTATATCAATTAGATGACAGCAGTGGAATTACCCTCCTTTTTTCTGAATTGCAAATAAAAATTCAGAAGAACTCACAATTATAATCATAGTCTTTAATCATTCTGTGATCATTTCATATTAAATGTGTGATTTAAAGTTCTAAATGTGGGTTCTAATCTGTCCCCCCAGTTTTGGGGGGAAACTGACTAAAATCACTGATAAATGAGTTTAGGTTTTTTAAGGGTTTAAAGAAAGAGAAGGATTGATAACAGATTCCTTATAACCTGAAATCCTTGCCTCCCGTAATTCCCCTGTGAAGTTCCCTGCCATCATGCCGATGTCTTGCAGCCAAAGAGACCCAAGCAAGTCCTCTGCCTCAGCTTCCTGCTTCCTCTTCCCCTCCCAGAAATGGGAGGTTCTTCAAGCTGATTGACTAGTGTAATTCAAATTCATTAAGTACCCTTAAGTACCAGGCAGATGTGCTTACAATCTAGTTAAGTAGAAGTCAGCCAGTAATCCAGTAAGTAGTCAGTCAATTTATCCAATTCAATCAGTTTAAATTAATCTCCATGTGGGCCCTTGAGTATCTGCTAAATCTCATCTGTCACATTCCATTATCTTGACACATTAGGAGCCTATCATCTCCGTACTCAGTATTTCCTAAAAACAAGTCACATTCAACAACTCAGCATAACAGTAAATAGAACCTTTTTTAAAATAGTTTGTGATGATTAATATACATACATCAGCAGAGAGACTAGAAATGCACTATAACAGTAATGAATAACAACAACATCTAACACATATTTTTTAAAGATTGCAAAATGGATGTTCTAAAAGCCTTAGCTCTATTTTAAACTCTGAAGAGTTAAAACTTCACTTAGACTTTTGGGACAACCTATATTATATCATTTAATCACTGTAACCACCCAATGGGATAGTTGATATTATGACGTCTATGGTAAAGATGAGGAAATTGAGGATGAGATATGTTTATTGATGTGTCCATAGTTAAATAGCTAAATAAATTGGGTGATGCAGATTTCAAAATCAAGTCTTTCTGACTCCAAGCCCAAAGCTCTTTTACTGTGTCACCTCATTTCCCTAATAACTGTTAACAAAGCAGAACCCACTTAATTTAGTCCTACTTCACTCTTAGGAAACATACAAACATTGTATGGAAGTTAGAAATGGCTCTGTGTCCCAAAGCCCTGTGAAATTCCAAACTCTAACTTTCCATGAAAAAAATTCTTTTCAAGTTCACTGCAAAGAGTTTTTCAATGTTACCTATCCAAATATATTAAGGGTTAGAATGTCATTTGAGCTCCTTTAGACAAAAAACAGGGAATGCACATAGATCTTGTGTCTTTGTTCAGTAATATGTGAAATATAATAAAAACTATAGCAAATACACTAGATGTTTAATAATTATTATTTTTTTCATTTTAAATGTTCTTTAGACTAGCATAGACATACCCTAAGACAAGAAATCTCCAAAGAGGATGTTTGTATAGAGAAGTATCTGAAGAGAATTGATTTCCTGAGGCTAACTTTTACTGGGGTTCAGATATAATTGCTGCTGATGCTGACAAATTAGTAAATATTAAGTATTTATTCATTATAACTCCATACAATGAGTCCTAAAACAGGATATCACATCATTATTGGCAATATTAAAGGGAGCAGTGTTGTCATATTAAAAAGAAAAGTGACCCAGAGTTAGAGATCTTGTTTTGAGAGAGGACTTTTTGAGCTATGTGACTTAGAACAAGCTACTTCTATGAACCTCAGTTTCTTCATATGTAAAATTAGGACAAGACCTAGTTAAACTGCCATAAGCAAAACTGGAAAAGAGAGAAGTGTATTCTCTAGGAAAATTTGCAGTGATAGTAACATATTAATAGCTAATTCCAAACAAGTAACTTGTGGTAATAAATATCTTATTTTCTCCCCAGATTTTCATTTCTTACCATATCCACACTTAATGAATACACCTGCTTCTCTTACCTCCTACTTCTCCCACTTAACTCTGATAACAATGCCAAGTGGAAAGGTTAGGGGGTAGGAGCAACAGATTTTGCATCTCACCATTATAGTGGTTGTGGCAGAGAATTACAGATAATTTCATTGCTTTTAATATTTCTGTAGGTATAGAAACATCAATTTGGATGTTGAAGTGGGATTATTGGGATCAAATTACTTTTGTTTTCAAATATTTCTCTTGAATTACAAAAACAATTCAATGGGAAAATAAAATTCATCTTAAGTAAATTCATTTGATAGGTTTTTGTCCCTCTTTTTTTTTCTAGAACACAGTTCTATAAAAGGAAACATACCTCTTCTATCCCTTGAACTTAATGAAACTAGAAATCTACATAATTCAGGCTACTAGATGATTCTTCTGAAATAAATTATTCAGATTTCATCCTTATTTGTAAAGCGAATGGATGCAGCTAGATATATTTTAAGATCTTTACACATGTGAAACATTATGATTTGAAGACCAAACAGAATTAACTCTTCTCAGAGGAAACCAAAATCTGATGCTATTACAGATGCATAAAATATAATCAGTGGTATTCCATCAAAACATAAATTTATTGAATGCATGAATTTTCAAATTAATATAACCTTGTTTGATGATGCTGATAATGTTGGTGGTATCATTATTTACAAAGTGATATGTATATATACACACATACATGTGTGTGTGTTAATCTTTCCAAGTTTAGGAAAAATTAGCTGGGGTTCTAATATTTGGCTAATCAGAAATTAGAGGCTACTGTACCAGTCTTGGAGGCATTAAACATTTATTAAAATATGTTAAATATTAGTAAAGAGAGTGCACATGGCTATGAAAGATAGGAAAGCTTAGCCAGGATCTAGGGGAGGAGAGAGAAAATGAGTTGCTTCTGGGTGCTGATATCAGAGCACAGAGAACAGATCCTCTAGTGGGAACAAGGTTTTCAGGTGGGTTTGGTTTTAATCCCTATTAACAGTCGCAGGTCCCACTTGGCTGACTCTGGGCCAGCCTTAAAAGGTTAGGAAGTTAGGTCCTCTAGTGAGGGGGTCTCTGGGAGTCCCAAAACTCCATTATTGTCTCACAGAGGGAACTTTTTTCACATATAATTGGACTTTGCTTTCCATATGCCCAAATCACTTAACATGAAGCTATCTACATATGAGATGACAGGGACCTTTTCGTAGAAGAAGTTAGTCTGCCTTCCTCTATTGTATGTGTGGGAACATCATATTTCCATTATCTCCAAAGTTAAAACTACCATTGATGCACTCTTTCTTTTGAGTGGTGTTCAAGATAGGTGAAGGTCCTGTTTTCCTAATGCATAGACATCATAAAATGAAGAATTCTGAGAAGAAAATGAGTATTGAGTTTCTTAAAATGCATTTCAATATTTCCAAATTATCATTAGTATCTTTACAAAGATTAGACCTGGTGAGTAATATTGTAATAACTATGATTTTTGTCGTTGTATGGAGGTTAAATTAAAAAGGAGAGGATCGAGAAGTACACAACCCAACTATGAAACAAATCTAATATTCTAATAAAAAAGGTAATGAGGTTTGGAGTAGAAAGAAGACAAATATGGGTGAAACAGAAAGGGGCATAAATAACCCCAAGTTTGTGATCCTGTGTAACCAGGAAAAGCTGGCTCTCTCTAGGGAAGTTTATATGAAGATATGAGTCTTAAGCACAGACAGGATAAAAAAAATGGGTATAAGGGGAGGAAAAAAAAGAGAGGAGGAGAGGGTAAAGAAGAGATTATGGAAGAGGAGGAGGTAGTTTTGGAGGAAAAATAGGATAGGATAAGGCAGGGCAGGATAAAATGAGATAGTATAGGGTAGCACTGAACAGGACAGGGTGGGGTGGGGCAGGATGGGACTGGACAGGAGGAGATGCAATAGGATAGGATAGGAAAGGATAAGATAGGATAGAGCTATTCAAAAATGGAATAGATGTCCTAAGGATACAGTAGTAATTTCTTCCTCACAGGAGGTCTTCAAACAAAGTCTGAATGGGTATTTTTTTTCACATGTTGGATTAATGATTCTTTTGGAGAGATAGTTTGGATTAGATCATTAGTAAGACATTTTCCAACTCTGAAATTCTGTGTGATTCTGAACTAACACTTAGAGGACAGGAGATAAATGTTTAAAAAGTAAATGAGACTGAGGAGTGATCGCATCAATTATTTTTCTATCGGAACAGTTTTACATGGCTTGCAAAATTGTAACGTTTGAAAAATTTTCATACATAATATAGGAGAATGTTCACCTTTCCAACACAAAGATAGTAGTTCTCCTCCCATACCACATAGTTCATGCATGAGATACATTATCATCTATGAGAGGCCAGAACAACTCCTCTAATACATACCTAATTGCTTCTTTTATCCAATGTTGGAATTAAATTCAGTGCTAGACAGTTAAAACAGGTATGTGAAAAAATAATCCCCTTCTTTTGAATGGTGTAGTCTGCAAATACCAATAGTACAAAAATGAAGACACATACAATTCTTCATTTTGATGTTACAACCTGGCAAAACTATAAGATAATTGGACTAGAAGTCCTGGTTGAGAATTTGGTTACATTTATTTATTAGCTATAGAAACACACTGTCTGAGCCTTAATTTCTTTGTAAAATGTGGATAATAATACCTCTCCTTCCTACACCCAGGATTACCTCAACATGAAGATCAAATGATACAGAACATGTAAATATGTTCAGAAACATATAAAGCAGGACTCAAATGCAGGACATGATTGTTGTTGCTCTTGTTTTTAACTCAGAATAGACCATCTGCTTGTGTAGCTTTGTAGACACTCTTGATAATAACAACTATTTCTGCCTGCAGGCACATCTGTAAACAGGAAACTTTGTCCTTGCCAATATGGGAAAAAAATTCTTCTCCCTAGAACCTTGGAGAGAGATTGTCTCCAATGCATTTGTTAGATATTATCCAGATGGATTTTGTGTAACTTGTTTTCAATTTTGACACTTAGTTGTATTTTTTAAAAAATCTGAAACGAGGGTTGATATCTTAAAGGCAATTTAAAAAATCCTTTATTTTATTTTTCCATTTATTCTGATGTAGTTTTTTGGTATGTTTGTAAATATTTGAATCTGGGGATATTATGATTTATAAAGAATTGAATTTGGAACATCATGAGTGACAAGATAATAGCATAGTTGTTTTCAGTATAAATATTTCAACTTAACAGAGTCCAGCTTGTTATGCTATCCTGTTCAATAAAGTGGTAGAAATTCTCTGTTGAAATTCAGACTTTACAGTAAATTGCCTGAGTGACCATGGACAGGTCATTTCACTTCTCTTTTCATTTCTTCTTCTGTCATTTCCAGTTCCTCTTCTATAAAATGAGGAATTTTTATTAGAACACCTTTAATTTCCCTTCCAGCTTTAAATATATGAACCTATCATTCTATGATTCTTATGGAGCTTGGAGAAAACCTATTTCCTGGTGCCTGCCACAGCAGGTCATCCCACTTATGGGTATCTCTAATAAATAGGAGGATTTTCCTGATACTGAACTAAATCTACTCCACTATATCCACCTATGGCTTTTAATTGTTTGTCTGGGTATTTCTAACCTGAAGAAATTTGTAGAGAGGTAGAGTCAATATGATAAGTGAGAGCCAGAATGTTTGCTCAGCTTACTCAACACACTTTCTCCACAACAATTTAAAAACAATGCTAACATGAATTCTGATCTAGAAAGTCAAGATAAAGTTAGGGGGAGTCATTTTTCCCTTCCCAGGGTAGTTTAGGTAGATAGAGAGAGGCCTTTGGACACCAGGGCAGTGGCTAGCCAGGAGCATAGCACAGTAGCATTGGCAATAGAAGAGGCATCAATGGCATTGTCATGGGCAGGAATGATCATCATTCTATTGCCCAAGGACAGTAAGAGGGCTGAGACCAATGACCCAAGCTAGAAGCACTATGACAGAAATAGATATCAGGGGAACCCTGAACCTGCTCTGCTAAAAGAATGAGCGCCAGCTAGAAGCTTATTCATTCACCTATTGCCCAGTTCAGGTACAGGAGTAGTCAGCGAAAGCAACCATATTTGTGAATAAGCCAGGAACAAGTTCCAAAAACTTAGCTTTGTGGCTCTGGCCCAAGTACAGAGAAGGAACTCACTTCTAAACTTAGCCTCCCACATAAGACAGCACCAGAATAACAAAGGCAGGAAACCAAAAACAAGTGGAAGTCAAGTAGTTCACTAACTGAATTTGTAGAACATCACATAAAGTTTATAGTAACTGAGTCCAGTATCAATTTACTGAATACCAACCATACATAGTAAAATAGAAGCAAATCCAGGTTGGGAACCTCCAGAGCTCAGAAAAGGAGGACAAGAACACATTCTCAGTTCACATAACCTTAGAAACACTGAAAAATCTCAAGTCCCAAGACTGAGCTGTGAAAACAAAAGAAGGTTATAAAAAGAGAAGATCACGTTAGATATCCTAAACCCCAAGTACTTAGCAGAATCCAAAACTAAGATAACATCTAAAGTCAAGAAGTAAGTTAGAAGAATGAGAGACACACAAAGAATTCAACCAAAAAGAGTTACTTTGGGGGCAGGTAGGTGGCACAGTGGATAGAGCACTGGCCCTGGATTCAGGAGGACCTGAGTTCAAATTTGGCCTCAGACATATGACACTTACTAGCTGTATGACCCAGGGCAAATCACTTAACCCCAATTGACTCACTCCACCCCCCCTCCAAAGAGTTACTGTGGTGATAGAGAAAACCAAGATGCAAAAACAGAAGACAATTACTTGAAATTCTTGGTAAATCCCCAAACCAAACCAAACAACCAAACAAAAGAAAATTGGACACAAACTGAAAAAAGAATGCTTGGAAGAGCAAAAGAAAAAGATTTAAAATAATTTAAAATGAGTTTTTAAAGTAAAATGAGAATTTTGGTTGGTTGATTGCTGTCCTTCCTTCTCAAAGAGGATCAAAATGACTTCACTATGTCAAGCTGCAGTGTGTCTGACTTGCTGATCAGTCCCATATGAACTCAGAATGCTCTAACACAGGTCAAGCAAAGGGTTGGATTCTCTAAATTTGTGAATCTTGTGTTTCTTTTGACCTATTTCAATTCTACTTTGCTCATAGAACAAAGCACATTCTCTGAGTGTACATTTGGCATTTGAACAACTTAGCCAGCCCATTGGAGATGCTATGTTTGTCCTCACTGAATGTCTTTGACAACATGGCTGAAAACAGCATGGTAAAAAGCATAGGAGCAAGTACACAAAGTTATTTCACTCCAGTGATGACTGGGAAATCATGAGAGCATTGTCAATTATCCAGAACTCAGGCAACTATGCCATCATGCAATTGATGTACAATACTGACCAACTTCTCTGGGCAACTAAATGTTGACATAATTTTCTAAAAGCCCTCATATTGGACAGTTTCAAAGCTCTTGATCAGGCCCATGAATGTTGTGTACAGACTTCTGTTGTACTCCTGACATTTTTCCTGGAGTTTTCAGAGAGGAAGCACCATATCAACCATTCTTTGACCCTTTCTGAAACCACAATGGATCTCAGGTAGTGCTCATCTTCAGGATGAAGGATCAGCCTATTAAGAAGGACACTGCCCTCATTTCTAAAATATATAGGGAATTAAATCAAATTTATAAGAATCCAAGTCATTCCCCAATTGAGAAATGGTCAAAGGATATGAACAGGCAGTTTTCTGATGAAGAAACCAAAGCTATCTATTCCTATATGAAAAAATGCTCTAAATGTCTAATGATTAGAGAGATGCAAATTAAAACAACTCTGAGGTACCACCTGACACCTATCAAATCGGCTAAAATGACAAAAAAGGAAAATAATAAATGTTGGAGAAGCTGTGGGAAAATTGGAACACTAATGCATTGTTGGTGGAGCTGTGAACTGATCCAACCATTCTGGAGAGCAATTTGGAATTATGCCCAAAGGGCGATAAAGCTGTGCATACCCTTTGACCCAGCAATTCCACTTTTAGGTCTTTTGCCCAAAGAAATCATGGAAGGGGGAAAGGGACCCACATGTACAAAAATATTTATAGCTGCTCTTTATGTGGTAGCAAGGAATTGGAAGTTGAGGGGGTGCCCATCAATTGGGGAATGGCTGGACAAGTTGTGGTATATGAATACAATGGAATACTATTGTGCTGTAAGAAATGATGAGCAGGAGGAGTTCAGAGAAACCTGGAGGGTCTTACGTGAGCGGATGATGAGTGAGATGAGCAGAACCAGAAGAACATTGTACACAGTATCATCAACATTGAGTGTTGACCTACTGTAATGGACTATATTCTTCTCACCAATGCAATGGTACAGAAGAGTTCCAGGGAACTCATGATAGAAGAGGATATCCAAATCCAAGGAAAAAAAAAAAAGAACTGTGGAGTACAGACGCTGATTGAACCATACTATTTCTTTTGTTTTGGGTGCTGTTGTTTTTTTTTTTTCTATTTTGAGGTTTTGCATCACTGCTCTGATTTTTTCTCTTGTAACAGGATTAATGCAGAAATAGGAGCAAGGTTATTATGTGTATATATATGTGTGTGTGTATATATATATATATGTATATGTATATAGATATATAGATATATAGATATAACCTATATCAGATTATGGGCTGTCTAGGGGAGGGGGGAGGGAGGGGAAGGAGGGAGAAAAATCTGAAATTGTAAAGCTCGTATAAACAAAAGTTGAGAACTATCTTTACATGTAACAGAAAATATAAAATACCTTATATGTAAAATAAAAAAAAGAAGGACACTGGCAAGAAACATGCCAGCAGTGCCAGAAGCACTGTGAAGGGGAGTCACTGAGGTTTCCTGCTTCAACAGTGCTTGAATTTAACCCACTGCTCTAGGTGCCCTTAGCCACCTCTCCACCTTCACCTCCACTAATCAACACTTGTGTTCTGAACGTGGAAACACATGTCCATCAGTTATTACTGGAACTGCACAAGCTGGCACCTGACAAAAATGACCCCCATTTGTACAATTTCATTGAAAACCACTACCTGGATGAACAGGTAAAGTCCATCAAACAACTGGGGGATCACATAACCAACATGCGCAAAATGGGGGCTCCTAATTCTGACATAGAGGAATATCTTTTTTTTAATTATAAAAGTGTTTTGTTATTTTCCAGTTACATGTAGAGATAATTTTCTAAATTTGTTTTTATAAGATTTCTAATTTCCAATTTTTCTCCTTCCCTCCCTTCCCTCCCCAAGACAGCAAGTAATCTGATATACGTTATATATGTATAATAACATTAAACACATTTCTGCATTAGTCATCATATAAGAGAAGAATCAGAGCAAAAACGAAAAACCTCAAAAAAGAAAAACAATCTCACCAAAAACAAAAGAAATAATATGGTTTAATCTGCAACAATATTCCACAGGTTTTTTTTTTCTGGATTTGGAAAGACTTTTCCATCATGTGTCTTTTGGAACTATCTTTTACCATTGTATTGCTAAGAAGAATCAAGTCTAGTGCAGTTGATCAACACATAATGTAGATGATACTGTGTACAATGGTCTCTTGCTCATCTCACTCATCATCAGTTCATGCAAGTCCTTCCAGGTTTCTCTGAACTCCTCTGGCTCATCGTTTCTTATAGCACAATAGAATTCCATTACATTCATATACCACAACTTCTTCAGCCATTCCCCAGGTAATGGGCAGCCCCTCAATTTCCAATTCCTTTCCACCACAATAAGAGCAACTATAAATATTTTTGTACATGTGGGTATTTTTCCCTTTTTTATGATATATTTGGGAAAAAGACCTGATAGTAGTATTGCTGGGTCAAAGGGTATGTACAGCTTTATAACTGTTTGGGCATAATACAAAATGGATTTCCAGAATGGTTGGATCAGTTCACAGCTCCACCAACAATACATTAGTGTCCCAATTTTTCCACAGCTTCTCCAACATTTATTATTTTCCTTTTTTTCATTTTAGCCAATCTGATAGGTGTCAGGTGGTACCTCAGAGTTGTTTTAATTTGCATCTCTCTAATCAATAGTGAGTTAGAGCATTTTTTCATATGGCAATAGATAGCTTTGATTTCATCATCAAAAAATTGCCTTTTCATATCCTTTGACCAATTCTGAACTGGGGAATGACTTGGATTCTTATATATTTGATTTAGTTCCCTATATATTTTAGAAATGAAGCCTTTATCAGAAGTACTGGCTATAAAAATTGTTTCCCAGATTTCTGCCTCCCTTCTAATTTTGGATGCATTGCTTCTGTTTGTACAAGACTTTTTAATTTAATGTAATCAAAATCATCCATTTTGCATTTTATAATATACTCTATCTCTTCTTTGGTCATAAACTGTTTTCCTTTCCAAAGATCTGATAGGTAGACTATTCTTTTCTCTCCTAATTTATCTATGTTATCCCCTCTTATGTCTAAATCATGTATCCATTTTGACCTTATTTTAGTAGAAGGTGTAAGATGTTGGTCTATGCCTAATTTCTGCCATACTATCTTCCAGTTTTCCCAGCAGTTTTTGTCAAATACTGAGTTCCTATCCCAGAAGCTGGAGTCTTTGGGTTTATCAAACACTACATTAATAGTGTCATTTACTACTGCCTTTCCTGTGCCTAGCTTATTCCATTGATCCTCCAATCTATTTCTTAGCCAGTACTAGATAGTTTCGATGACTGCCACTTTATAGAAAAGCTCCAGGTTTGGTACCGCTAACCCCCCTTCCTGTGAATTTTTTTCATTATTTCCTGGGATATTCTTGATTTTTTGTTTTTCCAGATGAATTTTCTTATTTTCTTCTCTAGCTCTATAAAATAATTTTAAGGTAGTCTGATTGGTATGGCACTGAATAAGTAAATTAATTTAGGTAGTATTGTCATTTTTACTATATTAGCTCTGCCTAGCCATGAGCAATTGATATCTTTCCAATTCTTTAGTTCTGATTTGATTTGTGTGAAGAGTCTTTGATAGTTGTGTTCATAGAGTTCCTGGGTTTGTCTTAGCAAGTAGACTCCCAAGTATTTTATATTATCTACTGTTACTTTAAATGGAATTTCTCTTTCTATCTCTTGCTGCTGGACTTTGTTAGTCATGTATAGAAATGCTGATGATTTATTTAGATTTATTTTATATGCTGCTACTTTGCTAATGTTGTTAATTGTTTCAAGTAATTTTTGAGTAGATTCTCTAGGATTCTTTAAGTATACCATCATATCATATGCAAAGAGTGATAGTTTTGTTTCCTCCTTGCCTATTCTAATTCCTTTAATTACTTTTTCTTCTCTGATTGCTAAAGCTAACATTTCTAGGACAATATTAAATAATATGGGTGATAATAGACATTCCTGTTTCACCCCTGATCTTATTGGGAAGGCCTCTAATTTATCTCCATTGCATATAATACTTGCTGATGGCTTTAGGTAGATACTGTTTATTATTTTAAGGAAAGCTCCACTTATTCCTAAACTCTCTAGTGTTTTTATTAGGAATAGGTGTTGGTTTTTGTCAAAAGCTTTCTCTGCATCTATTGAGATAATCATATGATTTTGGTTGGTTTTCTTATTGATGTGGTTGATTATGTTAATAGTTTTCCTAAAGTTGAACCAGCCCTGCATTCCTGGTATAAATCCCACCTGGTCATAGTGTATTATCCTGGTGATCACTTGCTGTTATCTCCTTGCTAATATCTTATTTAAGATTTTCGCATCAATATTCATTAGGGAAATTGGTCTATAATTTTCTTTCTCTGTTTTTACTTTACCTGGTTTTGGTACCACCACCATATTTGTGTCATCAAACGAATTTGGTAGAACTCATTCTTCACTTTTTTCCCAAATAATTTCTATAATATTGGAATTAATTGATCTTTAAATGTTGTGTAAACCCATCTGGCCCTGGGGATTTTTTCTTAGGGAGTTCATGAATGGCTTGTTCAATTTCTTTTTCTAATATGGGTTTATTTAAAGATTTTCCTTCTTCTTCAGTTAACCTGGGCAGTTTGTATTTTTGTAAATATTCATCCATTTCATTTAGATTGTCAAAACTGTATTGGCATACAGTTGGGCAAAATAATTCCTAATTATTGATTGAATTTCTACTTCATTGGTGGTAACATCACCCTTTTCATTTTTGATACTGGTAATTTCGTTTTCTTCTTTCTTTTGTTAAATCAAATTAACCAATATTTTATCTATTTTATTGGATTTTTCATAAAACCAGCAGCTAGTTTTATTGATTAATTCGATAGTTTTCTTGCTTTCAATCTTATTAATTTCTCCTTTAATTTTCAGGATCTCTAGTTTAGTATCTAATTGGGGATTTCTAATTTGTTCTTTTTCTAGCTTTTTAAGTTGCACGCCCAATTCATTAATCTCCTCTTTCTCTTTTTTATTCGTGTAAGCATTTAGAGCTATACATTTTCCCCTAAGCACTGCTTGGGCTGCATCCCATAGATTTTGGTATGTTGTCTCATTATTTTCATTCTCTTGGATATAATTATTGATTGTTTCTATGATTTGTTGTTTGGCCCATTCATTCTTTAGAATGATATTATTTAGTTTCCAATTGATTTTCATTTTACTTTTCGCTGGCTCTTTCTGACATGTAATTTTTATTGCATCATGATCTGAGAAGGATGCATTTACTATTTCTGCCTTTCTACATTTGACTATGATGTTTTTGTGCCCTAACACATGGTCAGTTTTTGAAAATGTGCCATGTACTGCTGAGAAAAAGGTATATTCCTTTCTATCCCCATTCAATATTCTCCAGACATCTATCATGTCTAACTTTTCTAGTAATCTATTCACCTCTTTCACTGCTTTCTTATTTTTTTTTTGTTTGGCTAGATTTATCTAATTCTGAGAGGGGGAGATTCAGATCCCCCACTAGCATAGTATTACTGTCTAATTCCTCTTGTAACTCATTTAAGTTCTCCTCTAAGAACTTGGATGCTATACCACTTGGCGCATACATATTTAATATTGATATTATTTCATTACCTATAGTACCTTTTAGCAAGATTTAATTTCCTTCCTTATCTCTTTTAATGAGATCTATTTTTGCCTGCACTTTGGCTGAGATAAGGATTGCTATCCCTGCTTTTTTTTCTTTAGCTGAAACATAATATATTGTGCTCTAGCCTTTTACCTTTACTCTGTGTGTATCTTTCTGCTTCAAATGTGTTTCTTGTAAACAGCATATTGTAGGATTCTGGTTTTTAATCCACTCTGCAATTTGCTTCTGTTCACATTCACAGTTATTGTTAATGACTCTCTATTCCCCTTCATTCTATTTACCCCCTTTGTACTTTTCCCCCCTTCTTTCACCCTATTCCTCCTCATCAACGTTTTACTTCTTACTCCTGCCTCCCCCAATCTGCCCTCCCTTTTTATCACCCCTCTCTCTTTTCTTTACCCTTTTCTCCTTTGCTTTTGTCCTCTATTCTATCAGTCCCCCCTTTCACTTCTCCTTTTGCTTCCCTAAAAAATGAGCTAAGTTTCTTTATACCAATAAATGTATATGTTATTCCCTCTTTGATTCAAATCTAATGAGAGTAGGGTTGAAACAATGTTCACCCCTCCTTTCTTTCCCTCTATTTTAATAGGTTTGTTTTTTTCACCTCTTCATATGATATAATTCATCCCATTCCACCTCCCCTTTCCTCTCCTCCCCCATGATTCTCTTTTTAACCCCTTAATTTTCTTTGCATCATCACATCAAAGACAATTTATATTTATACCCTCTGTGTAATGTCCTTCTCTCTGCCCAAATACATTTACAGTTCTTAAGAGTTATGAGTATTATCTTCCCGTGTAGGGATATAAATAGTTTAACCTAATTGGGTAACCTTTTTTTCCCTGTGTTTACCTTTTTAAACTTCTCTTGAGTCTTGTATATTAAGATTGAATTTTCTATTCAGTTCTGGTCTTTTCACCAGGAAAGATTGAAAGTCCCCAATGTCATTAAATGTCCATCTTTTCCCCTGAAAGAGAATGTTCATTTTTGCTGGGTAATAGATTCTTGACTGCAATCCATGCTCCTTTGCCTTCCAGAATATCATGTTCCAAGCCTTGTGGTCCTTTAATGTTGAAGCTGCCAGGTCCTGAGCAATCCTGACTGTGGCTCCATGATATTAAAATTGCTTCTTTCTGGTTTTCTTGGAGTATTTTCTCCTTCATCTGATCATTCTGGAATTTGGCTACAATATTCCTTGGAGTTTTCCTTTTGAGGTCTCTTTCAGGAGGTGATCGGTGGATTCTTTCAATGATGATTTTTTCCTCTGGTTCTATGATATCAGGGTATTTTTTCCTTAATAATTTCCTGGAATATGGTGTCTAGATTCTTTTTCTGGTCATGCCTTTCAGGCAGTCCAATGATTCTCAAATTGTCTCTACTGGATCTGTTTTCCAGATCAATTGTCTATCCAATGTGGTATTTCACATTTTCTTCAATTTTTTCATTCTTTTGATTCTGCTTGACTGATTCCTTATGTCACATGTATTCCTTATCTTCCAACTGTCCAAATTTAATTTTTAAGGCATTGTTTTCTACAGTAAGATTGTGCACCTTTTTTTTTTTTCATTTGGCCA
This sequence comes from Dromiciops gliroides, assembly GCF_019393635.1. NCBI lineage: Eukaryota > Metazoa > Chordata > Mammalia > Microbiotheria > Microbiotheriidae > Dromiciops > Dromiciops gliroides. Next base: position 245,533,456 of record NC_057861.1, on the reverse strand, counting down.
AGTAAATTTTTAAGGCATTGTTTTCTTCAGTGAGATTTGCACCTTTTTTTCCATTTGGCCAGATGAATTTTTTAAGGCATTGTTTTCTTCAATGAGGTTATGCACCATTTTTTCCATTTGGCCAAGTGAATTTTAAAGCATTGTTTTCTTCAGTGAAATGATGCACTTTTTTTCCATTTGAGTAGTCAATCTTTGTTCTTCCTTTTCCAAGCTGCAGATTCTTTTTTCATAGTTTTCTTGTTTTATTTTCATTTCTCTCCCCATTTTTTCTTCTACCTCTCTCAATTGATTTTTTTTTTTTACTGAGGCAATTGGGGTTAAGTGACTTACCCAGGGCCACACAGCTAGTAAGTGTTAAGTGTCTGAGGCTGTATTTGAACTCAGGTACTCCTGACTCCAGGGCCAGTGCTCTATCCACTGTGCCACCTAGCTGCCCCATGCCACCTACCTGCCCCTCAATTGGTTTTTAAAATCCTTTTTGACATCTTCCAGGAAGGCTTTTTGTTTTTGGGACCAATTCACCTTCCCTTGTAAGCCTTCACATGTAGGTAATTAGAGAGTATTGTCCTCATCTGAGTTTGTGTTGGCTTCTTCCCTATTGATACAGAAGCTCTCAATGGAGAGAACTCTTTTTTGCTTCTTACTCATTATTGCAGCTTATTTATTTATTTTTTTAAGTTGAGGTCTGCTCTGGGGGCACCAGGGTCCCTGTTTTGGGCTTCTTGTGCAGGGGTATAGGTGCTGTGTGACCGGCTTTTTACTCTGAGTCCTTTATAGTGTGTGCAGTTCACCCCCCTGCACTTCCTGTCTGAACACACTTGGCCAGGCACCCAATCCCACCTATCCTGTTCGTGGCCCTACAGCTGGCAACCTGCCCTCCTGGCTGGTGCAGGTAGGTTTTTCCACTGTCCTTCTTGGCCACCAGATTTTTGAGCCAGGTTCCAGGGGCCTCAATTGTTTGGCTGTGGTCTGCAGCTCCTGGTGACTTGCCCCCACCCCCTCGACTCTGGGCTGCTACCCTGCGCTGGGCCTCCCTTTTGCCTGAGTCAGACTGACCTTTTCCTGAAATCTTCTAAACTATCTCTGGTTGGAAGACTGTGTCTCTTTGTCTCTTTGCAGGTTCTGTAGTTTCAGAATCTGTCCAGAGGCTTGATTTAATGTTCTTTTTGAGGGAACAGAAGGAGAGCTCAGGCAGCTTGCTGCTTCCTCTCCGCCATCTTGTCTCCACCCACCCCTTAATTTTTGTTATATCATCACATCAAATACAATTTATATTTATGCCCTCTGTGTATAATCCTTCTTTATGCCCAAATAGATATACAGTTCTCAAGAGTTAAAAATATTATTTTCCTGTGTAGGGATATACACAGTTTAACCTTATTGAGTAACTTTTCCCCCTTTATACCTTTTTAAACTCCTCTTGATTCTTGTATGTTAAGATCTAATTATCTATTCACATCTGATCTTTTCATCAGGAAAGATTGAAAGTCGCCAATGTCATTGAATGTTCATCTTTTCCCCTGAAAGAGAATGTGCATTTTTGCTGTGTTATAGATTCTTGGCTGCAATCCAAGCTCCTTTGCCTTCTAGATTATCATATTCAAAGGCTTGCAATCCTTTAATGTTGAAGCTGCAAGGTTCTGAGCAATTCTGACTGTGCCTGCATGATATTTAAATTACTTCTTTCTGGCTGCTTAGAGTATTTTCTCCTTCACCTGATAATTCTGGAATTTGGCTACAATGTTCCTTGGAGTTTTCCTTTTGGAGTCTCTTTCAGGAGGTGATTGGTGGATTCTTTCAATGATGATTTTATCCTCTGATTCTATAATATTAGGTTAGTTCTCCTTGATAATTTCCTAAATATGGTGTCTAGACACTTTTTCTGATCATGACTTTCAGGCAGTCCAATGATTCTCAAATTGTCTCTTCTGGATCTGTTTTCCAGGTCAGTTGTCTTTCCAATGAGGTATTTCAAATTTTCTTCTTTTTTTTATTCTTTGGATTCCGTTTGACTGATCCCTGGTGTCTCATGGATTCATTATCTTCCAACTGTACAATTTTAATTTTTAAGCCATTGTTTTCTTCAGTGTGATTATGCACCTTTTTTTTTTTTCCAATTTGGCCAAAAGAGTATTTTAAGGAATTGTTTTCTTCAGTCAATTCTTATGCTTCATTTTCCAAGGTGCTGATCCTTTTTTCATAATTTTCTTGTGTTGCTTTCATTTATATCCCCATTTTTCTTCTACCTTTATCAATTGATTTTTAAAATCTTTTTGAGCTCTTGCATGAAGGCTTTTTGCTCTTGAGACCAATTCATCTTCCCTTGTGAGGTTTCACATGTAGGCAATTTGAGAGTATTGCCCTAATCTGAGTTTGTGTTTGCCTCTTGCCTTTCAGCACAGAAGCTCTCAATGTTAAGAGGTCTTTTTTTGTGTCTTACTCATACTGCAGTTTATTTTTTTTTAAGTTGTATCTGCTCTGGTGGCACAAGGTTCCCTGTTTTGAGCTTCTTGTGCTGGTGTATATGGGTTGTCACTGGCTTTCTACACTGAGACCTCTATGGCTTGTGGATTTCTCACCACCCTGTGCTTGCTCCAGGTACTCTAGGATACCCAGGCCTGGTCACACCTGTCCTGTGGGTGGCCCTCTAGCTGGCAGCCTGCCCTCTCGGCTGGTGCTGGTGGGTTTCACCACTGGACTGCCATGCCACCAGATTGTTGATCCAGGATTCAGGGGCCTCGGTTGCTCAGCTATGGCCTACAGCTTCCTGCTGACTTGCCCCAACCCACTCCATGCTGTGCTGCTCTGTTGTGCGCTGTGCCTCTCTTTTGCCTTAGTGATACTGACTTTTCCTGAAGTGTTCTAAATTATCTCTGGTTGGAAGATTGTGTCTCTCTTTCTCTTTGCAGGTTCTATAGTTTCAGAGTCTGTCCAGAGGCTTGATTTATTTTTCTTTTTGAGGGAACCCGAAGGAGAGCTCATGCAACTTGCTGGCTTCTCTCAGCCATCTTGGTTCCACCCTCACATATATCTTTTTGCCAAGCACACCCTTGGAGACAGTGACAATGAGATCTAAGCCACACCTGGCTTTCACCATACCTTGTAACTGTGGGTTCCACTCCTCCTGTCTTTCAGTGCATACATATTTTGGTTATCTGACCTTTTCATAATCTGTACCAAAAAACTACCACCATTTACATCCTAATAAGGTGACTTCTTACTGAAGGAAAAAAAAACAGAAAGATACTTGCCAGCAATGACTAAGACAGAGTAGCCCCCCTCTTCCCTCACCATGAATGTCACAGGACAATCCATCTTCTTTCCCTTTATATAGAGGGACAATGGAAGCAACTTTGAACTCCTGGGGGATAACCTCCTATTGTCATATAGGTCAAAAGATTTCAGTCAATTTTGTATGAGCAATAGACTCCCAACCTTGTAAATCTTCACTTGAATAAAATCAGTACTAGGTGTTTTGACAAAACAGAGGAATCGAATACATTCAAAACCTTTTCTTCAGTTGTAAATTTGTATAAAAAGGAATTGACTTCAGCTAGAGGTAAATGGTCAATGGTTTCAGCATTTATTGATAAGAATATTATTGAAGTGTTCACCCCATCTCTCCAGGATCATGTCCTTGTCACTAATCAATGTGGCTCTATCAGCACTGATTAGTTGAAATACACTATATGTTTGGGCCCATAAATAACTTTCAGGGCACTATAAAAGTGCTTTGTATTGTTACTATCATCATTGAACTGAATTTCACATGTCTTCTTAAAGAGCCAAGAATTCTGCATCTCTCTAAGCTTCACTTGCATTTTACTTTTCATGGCATTAAATGCTGCCTTCTTAGACAGAGATGAACTATCCTGCTGGTAAACCCTGTGGAGTTCTAATTTTTTATTTAGAAGCTTCTGAATTTCCCCATTATTTTCATTAAGCCAGGCTTGATGCTTGTGAGTGATCTAACCCAGATGAGCAAATGCAGTGCTCTACGCAAAATATCTGAAAGGGGTCCACTCCTTTTCTGCTACATTGTTGACAACCATCTGTTGGCTCAACTTTCTCTCCAATTTAGCAACAATTTTGTTCTCTCTCAGATAAGTACTTTAATCTGTTGACATTAGTTCTTCTGGTTGTCATTTTGCCTTGGAACTGCTGCTTTAGTTGAATATGAATATTTAGCTTGGAGAGGATGTCTATGATCAGTCCATTCTTCTGCATCACACATTGCCTTCATTGCTCTCACATCCTGGTGTCTCTTCTCCTTACTATGACATAGTCTATTAAATGTCAATGTTTACTTTGAGGGTGCATCAGTGAATGTTGATTTCATTTAGATACATAGAAATTAGTGTTGATGGTGAGAAGGTCATGACATACACAAGTCTTCAGTAGTAAGTGACCACTGCTATTGCTGTTTCCAACTCCAATACTCCCAAGGACACCCTGCAACATCTGGTAGTCTAAGTCTACTCTACCATTAAGGTCACCCAGAATTTTAAAGTTGTCCTCTTTTGGGACATTGATGTCAAGGGTATGCAGGCCTTCATAATTTTTTTTTACTTCATCAGAGTTTGTCATGGTGGGAGCATAGGCACTGAAGATGGAAACATGGAGTTTTTCTGAAAGTGGCAATCACATTATCATGAGATTTCATTCACTCATTTGGGTAGGTATACAACTTTGTTGATTAAATTAGTTTTGATTGAAAAACTTACACCAGATGCATGGTACTCCCCTTCACTGTGGCCACTCCAGAAAAAATGTGTATCTAGCTAAAATTTTAGTAAGCTGGCCTTCATTCACCAGTCCTGTTCCACTCACCCCTGCTATTTGGATGAGATATCTACTGAGTTATCTTGCAACAAGAGCTGCTCATGTTTCAAGATTCTGTGTTGTGTATAGATGTGCACACCTTCCATGTACTAATAGTGAGGGGAATCATCTTTGCAGAACTTTTTGTACATTTTTTGTATGTTTTGACTACATGGTAGGATCCCCATGTGCCACAGTAATCAGGGCAATTTTGGACAAGCAGACAATTTTTAGGGTACCTTTTCTAGTTTTTTCCTCACACTGGTAGGTGAGCAGTGTGCTCCTTAAAAGGCTTGTCTAACACCCAAGAGGCTGCCAAATTCTACTTCTGCTTCCAGTGAGAAGACAATGCTATGGCTTTGGTTATGTGTGTTCAGGGTTGTAACTACAGGTCCCAATCTATTTACATCTGCTGCTTTGTCACTTTGTCACTTTGTCACTACAGGACTTTAAGATAGGTAAATGGTAAAGTGGTATGGGTGCTGTCTTTTGACTCAAGCATAAATTGGATTTAAGAGAGGTAGAGTTGCATGAAGTCATTGGCTTCACTCTTTCTTCCAGAGTTATCGCAGTCCAATGGCAGGATGAAGTCAAGAAGACTTGAGATACAGTGAATGCCCTTGGTCTCCTCAATGTCTAACCAAGCTCTAAGTGCTTTACACATACTGCTATAGTTGCCTGCATGGCCATTGCAAAAAATTGTACTCTCCTGCCCATTCTACCAGGGGAAATCTTCATTATCTCATTGTAGACACACCCCTAACTCACTAATGGGTTTGAGACCCCTTGGTTACCCTCAACCTGGTTTAGCTATCTGCCAAAATGGTTTACCAAGGTGTAGTCACTGTCCATACTACAGATTCTTGTAGCCACAGATGGATCAGGTAGATACCAAAGGTGAAAAGCAGCCTTTTATAGGGCTAGGAAGCCCTCATACCAGAGGTACTAATCTTCCCTGAACATACCATACACCCCAAAATAAGAATTTTAGGAAAATTACCAACGAAATGAGATAAGTAAAAATTTTATGAAAAGAAAATTACTAATTTTTTTTTAGTGAGGCAATTGGGGTTAAGTGACTTGTCCAGGGTCACACAGCTAGTAAGTGTTAAGGGTCTGAGGCCGGATTGGAACTCAGGTACTCCTGATTCCAAGGCCGGTGCTCTATCCACTGCACCATGTAGCTGCCCCAATTACTATTTTTTTGAAGTACAAAACAGTACTAAACTCCTTAAAATTGGAATTGGCTGTAGTAAAACTTGTGATTCCATAACCATCAATAATAATAAAACAAACTAAAAATACTGGAAAAAATGTTAAATAACTCATAGCAAAAAGAATTTAGCTAGAAAACAGATTAAGAAGAGATAATTTAAGAATCATTGTACTACCTGAAACTCATGAACAAATAAATTGGAAAGGGGAGTATGTAGTGATAATGCTTCAAGATATTATAAAGGGAAATAGTCTGGCTATCATAGAACCAAAGGGAAAAAGTAAAATTGAAATAATTCATTGGTCACTTCCAGAAAAACATATGTGAAATCTCCTGGTGGCCAAAAATCTTGAATGCCCAAGTTAATGAAAAACATACTATAAAGAAGCCAGAAAAAAATTTAATACTGAGAAGTCACAAGGATGATTATGCAAGATATAGTACCTACCACTATAAAGGAATGGAGGGATTGGAATATGATAGTTCAGAAGGCAAAGGATCATAGATTATAGCTAAGAATAATCTATCCAGCTAAACTGACCATAATCCTACAATGAGAAAATGAAGATTTATTGAAATAGAAGATTAAAGATTAGAGCATAATGGAAATTTAACATTCAAACATAAAATTCAAGAGAACAAATTTTTAAAAAAGGTAAACATGAGGGAGAAATCATAAGAGACTAATGAAGAGAAAATTATTCATTTATGTAGAAAGGATAAATTTAACTCCTAAAACTTTTATCATCATGTGGGCTTTTGGGGGGATTCTAATTAAATGGAGGCCCTGCATTTAATTCTGTTTTTTTTTGAGGGGGTGATCTCAAAAGAAGAAAGGAGGTTGGAGAAGAGGAATATATTGGAAGAGGGGAGAGGGAAGGGGAAGAATGGGGAAAACTAGTCATGCAATGATGTGTTTATATAACAAAGGAGGAAGTAAGAAGGTGCCATGAGCAGTGAACACTTGGACTTAAATTTCATTTGAATTATTTCAAGGATAGAAGAATAACATACATGCACATCTGAGTATAGAAATCCATCATACCAATTGGTGAAGAAGAAGGGAAAGTGAGACGGGATTAGTTAGAGGTAGGGTAGATTAAGGCATGAAGTGGTCAGAAGGAAAAGTGAACCTGTAGGAGGAAACAAAGTGAATAAGAAAAGCGTAGATGTAAGAAAAGAGGATGGCTGAAATGCAAATTGAACAATCATAACTGGGAATGCTAATATCAATAAAAAATAGAAAGAGCAGATCTAGGAATTAGGTATACCAATAAACAAACAAACAAATAAACAAAAACCAAACAAGAACAACAACATCAAAAACCTACAAATCTAACAAATTAAAAACTCTCAATAAATTACCAAAATAGAAATCTTGAAAACCAAAAGGTATTAACAAAATTGAAAGTTCAAAAAACAAACATTGAACTAATTAATAAAATTAGAAGGTATTTTATTACAATAAAAAGATAAACTATTTGCTAATTTGATATATATAAAAAATCAAAGAAAAAAGAGCAGTATTCAGAAGTTTAAAATAATAACCAATGAATGTAAAATAAAAGCAATTATTAGGATCTATTTTGTCCAACAATATGCAGTAAAAATTAACATTTAAATGAAATAAATGAATATTTATAAAAAATGATTAGCCAAATTAATAGAACTGGCAATAAAATGCTAAATAATACTATCTTCAAAAGAGAAGTTTAAAGACCCATAAATGAGCTCCCAAAGGGGAAGAAAGGACTATATGGATTTACACGTGAATTATACTAACCACTTAAAGAGCAATTAATTATAATACTATATATAATATTTGAAAACTAGGTAAAGAAATAATACTACAAAATTGCTTTTTAACACAAAAATATAGTTTTGATACAACAACCAAGAAGAGCATAGCAGAGAAAGCAAAGTATAAACTGATTTCTCTAATTAATATTGGTATAATTGTTTAAATTTTTAAGTTAGGAGCTCTGGATGTAGAGCCAATATGAAGGAGTAAAGCCAGGAAGCTGCTTGAGCTCTCCTAAATTTCCCTCAAAAACAATGTTAAATTAAGACTCTCAACAGATTCTGGATATGCAAAACCTACAAAAAGATGGAGTGAAACAATCTGGTTGAAGGTAACCTATAAAGTCTTCAGGAAAAGTCTTTTTCATCTGTGGAAAAGGAGAACATAGCCAGTAAAGAGGGTGTCTACACAAGCCAGCAAAAGCCTCTTAGCCAAATCACAGATCAAGAACTGAGGACCCAAGGTCCTAACTCAGAAAGCTAGTGACATAGCTGTCCAGTTGTGAAGTCCCCAGCCTCAATGTCAAAGGTAATCTGCCAAATGGGGTCACTACTTCCCAGTAGACTCAAATAGGCTAGGGTACTCTAGTGCAGTGAACAAGTTGCCAGCAGCTAAAACCTCAGAGTAGAAAGCCAGAGACTGGGCCCCTGGCACCTAGCCAAAGTAGCTTGGGATAGTGCATGCTATGCCCCAGGAGCAAAACTTAATGTTAGAAGGCACAAAAGAAGCTAAAGTATGGGGAAAAACCAACAGAAAAAAACCCTTACCATAGAAAATTATGATGGCAACAGGGAGGATCATAACATAAACTCAGATGAAGAATACAATTTCAAAATACCTACACATGAAACCTTAAAGGGGAAGTAAAATTGTTCTCAAGACCAAAAATCCCTTTTGGAAAATCTCTAAAAGAATTTTATAAACCAAATAAAAGAGATGGAAGAAAAATTAGAAAAAGAAATGAGAGTTATGCAAGAGAAAGTCAATAGCCTAGAAAAAGAAAATAATGCCTTAAAATGCATTTGGACAAATGGAAAAGGAGTTGCAGAAGCTGGCTGGGGAAAGTAATTCCTTAGGAATCAGAATTGGATAGAAAGAAGCAAATGACTCAATGAAACAGCATGAAGAAATAAAGCAGAATCAAAAGAAAATAAAAGTAGAAGAAAACAGAAAATACCTCCTCAGAAAAAGAATAGGCCTGGAAAATAGATCTAGTAGGGACAATTTAAGAATAATTGGACTACCTGAGGAACATAATTAAAAAAAAAAGCCTGGATAGCTTTTTTTTTTTTCATGATGACATCATAAGAACTGCCTCCATTGCCTTTGAACCAGAGGAAAAAATGGTTATTGAAAGAGTCCTCCAGTTACCTCCTGAAAGATACTCCAAAAGGAAAACTCCAAGGAATATCATAACCAAATTCCATAATTATCACATAAAGGAGAAAATGCTGAAAACACACAAAAAAACTAAAACAATTTAAATAACAAGAAGCAACAATCAGAATTACATAGTACCTGAAAGCTTCATTATTAAAGGATTAGAGGAATTAGAATATGATATTCTGGAGGGCAAAGGGACTTGGATTACAACCAAGAATGTACTACCGTGCAAAATTAAACATAATATTTTAGAGGAAAAGATGGGCATTCAACAAAATAGGAGACTTTAAAACTTTCCTAATAAAAAGCTCAGAACTGAACAGAAAATTCATTCTACAAATACAAGACACAAGAGAATATAAAAAGGTAAAATAAGGTGGTAGCATGCTATTTAGTAAGGTTTAAATGGTTACATCCCTACATGGGAAGAAGATACTTGTAACCCTTGAGAACTGTATCTTTATTAAGACAGATAGTAGGAGTACACATAGAGGGTGTGAGTATAATTTGAATCTGATGTGATTATATTACAAACAAAGAAAAACTTAAGGGGTGATAAAATTATACTGGGAGAAAAGGAAAGGGATAGCAGAACTGGGTTAATAACATCACATGAAGAGGTACAAAAGAGGGAAAGAAGGGAGGGATGAGCATTTTTTCAAACTTACTCTCATCTGATTTCGTTCAGAGGGAATAACAGACACACTCAGTTGGTTTATCTTACTCTATAGAGAAGGAAAAGTGAAAAGGGGAAAGATAAGGGTGGCATGTTGAGAGAAGGGAAGGTAAAACTAGTAGGCAAAAGAAAAAAAGAGTTCTGGGCTGATAGGATGGCAAAACCAGGAGTTGAAAGGGGAAAGGACAAAAGGGAGATAGAGCTTATAGAAAAGAGAGTAGATTGAGGGAGGTGGTGGTTAGAAGCAAAAATAAATTGGTGATACAGGATGGGGGAAAGGAAAGAGAAAAGTATAAACTAGTTGGGTAAATAAGATGCAGGGAAATACACAGTTAGTAAACATAACAATGAATGTGAATGGCAATATCTTTCCCCTAAAACAAAAGTAAATAGAGGAGTGGATTCAAAAACAGGATCCTGGGGCAGCAAGGTGGCATGTTGGATAAAGCACTGACCCTGGATTCAGAAGGACCTGAGTTCAAATCCAGCCTGACACTTGACACTTAATAGCTGTGTGACCCTGGGAAAGTCACTTAAACCCAAATGCTTCACAAACAAAAACATTTAAAAAAACAGAATCCTACAATATGCTGTTTACAAAAAACATATTTGAAGCAGAGAGTTATACAAAGAGAGAAGGTAACAGGCTTAGACATGATATATTATGTTTCCACTTAAGATTTAAAAAGAAAGCAGGGGTAACAATCCTTATCTCAGACAAAGTAAAAACATAAATAGACCTAACTAAAAGAAGGAAGGAAACAACATATTGCTAAAAGATACCATAGACAGTGAAGTAATATTAATACAAAACATATATGCACCAAGTGGTATAGCATCCATATTCTTAGAGAAGAGAGCTACAGGAAGAAATAGTGAAATTATATTAGTGGGGGACCTCAATCTCCCTCCCTCAAAACTGGATAAATCTAACCACAAAATTAATAAGAAAAAAGTTAAGGATGTAAATAGAATTTGAGAAAAATATTATAGACATCTGGAGAAAACTGAATGAGGACAGAAAGGAATATAACTTTTTCTCAGTGGTACATGGCAGATACTAAAAAAAGACCACGTAATTTGGCATAAAAACCTCATAGTCAAATGCAGAAAGGCAGAAATGGTCGATGCATCATTTTCATATCTCAATGGAATAATTATGTATAATAAAATGCTATGGAAAGATAAACGAAAAATTAATTAGAAACTAAATAATCTCATCCTAAAGAATGAGTTGGGGGGGGCAGCTAGGTAGCATTCAGGAGGACCTGAGTTCAAATCTGACTTCAGACACTTGACCTTTACTACCTGTGTGACTGTGGGCAAGTCACTTAACCCTCATTGCCCCACCAAAAAAAAAAATGAGTGGGTCAAGCAAAAAATCATAGAAGCAAATTCATCAAAGAGAATGACAATGAGACCATAAACTAAAACTTATGGATTGCAGCCAAACCAGTTCTTAGGGGAATTTATATCTCTAAATGCCAACATTAATAAAATAGGTAAAGAAGAGATCAACAAATTGATCATACAACTAAATAAATATAGGAAATGAACAAATTAAAAATCCCAAGTTAAGGAGGAGGCTAGGTGGTGCAGTGGATAAAGCACCGGCCCTGGATTCAGGAGTTCCTGAGTTCAAATCTGGCCTCAGACACTTGATACTTACTGGCTGTGTGACCCTGGGCAAGTCACTTAACCCCCATGGCAACGCAAAAAACAAAATCCCAAGTTAAATACCAAATTAGATATTCTGAAAATTAAAGAAGAGATTATAAAATCAAAAGGAAGAAAACTATAGAATTATTAAATAAAAGACACAGGAACTGAATGAATATGATTATAAAATATTCATTATATAAACAAAGGAATCTAAATAATTGCAGCATCATTAATTGCTCATGGGTAGGCCAAGCCAATTCATTAAAAATTATTACAATATCTAAATTAATTTACTTATTCATTACCATGCCAAATAACTAACAAATTACTTTTTAGAAGGTGCAAGAAAAATAATGAAATTTTCCCTAGGAGAATGAAGGTCAAGAATACCAGCTGAATAAATTAAAAATGTTCAAGAAGAGTACCTAGTACTACCAGATCACACAATTATACTAAAGAATGGAAATCAACAACTACAACATAATCTGATAGTGGATAAGAAAAAAATAATTAATGAAACAAAAATTTGGTCCTCAATAAAAAGAAGCTAGTGAACACAGTAAGATAGTATTTGATCAAATCAAAGATTCCAGGTATTGTGATATTTTATATAAGTATATTTGTATATATTGTTAAATATGTCAATATTTAACAACAGCTGTTGGAAAAGTGGAAAGTAATCTGGCAGAAACTTCACAAGGACTAACATCTTATATTATTCATCTAGAAAATCAAAAATATTTACAAAATTTATGCATAAAGTTTGCTATAATGAGCAAATCAATGGAGCAGGGGAAAAAACTTCTTTCCAGTCTAAGAACAGGGGAAGTGTTATTGAGCAACAATAGGTAAAGAAGTTTATGAGAAGTAAAATGGAAAATTCAAATTATATGATATTTAATTTTTTAACTAACAAAACCAATGCAGCTAAAATTTGAAGAAATGCAGGAATACTGGGAAGAATTATCCACAGGAAATTTCTTCCATAAAGGTCTCATTTCTAAAATGTATAGGAATAGGAATCTAATTTACAAGAATATGAGACATTCACACATTGATAGTTAAAGAATATGAATAGGCAACTTTAATAGGAAGAATTCAAAGCTATCAATAAACACATATAAATGCTCTAAATCATTAATAGATAAATGCAAATCAAAACATCTCTGAGGTACCACCTCATACACAAGAGTTTGGATAACAACAAAAAAATAAGAAGAAAAATTACTGAAGCTCAAGGGTATATGGGGGAAAATAATGCACTGTTGGTGGAAATGCAAATTAGTCTAATAATTCTGGGAAGAAACAATTCTGAGAATTGACTATCACTAACAGGCTCTCAAGCTATGCATATCCTTCTATACAGTAATATTACTATTAGAAGCTATGTCCCAGGAATATCATACATAGCAAGAAGAAAAGAGTCCATATTCACATACATCTTTATATTTCATATTTATACACCTATTCATTCATTTGTTCATCTATTCATCTATGTATTTATTTATTCATTCATTTCCTTATTTATCTATTTATTTGTTCATTCATTCATTTGTGGCAGCAGGTTTGGAAACTGAAAGGATATTAATTAAGGAATGACTGAACAATTTGTGGAATATGAATATGATGTAATACTACTGTGCCATAAGAAATGATGAAGATGGTTTCAATAAAATTTAGGAAGACTGTATGAATGGAAGTGAAGTGAACTAAGCAGAACCAGGAGATCCTTCTAGATTGTAACAGTAATATTACAAAAATAATTAACTTTGAAAAACTTAGCAACTCTAATCAAGACATTTCAAAAGGACTTATTATAAAAGATGCTATCCACCTCCAGATTAGAGAACTTATATACTCATATATATATATATATATATATATATATATATGTGTGTGTGTGTGTGTGTGTGTGTGTGTGTGTGTGTGTTTGTATATATACATATATACATATATATGTGGGTGGGTGTGTCTATGTAAATACAGACATATATTTCTATTTTTATTGTTTGCTTGCCTTTTTTGGGAACATAGCTAATGAAGAAATATGTTTTCTATGACTATACATATTAGTAATGTGTTTTGTTTTTCTTTCCTTCTCATTAGGTGAAGTTGATATAAGGAGGGAGAGAATACAAAACTGGAAAAATAATATTTTAAGAATGACTAAATTAAAATTAAATAGAAGAAATTTGTAGGAGGAGATTTCTATTCCTTTTAGGAAAGTATACTTTCCTTAGAACATATTAATTATTTTTTGCTACTTACTCTAACAAATAGCATATTAATATTTTGTCTAATTTGCAGACCATCTGAACAATTTCTTCTATTCCTTCTAAACAATCATACTTTGCCCTCTGGTAAAACAAATAAACTAGCAAACAAACAAACACTATCAGATAGTTTTTAATTGTTTCCCAATATATTGTATTTAATTTTATTTTCAGCTTATTGTGTCATCATGATTCCACAACAGATGCAATCAAAAGATGGTTAACAATCTACTTCTTGCTAGCATCAAGTCAGTTAATAGTTACACACATTTACTAGAATTCTTCAATAATATGGATTATTCCTTCTTAAAAGTCTGAGTAGATAACTATAGTAGACAATGTCCACCAGATGTTTCTTTTTATGGTGAAAATATTCTTATTATGTTATTATAGAATATTCCAGGTCCTCCTCAACAAGATCTTCAATGAGAATACCCATTCAGTATTAATTAGTCAAACCATTCATGCTAGAACAACAATTTAGATGATCATCACATATCATGCAGATCACAAAATGTCTTTGGATAGTGTAAATTCATTATTATTTAGATATCAGGAAGGCAGTAAAGAGGGACAAACTCTATAACCATAATTGAATTGGAGGGAGAGACAAAGGATCATAGAATCTCATAGAGCCTCGAAAGTCATTTAATCCAACTAGTATCTGAACAACAATATTCAAAAATATCATCAAAACCACTTTTGTGAGGAGATATTTTGTGAAGTACTTTCCAGTTTGTAGCCAATTCACGAATGGGTAGTTTAATTATTATGGGATATTTTGAAATCTATATAAAAGTCCAACTTTGACATTTACATATTTATAGTTATTTTTGGTGTTCACAAGCTTCTTACTGCATCATACTTCAACATTTACATGCAAATATTCTTACTTATGCTCAGGGCCTAGGGAACATGTAACTCTTTGATCTCATAATTAAAATTCAGTGTTACCCAAAGGGCAAAAGAGTGAATAGGAATAGGATGAATAGAAATCAGACCCCAAAATTTAGAAATCAGAACCCCAAATATTTAAAGGGGTAGTAACCTATTTACCTAAAGATATTTTGTACAATTTATTCTATGATGTTCAGTGTACTGAACTCTAACTTATAGGGAGTTTTATTGGAAAGCAGTAGATCTGGATATTAGCAAGTATATTATTGGGGTGGGGTTCTAGTTCCATAAGGAACATAAATGCCCATATAAACTGATTACACAATCATTAAAATTCATTATAAAGATCAAGAAAGAGTAAATTAGCTCTTCTGAAATGAGGATGGTAATAGACTACCACTTGAAAAGCTTCTAGCGCTAAAGAGTTTCCCACAAATCCACCATAAATAAGAAGAAGCTAGTCTTACTTTTTTGCCAAGAGGAAGACAGATGTGGCAAATGGAAAGCATTATTCATCTGTCAAGCAGGTAGAAGAAATTCATTTTTATTTTATCTACTAGGAAAAGATAAATATATCAAAAAGACGGCCCAAAAAATAATCTACTATTATTGTCAGAGAAGAATCTTCAGAACTGTTTCTTAAAGATCAATGTGGTACTTCCATTATGGTGCCTCCAGGAAGAAGGGGACTAGAAGTTGAAGGGACAAGTAAAGGACTCCTACAGAAGGTGATTCTTGAGCTGAGCACTGAAGGAAGCCTGGAGGTAAGTAGGTACAAATATCAAGCATGGAAAATATCCAGCACAAAAAATGAGAAATGGTATATTGGGTTTGAAGAAAAGCGAGTCGATTATTATTGTTGAATCATCGAATGAATGGAGGAGAATAATGTGTGAGAATACTGGTAACTGTGAAAAGGACAAGGTTAGGAAGAGCTTTGCAAGACAAAGAAATTAATTTATGTTTTACCATTATGGTAATAGGAAGCTACTAGAATTTAGAGAGTAGGGAAATCACATGGCCAGACACTTTAGCAACCAAGCTGAGGATGGACTTGACAAAGGACAGCCTGGAAGCAGGGAGACCAAATGGTTCATAAAATAGGTGATATGGTATCAAACTAGGTTGATGGTATCTGTGTGAATGGAAAGAAAGGGACATATATGAGTGGTTATTTGACAACTAATTATATGTATATTTATGTGTGTATACACACATGTATGTATTATATACATAAACATATATGTATACATACACATACATACATATTCAATTCACATGCAAATCAAGACATCTTTTCTGTGATGTTCTTGGTCTTCTTTGAAAACAAAGAATGAATAACAGAACTGCTCAAAGGGCAACTAGATGGTGCAGTGGAATAGATTATAGAGCTTCAAATCAGGAAGACTCCTCTTCCTTGGTTCAATGAAAATATTCAAATAAATTATGTCAATAAATGTTTGAGAGGGATTTTATGTGTGTGTGTGTATGTGTGTGTAAGCATGCATGGAGATATGTGGTTTAGGTGTAAGAAAATTGGAAAGATTTTGCAAAAGAGCAAAATTAAGTGCAGAATTGTACTTATTTATGAGAGAAAAATCCAAAGGACCAATTTGTATTGCTTGCTAAATCTTGATCAATATATGAGATATGTCTTCAAATATTTTACAGATGAACATGAAAGATCAGAGGACTGCTTTAGTATATTCTTGGACTGTTAACACTGACCTTTACTCTGGCCTTCTCAAAAATCAGGATAGCAAGAAACATTGACAAGTAAATTCTCCCAGGTGATGTATTTACTACTAGCTGCCCCATAACCAAAATATATTAGGTAACCATTTATCTGAAAGAGTTGGAGAATGGTATCTTCTGTCTGATTAAAAGAAAAGGTATTCTCTCTCTCTTCATATACACACACATACATACACACACATATTCTCTCTCTTCATACACACACACATGTGTGTTGGTGTGTATAGATAATAAATTTACTATGAAATGTATATGATTAAATTATAATGAACACTTAAGCTACAAGAAATATAATATGCCCTCCCCCTTTTTGATGACTCCCGAGGCATTTCAGGATTTGAGAGGCAAGACTCTTTGGTAAAGATAGTTGGATGTGGAATAAGAGGACCTAGGCTGGCATAACTTCCCAGTTACTAACTGGTCATATGGCCTTGAGTAGGTACCTAAATCCTTTCTAGGCCTCAGTTTCCACATTTGAGAAATGAAGTTTTTGCATATGCTAACTGTGAGATTTAAAATTGGATATAGGAGCATTAAACTCCCCTTTAACCTTTCCCTTATATATCTCCCAGACCAGTTAGAGAAAGAAGCCTCTGAGCTTTAGTAAGAGATGGATTACTTAACTTTTATTGTTTGGGAATTAATTAGCCAACAAACAAGGTGATGCTGATTAGAGAAATAGGAAAGTAGAAATACAAATAAATAGTCTTAGATCTAAGCTTAGTCTATATTCCTTATAAAATTCACTAAATCCCAGGGCCCCCTCTGAGCCTGAGAACTGCATCAAGCATGTGCTGTTACTGAGGACCAGGCCAATCACCAGACCATGCCATCAAACCTGAGTCAGCGTGTGTGTGCAGAGCGAGAGAAACCACTTCCGTTCTCTCCTGGTTTTTTAAGCTCGCACCCCGGAAGTGGAGTGCTTGGTCACGCTCTCCCGAGCATTACCAGATGCACTGCTGTTTCTCATGATCTCCTCCCCAAAAGGGTGGTCCTTAAAAAACTGGCATCCTTCAGTTATTGTTAACCAATTCTTTTAAATGTTAGTTAAAAGCTTTCATTTTTTACCACATTACTAAGTTACTTTCTGCTTACTGCCTCCCCCCCCCACCACAAAAAGCCCAACATGTTCCAGTAATCTTGGAGTTCTCCTGAGTCAATATTATGAATCAAAACATTATATAATATTTCAAATAACTTCATAGTTTTATTTCTTTTTGCTTTCCTTTCTGATAAATAAGTTATTTTTCTACATTTCATATCAGAACTAGATAGGTGGCACAGTTGATAGTGTTAAACCTTGTGTTAGGAAGACTTGAATTCAAATCCAGCTTTAGCCACTTAATAATTATATGATTCTGAACAAAATTTAACCTCTGTCTGCTTGTCTCCTCAGCTGTAAAATGTGGATAATAATAGCACCTACCTCACAGAGCTGATGTGAGGATCAAATAAGATATTGGTGAAGTACATAGTATAGCACCTGTCAATAAGTATGGGTGCATGTATATATGAATATGTTTATGGAAATGTCATATATATATTGTGTTTATACATATATAAACACAATATATACATTATATATAATGCATAAATATATATGCATGAACATATAACATATATACCATTATATAGATACCTCAATTAACTTGATGTAGGTACACATATGATTTCATCTGCTTTATGTGTGTATATATATATATATATATGTATATATATATTCATAATTTACTGTTTTAATATTCATTGTAATGTTTAAAATCCAGATGTGGGTTCTAATCTGCACCCCCAGTTTTGGGGGGGAAGCTAGCTAAAATTACTGGTAAATTCAGCAAGAGTTCAGGCTTTTAGGTATTTATTAAAGTGCATTAGAAATTAGTGAAGATAAAAAATAAAAATAAAAAAAAGAAAATAGTGAATAGAGAGATTGAGAACAGATTCCTTATAGCATGGAAAATCTTAGTTTAGATCAGTTCGGTATAGCCAGAGAGAAAAAAAAAAACAAAACAAAACATCCTTTCCTAGCAGCCCATGTGAAGTCCTACACCACACCAAAGTCCTGGATGAAAAGAGGCCCTCTCTTTTTCTGTCTCTCCTGCCACAGGCCCATTCCTCAAAGAAAAGAGGAAGATCCAGAGAGCTAAACTCCGTTTCCCAGTTCCTCTCTTCCTCCCCTAAAAGGGGAGGTCCTTCAAGCTGATTGGTTGAGAATAGTCTCTTGCTGATGTAAGTAGTCCACAGCTTCTGAGAACAACACCCCACCCAGGGCCAGCCAGGTGGGGTCTCCATTTTGATGGTCTTCAGGTGGGGCCCTTGGGTGTCTGCCAAATTCCATTATTTTATCACATCATATCCCCATTTGGTCTGACATAAGATAGACAAATCATTTATTATTAATCTTATGACACAGATATAGAGCCTGGAACAAGAAAATAGAAAGGTTCTTCCAAAATTAGCTAGTGGCAGTCCCAGGACTCTACCACTTCTTCACATACAAATGTGTAATTCAGTGTCCTTTTAGATTCCCCATGCTGGAAAATCCTTTAGCCTAAGTCCTAAAACCTGTGACCTCTACTTTTCCTAAATGCCTTAGTAGATCTTGGTAAATTGAAATGAGAAATCATTGAAATATTTTCAATCTTATTCCCAGTATTCCTTGCATCTTATTAGTATGTGTTTCTTTTTCCTTCCTATTGTGAGAAAATAATTATTAATAATGGATTTCTAGGAGAAACCCAGGCATTGGTATTAGCTGCTTTCTCACCCCTTACACCAGAAACCAGCCTGGAATGAACCTTCAGCTTTACAAAAAAGGAATGCAGATTGATTCTTTTGATTAGCAAGTCATGTCAATCAATGGAGATGAATGATGCTAACCAATGAGCTTAGATCAATGTATGGTGACCCACATCCACCAAAAAGAGGATACAATCACTGGGCACACCAGGGTCATTCTCTCTTCTTCCCTGGATGCTCTTTTACTATCCATGTGTCCTCTCCTCACACTCTAGGCTCAATATGCTGGATATGTAATTGTTTTGGCCTGTAAGCCTGTGACTAGTGGGGAAGTCAGGGAGACATATGGTCAATACTTTAATAATATGTGATTTTAATTAATAATGAATGCTTACTAACAAAACTCATTCAATAGCCATTAATATATAATTTAGTAATATTTTAGAAAACCCAACCTAGTCCCCTGACAATTTAAATAACATACTTTTCTCAATCATTATTCTCTTCAACTTTGCATCTTTTTTATCTTCTTTAGTATTTTATGTTGCCCCATTACAGGTAAAAAAATAGCATTCATTTAAAAAAAATGAGTTGCAAATTCCCTTCCTCCTTCTACAGAGCTCTCGTGCAAAGGCAAGCAATTTGATATATGTTATATATGTTTAGTCAAGCAAAACATATTTCCATACTAGCCATGTTGTGAAAGAAAACATAGATAAAAAATAAACCTTCAAGAAAAATAAAGTTTTTAAAAGCATGCTTCCACTTTGGGGTCTTTTCCCCAAAGAAATCATGGAAAGGGGAAAGGGACCCACATGTACAAAAATATTTATAGCTGCTCTTTATGTGGTGGCAAGGAATTGGAAGATGAGTGGATGCCCATCAATTGGGGAATGGCTGGACAAGTTGTGGTATATGAATATAATTGAATACTATTGTGCTGTAAGAAATGATGAGCAGGAGGAGTTCAGAGAAACTTGGAGGGTCTTGTGTGGGCTGATGATGAGTGAGATAAGCAGAACCAGAAGAACATTGTACACAGTATCATCAACATTGAGTGTTGGTCTACTGTGATGGACTATATTCTTCTCACCAATGCAGTGCTACAGAAGAGTTCCAGGGAACTCATGATAGAAGAGGATCTCCAAATCCAGGGGAAAAAAAGAACTGTGGAGTATAGATGCTGAATGAACCATAATAATTCTTTTGTTTTTGGTGCTGATGTTTTTCTATTTTGAGGTTTTTTGTCATTGCTCTGATTTTTCTCTTATAAGATGACTAATGCAGAAATATATTTAATGTTATTCTGTATATATATATATATACACACACACATATATACATATATATATACATATATACATATATATATATATATATAAAACCTATGTCAGATTACCTGCTGTCTAGGGGAGGGGGGAGGGAGGGGAGGAGGGAGGGAGAAAAATCTGAAATTGGAAAGCTTGTATAAACAAAAGTTGAGAACTATCTTTACATGTAACAGGAAAAAAATAAAATACTTTATTAATTTTTTTTTAAAAAAGCATGCTTCAATCTTTATTTAGACACCATTAATTCTTTACTTGGACATGGATAACATTTTTTATAAGTCCATCAGAGTTGTCTTGGATCATTTTATTGCTGAGAATAGATGCCATTCACAGCTGATCATCTTAGAATATATTTGCTACTTTGTATACAGTACATTTCACTTTTCATCAGCTCCTGTAAGTCTTTCCAGGTTTTTTATTAGAACATCCTTCTCATCATTTCTTATATCTCAATAGTATTCAATCATAAGCACATACCACAATTTGTTCAGCCATTCCCCAACTGATGGATATCCCCTCATTCCATTTGTCACCAGAAAAGAAATGCTATGGATATTTTTATACAAATGTGTTCTTTTCTTTTTTTGTTTTTTATCTCTTTTTGGATATAGACATAGTAGTGGTATTGCTAGGTTAAAGTATATGATTGGTTTTATAGTCCTTTGGGCATAGTAGTAGCCTTCCTCCAGTCATGGATGATCATGGATAAGCACTTTGAAGAGCCACAGTCCACCGTGTGGCTGTGCAGTCCAATATGGGAGCCACAGCTCCTGCCCCAATGAGGACATTGGAAAACTGTGCTCTCTGTTGCCTGTCAGTTCCTGCGTCTCATGAATTTTTCTTCCTCCAGAACTTGAAGGCCCATCTCAGCTGCGCACAACTGCTCCTGAGTAGTGAACTCCATCGGGTGCGGTCCTTGGCCATCTCCTCCCAGCTGCTGATGTCTATTCCCAGAGCCCTCAATTCTCATATGCATACATCTCTGTAGCGAGCCTGGGGGTATCCAACAGGTCTTTGGCCAGAGGATAACTTGCCATAGAGTAGGTCTTTAGGAATGCACCCATCTTGCATGCGATGCACAAAACGGAGCCAGAAGGCTTTCTTTGTTTCAGTGGCGTGTAGATGCTCAGAAGTTGTGCATATTGGACCACTTCTGTGGGCACCAAATAATGATACAAAAGGGTTGAAGCAGTTCACAATTTCACCAACAGTGCCTTAATGCCTCATTTTTCCCATTTTTACCAACATTTGTCATTTTCCTTTTCTGTCCTATTCATCATTTTTATAGGTATTTGGTAGTACCTCAGAATTGTATTCATTTGAATTTTTCTAATCAATAGTTATTGAGCATTTTGTCAGATGGCTATAGATAGCTTTATTATGTCATCTAAAACTATTCATATCTTTTCATCATTGAGCAATTGGGGAATGATTCAGAATGTTATAAATTTTACTCAGTTCTCTACGTATTTGAGAAATGAGAGAAACTTCAAAATTGTTTTCACAGTTATGATAGCCAACTGTATATCCTTCCATCTTATCCCCCACCCTTTTTATTTCATTCTTTCTTTCCTTTCACCCTTTCCTTCATCAAAAATAGTTTGCTTCTATCACCTCCCCCAATCTATCCTTCCTTCTGTTATCTGCCCTTATTTAGAAGCCTAAAGATAGATTTATATACCCAATTGAATATGTATGTTAATTCCTCTTTGATCCAACCACTTTTGATGAAAATAAGGTTTACTCACTCTACCCCACATGCCCCATCTTCCCCTGTATGGCAAAATCTCCTTTGGACCTCTTTTATATCAGATATTTTACCTTATTTTACCTTTTACTTTCACCCTCTACCTGTGTATTTTTCTTTCTCACCCTTTAATTTTATTTTTAAAATAATCATCCCTTCATATTCAATTCATTCTTGTGCCCTCTGTCTACATTTACCCTAATACTCAGAGTGTTTTTATGAGTTACATGTATTATCATCCCATGTAGGAAAATAAACAGTTTACCCTTTTTAAATGCTTTGTGATTTCCCTTTATTGTTTACCATTTTATGCTTCCTGTGAGTCTTGGATTTGAAAATTCAATTTTCTTGTCAGATCTTGTCTTTTTATCTAGAACTCTTGAAAGTCATCTATTTTATTGAATGACCATTGTTTCCCTGAAGTATTATACTGTTTTGATGGGTAAATGATTTTTGATTTTAATCCTAGTTCCTTTGCCCTCTGGAATATCATATTGTAAGATCTCTGATTCTTTAATGTGGGAGCTGAAAAATCTTGAGCTATTATGATTGTGGCTCTAGGATACTTGAATTGTTTCTTTCTGGTTGCTTACAATATTCTCTCCTTGACATGAGAATTTAGGAATTTTTGTGTAACATTCCTTGGAATTCCATTTGGTAATCTTTTTCAGGAGGTGATCAGTGGTTTCTTTCCATTTCTATTTTACTTTATGGTTCTAAAATATTAAGGCAATTTTTCCTGAAAGATGATGTCTAGGCTCTTTTATTTTTATCATGGTTTTCAGGTAGTCTAATAATTTTAAAATTATCTCTTCTGGATCTATTTTCCAGGTCAATTGTTTTTCCAGTGATATATTTTACATTATCTTCTTTTTCCCCATTATTTTGGTTTTGTTTTGTTGTTTCTTTCTTTTTTTTTAGTGAGGCAATTGGGGTCAAGTGACTTGCCCAGGGTCACACAGCTAGTAAGTGTTAAGTATCTGAGGTCGGATTTGAACTCAGGTCCTCCTGACTCCAGGGCCAGTGCTCTATCTACTGTGCCACCTAGCTGCCCCTGTTTTGTTATTTCTTGATTTCTCATAAAGGCATTAACTTCCATTTACTCAAATCTAATTTTTAAGAAATTGTTTTCTTCAGTGAGCTTTTGTGCCTCCCATTCCATTTGTCCAATTCTGCTCTTCAAGACATTCTTCTGCTCATTGGCAATTTGTACCTCTTTTAACATTTTATTTAGTCTGGTTTTTAGGATGTTATTTTCTTCAGGGATTTAAAAAATCTTCTTTAGCAAGATGTTGACTCTTTTTTCATGATTTGCTTGCATCACTTTCATTTCTTTCCCCAATTTTTACTCTAATGCTGGCTTCTTTTTCAAAATCCCTTCTGAGCACTTCCATGGCCTGAGAACAATACATATTTTTTTTTTCTCATAGGCTTTGGATGTTGAAAATTTAAGTTTGTTATTTTCTTGTGACTGTACGTTTTGATATTCCTTGTTATCATAGTAACTTTCTATGGTCAGAATTTTTTCCTTTTGTTTTTAACTCAGTTAAAAGGGATCTCTGCCTCCAGGGTGGAGAGCATAATGTTCCAAGATTCAAGAGTTTTGTGCAGCTGTTTTCAATGATAATTCTGGAAACCTGTAAGTTTTAAGTCCTTTCAAAGCAGTATGATCTAAGAAGAAATGACTTTACTACTCTCCTGTCCTGTGCTCTGGTTTGTGAATGAATACAAGCACTTTTCCACCCTAAAACTGTGATGAGAGTCTGTGTTCTACTGAAACTGCAAGCTCTGATGCGCTAGTATGCCTCCATGCTCTGTGGCTGCCACCTAGGACTGAGACCAAGGTCTGAGTGTGGGAAAAGCAGCAGATTCCTGCCCCCTCCCAGTGCCAGGAAAGAGACCCCTTTAATCTTCTTGTGACCAATTGTTTGATCCCATTAGTGTCTGTGGGATAACAGCTCAAGAAGCAGCTGCTGTGGTTTCTAATTCAGTAGCTGTTAAGACTTGCTTCTGGTTTGCTAAGGCTAGTATGTGCTGTCATGGCTTGTGTTGAACAGTGCTCCATTATCACCCTGGTATCACAGACCTTTCAGTTGACCTTCTAAGTTGTCTTTGTCTGCAAAATTATTTCACTGTGTCTTTTGTGGGTTCTACTCCTTCAAGAATTGTCTTATTTAAAGGCATTTGGAGGAGTTTGGGGGAGAGTTCAAAGAAGATACTGCCCTTTCTCTGCCATATTGGCTCTTATGTATGTTTCTTTTAAGAACACTGAAAACTGGGGCAGCTAGATGGTACAGTGGATAAAGCACTGGCCCTGGATTCAGGAGGACCTGAGTTCAAATCTGGTCTCAGACACTTAACACTTACTAGCTGTGTGACCTTGGGCAAGTCACTTAACCCCAATTGCCTCACAAAGAAAAAAAAAGAACACTGAAAACTACTCAAATGTGTATATGTACACACACACACACACACACACACACATATACATTTTATGCTGTGTAGAGTTTACATTTCAAGAGATAGAGACCTAAACTATGTCTATATCATGAGAAAACATCCAGTGAAATAAGAAATATTCTAGGCAATTATCTACATTTAATTTACCAAACAAAGATTTCTGAAGTATCTGTTTCTGGGAATTCTTTAAAACTGATGACATTTCATTTGTTCTTTTGTCTTCCTTAAAGACACTTATCAAATATATCATTAGAGAATGAAGAGCAGAGAAACAGATTATTAATAATGCTGAAGCCTTTTTGACTAGCTATGGCATATAATAGGCAATGTGTTCTGGCAGTTTTTTGGAAGTACATTTATCCTCCTAAGGCAATTTATTTAGGCTAAAATTAAAATAAGTTTGCATTCCTTTATCACTAACCAGCTGGGTAGTGCGAGCTGGCAGTTAAGAGTATGCTAGGTGTTGAGGAGTAGCTGGCAGAGGATCCACAATTCACCATAGATAATCCTCAAAAGAGATAATCCATAGCCTAACTATTTCCATAACATAGGCAAAGGAAAAAAGATCCCAAAGGAAGACCAGATTCAAAGGCCTTGGAAAAAGAAAATGTAGAGGGAATATTTAAATAGTGGTATAGATATGTAATTATGCAAAAATAATTTTTCAACCTACCCTATCAGCATTCACTTAATTAATTCATTTTTCTTCTTTAACATATTTTTACTTTGGTTTACAAACCCCATAAGCTTTGATAAGTGTGTGTGTGTGTGTGTGTGTATGTGTGTGTATGTCTGTGTTTCTGTGTGTTGAGCATGAAATTTGAAGAACTCTACTTACAAAAGCATTATGAGGTAGGTTGTAGAAATATCTCTATACTGTCTATTAAATTAGGAAAAGGATTCTAAGTAGTTCATTGACTTGCTAAAAGTCAAACTGCTAATACATCTTAGAATTAGATTATTTCCCAAATTTCAACATTCAAAGTATATCTCACCACATCAAAACCCACAAAAGAATGGTTTTAGGATCTTAAATAATATGCCAGGCTTGCTATGATAATTCCTGTAATCTTTAAACTCCAGTGGCTCCCAACTACCTTAAGGATCAAATATAAGATCCTTTCTTTGACTTTTAAAGCCCTTCACAATCTGGCACCATCCTAACTTTCTAGTCTTCCACTTTATCCCCTTGCACATATGCTATAAGCCATTGTCATCAGCCATCTTGATGCTCTCTTCACATAGCACATTATCTCCAAAATTTGTGCCTTTTCATGGGTTTTCCTCCATGCTAGGATTACCAGATATGCTTAATAAAGATCCCACAAATTATCTAATTGGGTGTTATCATAAATACTGGTTGTCCCTGGGATTACCATGAACAGAGATGCCTGAAATACAAATCAGTCCTAGATATTTGGTCTCACATATATGTGCCTGCATGTACACACAGATGAACACAAAGGTACACACATAGCACACACACTTTTCTCCATTAAATAATTGCTGCCTTCCATTCCCAGCCTCATTCTGTGATACAACCTGGTTGCTATAAATTGATATACTATTTTATTTAACAAAGCTGATTATCTCTGAATGAAGTTACTCACTGTGACAACATTAAAACATTATGTAAATTGATTCTATTGTTACATCCCTCTTTGTATATGTAAGTAGAATTCTTTAGGTAAGAGTAAGAGATTAGATTGATTAGATATTTAATTCTATTACAGCAAACAATAATTAAGACCATGCCTCTAGTTCTCCCTGATTTATGACAAAGGGGCATATTGAAGACACAGCAGAGAAATAAAGAATCTCATTTCAATAAGAGGAGAAAGCATCCTCAGTTACTGTAATTTTGGAGCTGGTATCAAACAATATAGATCCACCATGTAAGGATCTGAGAAATGTCCTAAATTCCCAGTGAATATATTCAGAGTGGCCTTTCTCTTCTCATCAGGAGACCCAAGAGCAAAGAGTACAAAAGTATGGCAATAATTACCCTGGAATTCAATTCATCATTTTATGACCTATATTTAATATGGTATTTGATTCTTTAAAATACAAACAAAACAAATGTTTTTCATATATTTTATAAATATTTATTTGGTATCTTCTTGAAGGCAAGAACCATTTCATTTTTTTCGTATTCTCAAGACCAAGCACAGCCTGAAACATAGCAATAACTTAAGGAATGCTTATTGATTTATGACTCGAGGGCTTACCATATGTTAGTAATAGAACTGGGTGGTAGTGATACTAGGCTGAAAAGTAGAGTAGTTTTGGCCCTTGAGATCCCAATTTATTTTGTATATAAGAAGAAGCAAAGAGGGAAAAACTTATGCAATTAATCTTTGCATGGATTAGAAGAGAAACATACCACAACAGGAGTCAAAGCAAGAGTCATGAAATTTTAAAGTGAAATGGATCTCTTTTATACCTGAGCATCAAGGAAGACCTTGTGTATAACATATAACTGCATCCTCCCTATGTAAGAACCGAAGGCAGTTCTAGACACAATAGATACAATTTGAAGGTGGATTTGGGGAGAGCAAAATGGCCAGATGTCAACTTTAGGAATATCAATTTGGAAGCTGTTAGGTCATTATTCTGAGAGTTTATATGAGAAATTAGTAAAGCACAGTCAGGCTTTGGGGAATTCTCACACTTATTGGGCAGAATAATCTATCAAAAGAGTCTCAGGAAGAGTAGTAAAATAGGTAGAAGGAAAACCAAGATCACGAACCACTATCATGGAATCCAAGGAAAGAAAGCAAGGGGTATGTGACAGTATAAAAACAAAAAGAAGTCCATTAAATGGTTAAGAGATCACTAGTAATCTCAGAAAGAATAGTTTTAAGTGAGTATTGAAGTTAGTAGCAAGACCGCAAGACAATGAGAAGTGATTAACAGATGAGGGAATGGAAAGATGTGTTGAGTATGTTCTTCTTTGACTGAAAAAGGGGAAAGTCAGAGGATATATAGCATAAGACATTGAGAGAATGAGTGAGTGAACTAAAGGGTCACTGCTGTTGTTGTTGCTTATTGTTGTTGCTGTTGTTACTGTTGTTGTTGTTGTTGTTGTTTAGGTGTGGTGACCTAGATCAGCTTGTAGGTAATAAGGAAGAAGCTGGTAGATCAGGAGAATATGGAAATGAGACAAAGACCAATATTGATCTAGGGACCAAGCAACTAAAGGAGCTGGGAAGGAATGGGATCAAGAGCAGAGTGTAGGTAATTAGCTTTGGAAAGATGATGATTTGAAAGAGTGAGATTAGATTTGAGGTTTCAGTGGAGAGAGAATAAAGGATGGGATTTTAGGTTTCAGAGAAAAGAGAATAAGTTTTGATCTGACAGAGTGTGCATATCTATCGGGTGATATATCCATCTATCTTAACTACAACAACAAGCTTTACGTCTATGTCAATATATAAATATACAAATAGATCTATAGATCCAAAATGAGGATCTAGCTATAGAACCATCTAACTATAGCTAGAGAGATCTACTTCTACATCTGCTCCTATAATGATAACACTGATATCTATATCTGTCTATAGATGTGACTGCATCCTTTGCCCTATGCGTCAACATATTTTTTTTTTTTTATCAGAGACCTAGATAAAGGCATAGGTGGTATGTTTATAATGTTTCATTTGGCACAAAGCTATGAAATTTACCTAACATAAATATGTAATATAACACATTCAGAAAACAGTATTTTGAAAAAACAAGTTCTGGGGATTTTTATAGATTAAAAGATTAATCAGTCAGTAATATCAATAAATTTTTGCTAATCAACTTTTATAAGCTGGGTACCTTAAGCACTAGATGATATGAAAGTTTGTTTGATTTTTTTTTGTCTTAGTTTGTTTTTAAAGAATATATGATATTAAGCTGCACTAATATTGGCACAATATCTGGGAATGGAGAGGTGGTATCCATATTGGGTTCATAAGAGTAGAAAGGAAGGGAAAAGTTCACAAGTGTTTGCCCAGGGTCACACAGCTAGTAAGTGTCAAGTGTCTGAGGCTGGATTTGAATTCAGGTCCTCCTGAATCCAGGGCTGGTGCTTTGTCTACTGTGCCACCTAGCTGCCCCCAGGATGATTTTCTAAGAGACTGAATTGGGAAATAAAATAAAAGAGATAAAGTAAAACAAGTGCAGGATTTTGAGACTGGGTCACTGAGTGGCAACATTATCACAAGTAGGAAAGTTAATGAGAGAAATTATTTTTCTTTTATTGTTTTTTGTTTGTATGTTGCCTTCAAGGTATATGAAAGTAAAATGGGCACAAAGCTGTAATTTCAGGAGGCAACTAGAAATTCTGAATCTTGACAGAGTGGATTAATATTTTGGTTAATTCAAACAATCCATTTAGTCCAACCACAGTTCTAAGTCTTCTTTATATTAAATGACAAGAAGATATGGTATTTCCCACCATGAGAAAGTGCAATGGTAAATGAGATTGATCTTGTCTATGTTCTGACTACTTTGTAGAAAATATAGATGAGATGATAAGAGCAGGTACTTAATAAATATTAATTTTTTGAATGAACTTTCAATTTCTGTCCAAAATGAATGTATATTTGCAGGTTCTCTTTGTAATACTCAACACACGTGTTCTGTGTAGACCACATTGAAGTGTTGGAACTTATGATTTTTTCACACCATGTGAATTAAATCTAGGAAGCATTATATAAAATTTATGCAGGAACAAAAACCATAGGATAAAGAAACGCAATCTTTTCCTCCCTAAAGAATCTTCCTCATTATATACTTTGAGTAACCTTGAATAATATTCTACTAGTTGCAAAGCTACACTAGGAATGGATCTGATATGTAATGAAGGCTGAAACCTACTAGGCCTATAACATTTTTATATTTATTTAAAACTTAATTTTCCCCAATTACATATTATATATCTGCACATTAATTCATTAACTTGTTTATTTCTTCATTCATTCATTTGTTTGTTTATAGTACCAAATTTTACCCTCATTTCCTCCTTCATTATGAGGCAAACAACTTTATATAGGTTTTAAATGTTCAGTCATGAAAAACGTGCTACCATATCAGTCATGTTGTGAAAGAAAACACAGGCAAAAGTTTTTAAACAGCATGCTTCAACCTACAGACTACTTCTTTAGAGATTGACACTATTTTTTACCTAAGTTCTTCAGAAATATCCTGGATCATTATATTGCCAAAAGTAGCTGTCATTCGCAATTCTCTTGGTTCTGTTCATTTCAATTTTTATCAGTTCATTTAATTCTTTGGCATTTTGTAAAGTACAACTGTCTTCCATCATAATTATATGCCTCAACTTGTTCAGACATTCCCTAGTTGATGGGCATCCCTTCAGTGTTCAATTATTTGCTATCACTAACAGAGCTGGTATGCATACTTTTTTTTTGTACAAATAGACCCTTTTCCTTTTTTCTTTTAGTATGTTTGTAGTATTGTTTTGATGGGTCAAATAGTATTCATAAATTTCTAGCCTTTTGTGAACAGGTTCAAAATGCTCTTCAGAATGGTTGAATCAGTTCAGTATTCCCCCACTAGTGCATTAGTGTCTCAATTTTCCGATATCCCCTCCAACACTTGTCATTTTCCTTTTCTGTCACATTAGCATTTCTGAAAGGTGTGAGGTAGCACCACCGAGTTTTTGTTTTGTTTTGTTTTGTTTTTGCATTTCTCTAATCAATAGTAATTAGAGCATTTATTCATTTGATGATTGATAGATGTGTTTACTTTGTCTGAATCCTGTCATTGTGGCCAAACACAGGGCACTCATTGAATACAAATGCTCCCCGAATGAAAGTGCTCTTCAGAAACTACGTGCTGTGAGAAGAAATGCTCAGCAAATCACGAGGTGTTGTGCAAACAAATATTGGGTTGAGCTCAGTGAGGAAATAAAGGTTGCTGCTGACACAGGAAACATCAGAGGAATGTACAAAGGCATCAAGAAAGCTTGTGGACCCAATCAGAGCAAGATAGCTCCCCTCAAGTCCAGCACTGGAGAGTACAATACGGACAGAGTTAAACAAATGGAAAGATGGATAGAGCATATTTCTGAGTTGTACACTGCCAGAAATCCTATCACAGAATCAGATTTAAACATCATGGAATCCTTCCCTGTACTATAGGAGTTGGACAATGTACCCACACTTGAGGAAATTGAGAATACAATTGGATCCCTAAGATGTGGAAAAGCTCCGGCTGTAGACGGTATTGCAGCTGAATTGATCAAATGCTCTAAAAAGCATTCTTTTAAAACCCCTGCAAGAATTGTTGTGCCTGTGTTGGAAAGAAGGTGAAATGCCACAGGATGTGCATGATTTCCATATAGTTACTCTTTATAAGAACAGTGGAGACAGGAGTGACTGTAACAACTACAGAGGAATTTCACTTCTCAGTGTCCTTGGGAAAATGTTTGCCAAGGTCATCTTGCTTAGACTGTGTAGACTTGCCGACCGTGTTTACCCTGAATCACAATGTGGCTTTCAAGCAGGGAGGTCAATGATTGATATGATTTTCTTGCTTTGCCAACTGCAAGAAAAGTGCAGAGAACAAAGAAAACCCCTCTTCATTGCCTTCATAGACCTGACCAAAGCATTTGATATGGTTAACAGAGAAGGTCTTTTTGAAATTCTCTTGAGAATTGGTTGCCCTCCTAACTCCATAGCCTCATTCGCTCCTTTCATTGCAACATGCAGGCTGCGCTGGCTCGGTCTTGTGCACCGCATGCAAGTCGGGCGCATTCCTAAAGACCTACTTTATGACAAGTTAGTCTCAGGCCAAAGACCTGTTGGACACCCCCAGCTTCACTACAGAGATGTGTGCACGTGAGACTTGAGGGCTCTGGGAATAGACATCAGCAGCTGGGAGGAGATGGCCAAGGATTGAACCTGATGGAGTTCAGTACTCAGGAGCAGCTTGCGTGCAGCTGAGATGGGCCTTCAAGCTCTAGAGGAAGAAAAACAAATGAGATGCAGGAACTGACGGGCAACAGAAAGCACAGTTTTATGATGTCCTCATTGTGGCAGGAGCTGCAGCTCCCATATTGGACTGCACAGCCACACTATGGCCTGTGGCTCTTCAAGGCACTGGTCCATGGTTGTCCATGACTGGCGGAAGCCTACTACTACTACTTTGTCTGAAAAATGCCTGTTCATATACATTGACAATATATCAATTTGGGAATAACTCTTATTTGTATAAATTTGACTCACTTCTCTATGTATTTGAAAAATAAGACCTTTATGAAACTTGCTATAAAATGTTTTTCACAGTTATGATTATTCTATATTTCCCTCCATTCTATTTCCTCATGTTTATATCACTCTCTCTCCTTTTACCCAGTCCATCATCAAAAGTGTTTTGCTTTTGGGGGCAGCTAGGTGGCACAGTAGATAGAGCACTGGCCCTGGATTCAGGAGGACCTGAGTTCTAATCCGGCCTCAGACACTTGACACTAGCTGTGTGACCCTGGGCAAGTCACTTAATCCCCATTGTCTTGCAAAAAAAAAAGTGTTTTGCTTTTGACTATCACCTACCCCATTCTATCCTGCTTTCTATCAGTGTCCCACTTCTTTTATCTGCTTCCCTTTCTATTTTCCTGTAGAGGAAGGTAGTTTTCTATATCCAACTGAGTGTGTATGTTATTCCCTCTTAGAGTCAATTCCAATAAGGGTAAGATTCAAGCATCTCCCTTATCTTTCCTTCCAATGTAATAGCATTCTTGGAAGCCAAGATGGAGGAGGAAAGGCAGAAACTCACCTGATCTCTCTCCTAAACCCCTCCAAGTACTTTTAAATAATGCCATAGGGTAATTCCTGGAGCAATAGAACCCACAAAAAGACAGGGTGAAATTATTTTTGAGCCAAAGGCAAGCTGGTAGGTTAGCACAAAATTTTTGTTACACCAGTATGAGAGTGGAGTACAATGCAGCACAGGCTGTGCCAACACAAACCAGGTCCAATCAAACAATGAGTAGGCCTTGGGGTCCACTGAATTTGTAGCAACAATGGCTGCTTTGGGAGCTCTCATCCTACAGAAGGCTAAGGGGTTAAAACAACTGGTCAGAAGATTACATGAATCTCTTTGCTAGCACAGAGGTAGGACTCTATTGCTTAGCCATTACTCAGATCCAGGTTGCATACCTGGGTGGCAGTCCTAGGATGAGAAGAAGCACTAGTACACCAAATCTTCTGGTCATAGTGGAGCATAGACACTCATCACAATTCCAGGGCAGAAAAGAGTGATTTTGGAAATTCACAGACAAAAGCATAGCCCAGGAGAGTAGTAAACATACCTCTACTTAGATGAATTGAAAACTAACAAGTACCTCAAAGGATCTCTGAAAAGAACTACAAAACATCTGAAGCTTGGGACAATGTGCACTCTACCCTACAAAGATTTAAGTCAAGAAATAGGTTGAGGAAAATAAACAAACAACAGAAAAAATTCTGACCATGGAAAGTTACTATGTTGACAAGTAAAATCAAAACACACTGTTAGAAGAAGATAAAAATACAAAGCTCCTATACACAAAGACTCTAATAAAATATTAAACTGCTCTCAGGCCATGGAAGAGTTGATAAAAAATGGAAAATAAAGTAAGAAAAGTAGAAGCAAAAATAGGAAGACAACTGCGAGTGATGGAAGCAAATCATAAAAAAATAAAACATGAGTAAACAATATGGTAAAAAAAGACACACACTCAAAAAATTCCTAAAGAAAATAACAGACCAGGCCAAATGGTAAAAGAGGCACAAAGAACCAATGACAATTAGAAGGTTTTAAAAAGTAGAAGTGGCTAAATGGAAAAAGAGGAACAAAAATTAACTGAAGAAGAAAAAAAATGCTTAAAAAGTAGAATTGGGGGCAGCTGGGTGGCACAGTAGATAAAGCACCAGCCCTGGATTCAGGAGTACCCGAGTTCAAATCTGGCCTCAGACACGACACTTTCTGGCTGTATGACCCTGGGCAAGTCACTTAACCCCCATTGCCCTGCAAAAAAAAAAAAAAAAAAAGTAGAATTGGCCAAGTAGACAAGCAGGTAAGAAAGCACACTTAAAAAAGTAATTCCTTAAAAATTAGAATTAAGCAAATGGAATCTAATGACATTATGAAAAACCAAGAAAAAATAGAAGACAAAGTGAAATATCTAATTGGAAAAACAACACACCTAGAAAATAGATCCAATTTTATAGATAATGAAATAATATTAATACTAAACATATATGCACCAAGTGGTATAGAATCCAAATTCTTAGAGAAGTTAAATGAGTTACAAGAGTAAAGAGACAGCAAAACGATACTAGTAGGGTATCTGAATTGTCCCCTCTCAGAATGAGATTAATGTAGCCACAAAATAAATAAGAAAGAAATTAAAGAGGTTAATAGAATGTAAGAAAAGTTACATGTGATATATTTCTAGAGAAAATTGAATTGGGATTGAAGGAAATATACCTTTTTTCTCAGTGTTACATGGTACATATACAAAAATTGACCATGTATTAGGGAACAAAAACCTCATAGTCAAATGTAGAAAGGCAGAAAAAGTAAATGCATCCTTCTCAGATCATGATGCAATAAAAATTACAAGTAATAAAGAGCCATGGAAAGATAAACTGAAAATTAATTGGAAACTAAATAATTTCATTCTGAAGAATGAGTGGGTCAAACAACAAATCATAGAATCGATGAATGGGAATGACAATAATGAGACAACAAACCAAAACCTACGGGATGCAGCTAAAACAGTGATTAGGGGAAATTTTATATCTTTAAATGCTTATATTAATAAAAGTGGAAAGAAGAGCTCAATGAATTGGGCATGCAACTGAAAAAGCTAGAAAAAGAACAAATTAAAAATCCCCAATTTGTTATCAAATTAGAAATCCTGAAGATCAAAGCAGAAATTAATAAAATTGAAAGCAAGAAAACTATAGAATTAATCAATAAAACTAGGAGCTGGTTTATTTTAAAAAATAGATAAAATTTTGGTTCATTTGATTAAAAAAAAGGAAAGAAGTAAAACAAATTTCCAGTATCAAATGAAATGTGTTATTTCACCACCAATGAAATAGAAATTAAAGCAATAATTAGGAACTATTTTGCCCAACTGTATGCCAATAAATTTGACAATCTAAATGAATTGGAGAAATATTTACTAAAATAAAACTTGCCCAGATAACTGAAGAAGAAATCAAATCCTTAAATAAGCCAATATTAGAAAAAGAAATTGAACAAGTCATGATATTATACAAATTATTAGGAAAAATAATGACCAAAAATGACACAAAAATGATGTTGATACCAAAACCAGGCAGAGGCAAAATAGAGGAAAAAAAATTATAGACCAATTTCCCTAATGAATATTGATGCAAAATCTTAAATAAGATATTAGCAAGGAGATTACACCAAAGGATCACCAGGAGAATACATTATGACCAAGTGGGATTTGTACCAGGAATGCAGGGCTGGTTCAACATTAGGAAAACTATCAACATAATCAACGACATCAATAAAAATCTAACCAAAATCATATAATTATCTCAATAAATGCAGAGAAAGCTTCTGACAAAATACAGCACCCATTCCCAATAAAACCACTAGAGAGCTTAGGAATAGGTGGAGCTTTCCTTAAAATAATAAGCAGTATCTACCTAAAACCATCAACAAGCATTCTATGTAATGGAAATAAGTTAGAGGACCTCCCAGTAAGGTCAGGGATGTAACAAGGATGTCCCTTATCACCTCTATTGTTTAATATTGTACTAGAAATGTTAGCTTTTGCAATCAGAGAAGAAAAAGGAATTAAAGGAATTAGAATAGGCAAGGAGGAAACAAAGCTATCACTCTTTGCAGATGATATGATGGTATACTCAGAGAATCCTAGAGAACAAACTCAAAAATTACTTGAAATGATTAACAACTTTAGGAAAGTAGCAGGATATAAAATAAATCCACTTAAACCATCAGCATTTCTATACATGACCAACAAAGTCCAGCAACAAGAGATAGAAAGAGAAATTCCATTTAAAGTAACTGCAGACAATATAAAATACTTGGAGTTTACTTGCCCAGACAAACCCTGGAACTGTATGAACACAATTACAACACACTTTTCACAGAAATCAAATCAATTGGAAAAATATCAATTGCTCATGGATAGGTTGAGCTAATATAATAAAAACGATAATTCTACCTAAATTAATTTATTTATTCAGTGTCATACCAATCAGACTACCTAAAATTATTGTATAGAGCTAGAAAAAATAATAACAAAATTCATAGGGAAAAACAAAAGGTCAAGAATATCAAGGGAAGTAATGATAAAAAAATGCACAAGAAGCTGGGATAGCTGTACCAAATCTGAAGCTTTAGTCTAAAGTGGCAGTCATAACAGCTATTTGGTATTGGTTAAGAAATTGGGTGGAAGATCAATGGAATAGGCTAGGCAAAGGACACACAGTAATAAATGACTTTAGTAATATACAGTTTGAAAAGCCCAAAGACTCCAGCTTCTGGGATCGGAACTCAGTATTTGACAAAAAACTGCTGGGACAATTGGAAGATGATATAGCAGAAACTAGGCATAGACCAACAACTTACACCTTATAGTAAAATAAGATCAAAATGGGTATATGATTTAGGCATAAAAGGTGGTACCTTAGGTAAATTTGGAGAGGAAGGAGTAGTTTACCTCTCAGATTTATGGAAAGGAGAACAGTTTATAACCAAACAAGAGATAGAGAATATTATGAAATGCAAAATGCATGATTTTGATTATATGAAATTAAAAAGTTTTTGTACAAACAGAAGCAATGTATCCAAAATTAGAAGGGAGACAGAAAACTGGGAAACAATTTTATAGCCAATATTTATGATAAAGGCCTCATTTCTAAAATATACATGGAACTAAATCAAAATTATAAGAATTCAAGTCATACCCCAATTGAGAAATGGTCAAAGGATATATAAGATTTTATTGTGATTTTGGGGACCCCATGTTTGCTTAAAATTAGAAAGCCTCAGGCGTGCCCCACACAGCTTCCTTTGCCTTAGGCATGCCCTACATGAAAACCTCAAGCCCCAGGTGTGTCCTGCATGAAAATCCCAAGCCCTGGGCAAGCCCCATGCAGAAAGCCTGAGCCGCAGATGGACCCGCATGGAAACCCATATGTGCCAGCCACCCTTGGGTGCCATGCCAAGGGGGGTCAAAAATTAGCTTGGGGTGTGTAGGTGGTTGGCCTGTGTTTCCTGTGAGAGAAGGGTTTTTTAACTCTGGAACTGGGGTAGAGAATGGAGCAACCAGGAGGAGAAAGGAGAAAGAAGGTGGAGTGAGAAACTGAAGGGAGAGTGAGCAACCGAAGATAGTGTGTGATGGAGGAGATGTGGGAGGAGACAAAAGGAGCTGAGAGGATGAGAAAAGAGAGAGAGAGAGAGACAGAGAGACACAGAGAGTGAGAGAGACAGAGAAAGAGACAGAGAGAGAGAGAGAGAGAGAGAGAGAGAGAGAGAGAGAGAGAGAGTTCATAGCACAAGGTGAAAAAGTTAAATAGAGATGTGCAGGGGGATAGAGAGTCTGGTGGGCAAGGTTACAGGTTGTATTTCCTACTCTCCTTTGTCCTTATTTCTATATTGGTTCTCATCAATAAACACCCCCCCACTTTTTTTTTTTTTTGGTTTATTTGAAAGGAGGATTTTTTTTTCCCCCTGGGGCAATGTGGCTTAAATGACTTGCCCAGGATCACACACCTAGTAAGTGTCAAGTGTCTGAGGCCAAATTTGAACTCAGGTACTCCTGAATACAGGGCTGGTCCTTTATCTACTGTGCCACCTAGACCCCTGAAAGGAGGATTTTAATCTTGTTTCTTGTTAGTCTTGGAGAAGCAGTTGGGGAGGGGGCACTGTGGAAGAGAGGGGAGGCTCAGGACCTAGAGGTCCCCTGTTATGTTCTGAGTACCAGTATTGCAGCCTGGCTCCCAATTAACTCGTCACATATTAAATTTGGCCCTTACAGATATGAACAGGCAATTTTCTGATGAAAAAAGCAAAGCTATCTATTGCCATATGAAAAATGCTGTAAATCACTATGATTGAGGATGGAGCAAAGATGGCGGAGAGGAATCAGCAAGCTGCCTGAGCTCTCCTTCTGTTCCCTCAAAAAGAACATTATATCAAGCCTCTGGATGGATTCTGAAACTACAGAACCTGCAAAGAGACAAAGACAAAGAGACACAGTCTTCCTACCAGAGATAGTTTAGAAGACTTCAGGAAAAGGTCAGTCTGATTCTGGAACAAGGGAGGTGCAGTGCAGGGAATCAGCCCAGTACCAAAGGGGTCGGGTCAAGTCAGCAGAAAGCTGTGGGCCACAGCCAAACAACTGAGGCCCCTGGATCCTGGTTCAAAAATCTGGTGGCTCAGCACAACAGTGGAAAAACCTACCTGCACCAGCTGAGAGGGCAAGTTGCCAGCTAGAGGGCCACGAACAGGTCAGGCACGACTAGGCCCACTGATCCTAGCTCGCTCAGACAGGAAGTACAGGGGGGAAGGAACTGCATACACTTAAAGTCCCTAGTGTAAAACGCTGGTGAAAGCATCTATATCCCTGCACAAGAAGCCCAAAACAGGAACCCTGCTGCCCCTGGAGCAGACCTCAACATAAAAAATAAATAAATAAGCTACAATAATGAGTAAGAAGCAAAAAAGAGCCCTTTCCATTGAGAGCTTCTGTATCAATAGGGAAGAAGCCAACACAAACTCAGATGAGGACAATACCCTCAAATTGCCTACATGTGAAGCCTCATGAGGGAAGGTGAATTCGTCTCAAAAACAAAAAGTCTTCCTAGAAGAGCTCAAAAAGGATTTTAAATATCAATTGGAGAGAGGTAGAAGGAAAAATGGGGAGTAAAATGAAATGAAAACAAGAAAACTATGAAAAAGGAATCAGCAGCTTGGAAAAGGAAGCACAAAAATTGACTGTAGCAAACAATTCCTTAAAAAATTCATCTGGCCAAATGGAAAAAAAAAAAGGTGCACAATATCACTGAAGAAAAAATTAGAATTGAACAGTTGGAGGATAAGGAATACATGAGACACCAGGAATCAGTCAAGCAGAATCAAAAGAATGAAAAAATAGAAGAAAATGTGAAATATCTTATTGGAAAGACAACTGATCTGGAAAACAGATCCAGGAGAGACAATTTGAGAATCATTGGACTGCCTGAAAGGCATGACCAGAAAAAGAATCTGGACACCATATTCCAGGAAATTATTAAGGAAAACTGAGCTGATATTATAGAATCAGAGGATAAAATCATCATTGAAAGAATCCACTGATCACCTCCTGAAAGAAACCCCAAAAGGAAAACTCCAAGGAATATTGTAGCAAAATTCCAGAATGATCAGGTGAAGGAGAAAATACTCCAAGAAGCCAGAAAGAATCAATTTAAATATCATGGAGCCACAGTCAGGATTGCTCAGTACAATATATTATGCTTCAGCTAAAATGAAAAAAGTAGGGGGAGCAATCCTTATCTCAGACAAAGCACAGGCAAAAATAGATCTCATTAAAAAAGATAAGGAAGGAAACTACATCTTGCTAAAGGGTACTATAGAGAATGAAGTAATATCAATATTAAATATGTATGCTCTTATGGATATGTTTGGAGCTTTTTTGTGTAATAGTTTCAGAAGCATTTAATGTCTTTCCCATATTATGGCTTTTAAGGTGATATTTTCTTCAGTATTTTTTCGTGTCTTCTTTCCAAAATTGTTGATTCTTTTTTATTTTATTACATCACTCTATTATTTTTATATTTTAAAATATTTTATTTTTTTCTCTTATTTTAATAAACTTTTGAACTCTTCAAGGATTTTTTTTGGCATAAGTCAAATTCAGAATTTTCATTGGTTCTTTGGATGTAGCAGTTTTGACTTAATCATCTTCTTCTGTCTTAGTGCTCTTCCCTGTCACCATAGTAAATTCCTTTGGTTAGGTTCTTTTGTTGTCATTGTCTTTTTCTAGCATCTTTATTGATTATAACTTCATGTAAACATGGGTCTCTGCTACCTGGGTGGATGGGGATACTATCTCTTGTTTCATAATATTTCTACAGCTGTTTGCTGAGCTAGTTACGTTTTCCACTTAGTAGTATTTTATTTTTGTCCAATTACATGTAAAGATAGATTTCAACATTCATTTTTTTAAGATTTTGAGTTCTAATATTTTCCCTCCCTTCCTTCCCTCAGCCCTCCCCAAGACAACAGGCAAAACATTTTTTTTTCCATATCAGCAATGTTGTGCAAGAAAAAAACAGAACAAAAGGGAGAAATAATGACAAAGAAAAAAAAGTGAATATAGTATGCCTCAATATCCATTGAGATTCCCTAGCTCTTTCTCTGGATATGAATGGCATTTTCCTTCATGAATCCTTTGAAATTTTTTTAGATTATTGTATTGCTGAGAAGTGTGAAGTCTATCATAGTTGATCATTGAACAATATTGCTGTTACTGTGTATAATATTTTCCTGATTATGCTCACTTTACCCAGCATCAGTTCATGTAAGTCTATCCAGGTTTTTCAGAGATAGTTCTGTGGGTCTGTAAGTTTTCAGTTTTTCAAAGGTGGTATGACCTGAGGAGAGATGTGTTTGGTCATATCCTGGACTGTGATCTGTTCGGTCCTCTTTTCTTCCTGGAAATTCTGACCAGCATCCTGACTCCCTTAGGGACTCAAGCTCTGATGTACTTATGCTCCTCATTTCCCTGAGAGTGTGCCCAATATTGTGACCATGCTCTGAGTATAGGCAATACAACAGATTTCTGCCACCAATGCCAGAAAAAAAAATAATCCCTGGATTCTCATTTTCAGTAACTATCTGACCCACTTACCATCTCTAGGCTGAGAGCTACTGATGATGATTATGATGCAGTCACCCCCAATGCTTGCTATTTGTTTTTTGGGACATGGCCTGTGCTGAATTGAGTGCCACCCTCTCCCTGGAGAGGAAGACCTTTCCTTCCCATCTTCAAAGTTTTCTTGGACTGGAAAATTGTATCACCCTGTCCTTTTGTATTTTCTGTTCCACCAGGATTCATTTTGAGGCATTACTTAACATTGTTTGGAAGGAAATTTGGGAGAATTCAGCCTCCACCCCTGGTTTTATTACTTTTAATCTTGGTCCAAACATATATATTTGTTTGATTGCTACTGCTGTTTAGAAAGATTTTTTCAATATATTTGAATTTTCCTTTACAACACATAAACAATAAAACTCTCTCTGATTTTTACTCTACATGATTTTATTTTTTGCTTATCTATTATATCTTTTGAATTAATTTAATGATTTTCTTCATTCTATTTCACTTTATAGGTATATAATCCATAAGGTAAGCTTAATGATCAGCATATTGTTAAAAGATTGATACTGTGCTTAAATTAA
Source organism: Dromiciops gliroides (assembly GCF_019393635.1). Classification (NCBI taxonomy): domain Eukaryota; kingdom Metazoa; phylum Chordata; class Mammalia; order Microbiotheria; family Microbiotheriidae; genus Dromiciops; species Dromiciops gliroides. The sequence continues at coordinate 245,492,234 of NC_057861.1, read as the reverse complement.
ACAATCTGTCTTAATATTATGGATTATTTATTTATATACACATAGAGATAAGATATGTCTGAATTACAATTCATGAATGAAAAGTGAAAAAATAATATAATCATTTGGTTATCATCTAAATTATCCTTAGCCTCTAGATATTTTAAATATTAAAATACTTTATTGACTTCAACAGTTCTCATGAAGATATTCATTGTCCTGTAGACAAAATCAGAATCTCATAAATTAAAATGTAATACATACTGTATTTTTTTCAGGGCAATGACAGTTAAGTGACTTGCCCAGGGACATACAGCTAGTAAGTGTCAAGTGTCTGAGGCTGGATTTGAACTCCTGTTCTCCTGAATCCAGGGCCAGTGCTCTATCCACTGTACCACCTAGCTGCCCCCCATTATCCATTGTATTTTTAGAAGATTTAGTTTCCATTATGGTTTTCACTTTATTTCAGAAGAGTTTTGCTAAGATTTTTTTTTTCTTTTTAGAGCACTGTCTGAAACTAAGTAATAGGAAATGAAAGACTAAGCTTCAAAAAAAGGTTGATATTGTTGTTCTTATGTTGATTCCATCCATTTATAACAAATCACTTGAACTGGTTATTTATTCCAGTTTTAAATAAGTTCACCAGTTCCCACTTATAATTAAAAGAGAAAAGCAGTAGGAATAAGATTCAGTACTTTCAGTAACAAATTATCTTCCCCTGTTCATTCGTAATGAATACAAAATGGTGAAGACTGCCACAGTGTCAAATCTCAACAAAGGTGATAATTTTTTCTCCCTTTACTAATATTTAAGACAGCCACAACAGTGATTTGATTAAGTTAATAATGCTACAAATATCTTGCAACCCTTTTTGATATAAGATGATTAAAACAATGTTAGAATGCTTTTTGCAGTTCATATGACAGAAATACCTCCTGATATAAGTATAAATCAAGCCATTCTTGAGCAGGCTGATGAACCAGAGACCATTTACTACATGGATTTTTATGATGAAGAAATTCTGTCATGTTTCTGTTGCAGGGTAGGGAAAGAAGTCTTCATCTCTACATGTTTTCATGTATACTGTTGGCCAAGGATTTGCATTTGAAGTAAACATCAGTGGAAAAAGCAAAGTGGAATAAGCAGTGCTAAATCTTATTTATCACAAAAGATAATATTCGTGAAGACATAAACATGAGCAAAGAACAGATGTCCTGGCAATGAAATACTGTGCAGGTGGTGCCAAACTGGGGCTATCAAGAAGTGATTTGTCTCAGCAACTAGGCAACGGGGCATTTCATTTGTCCTCCAAGGAGGAGGATTGGGGCCACCTGAAGAGTCAGCTTAATCAATTGTGAGGAATTTATTTGGCAGCATAGTCGGTTTGTAGCAAACTCAAGCTCTAGGATGGATTGATAGAACTCAGAAAGCAGCAGGAAGGGCATTGGCCGAGTCAGACAACTGCTCACAAAATGGGGGAAAATGGATATATTTGGCAAGAAATTGGAGCAATGGAAACAGAGTAATGATTTAATTACTAGTTTGAGGGGATGGAATTATATTTTCTGTGGTTCATAGGCAAGCTTTAAAGGGTATTGTAGTAGTTAATGACAAGGAATTTAGGCTATTTCTTCAATGAGGCTGTATAGGGGTTAGTTTTATGAGAGATGGATAGTAAAGACTGTGTAGAGGGCAATGCATGATATAGATAAAGAAAAGTTACATGTTATTTGCAAGCAAAATAAAACTTTAAGATAAAAGGACTCTCCTAGGTAATTTGTAGAACTTTACAATCTAGATTGGAACTCTGTCACTGTAAATAAAGTATTATTATCTTGGAGTTGTGGTTGGTTGTTTTTGGTGTTGTTTCCTCCTTATTGGAATTAAAACAGTGAAATAGACTTGCAATAAGAATGGCATAATTCAACTAGTTCTGTTATTTACTATACCTATGGGGGCAGCTAGGTGGTACAGTGGATAAAGCACCGGCCCTAAATTTAGGAGGACCTGAGTTCAAATCCTATAGACACTTGACACTTATTAGCTATGTGACCCTGGGCAAGTCGCTTAACCCTCATTGCCCAACAGAAAACCAAAAAATAGCAACCAACCAAACAAAAAAAAAAACCTTACTATACCTATGGGCCCTTGGTCAAATCAGTTAATCTCTAGGATTCAACTCTACACTGTCCCCTTTCCTAAAATCCCTAACTCCCTTATCATATCATTAGTCACACCCTGGCAAGCTTCATCCTTCGATCATTCCCACCATTCACTGCTTTCACACTTATTCATATGCTACTGACTGAGGGTAGAGAAAACCACAAACTGTTCTGACTAGGTCCATCATAAATGTATATTAAGTAACCTCAAATGGGCTTTCACTGCTGCTAGGTAGTCCTACTATACCCCCCTTAGCAATTCATTATCCCTTTTCACAGTGGCTTTTATATACCTTTTCATCCCTTCTCAATCATCTCTTGACTCCACTTGCCCCCATTCTCTCAGTTCAGAATCTTACGTCATATTTTACAGGGGGAAAAAAGAAAACCAGAGACCTTTTTTGCCATGTACTCCCTCTTCTCCCCTCTTCCTCATCTCATATCACTCATATACCTTCTGCCAATATTTCTTTCTTCAACCCTGTCTCACATAATGTGGTGGTCTTATTCCTTACCAAGTCTAACCCTTTACCCACACAAGTGATCCTATTCCTACCTGTCTCTTTTAACTCATTGCCCCTTCTGTCATCTCCACTCTTTCACTTATTTACAATCTCTTCCTGTCTGTTGGCTACTTCTCTACTGCTTATAGGAAGCTAAGTGGTGCAGTGGATAGAACACCAGGCCTAGAGTTAAGAATACTCATATTCCTGAGTTGAAATTGGGCCTCAGACACTTATTAGCAGTGTGATCCTGAGAAAACAATTAACCCTCTTTGTTTCAGTTTCCTCTTCTGTAAAATGAGTTGGTGATTGAACACTGATGCATTGTTGGTAGAGCTGTGAACTGATCCAACCATTCTGGAGAGCAATTTGGAATTATGCCCAAAGGGCTATAAACCTATGCATACCCTTTCACCCAGCAATACCACTTTTGGGTCTTTTTTCCCAAAGAGATCATTAAAAGGGGAAAAGGACATAAATGTACAAAAATATTTAGCTGCTGTTTTTGTGGTGGCAAGGAATTGGAAATTGAGGGGATGCCCATCAATTTGGGAATGGCTGAACTAGCTATGGCATATGAATGTAATGGAATTCTATTGTGATGTTAGAAACCTTGAGCAGGATGAATTCAGAGAAACCTGGAAGGACTTGCATGAACTGATGATGAGTGAGATAAATAGAACCAGAAGAACATTATACACAGTGTCATCAACATTATGTGTTGATCACCTATGATAGACGAGATTCTTCTCACCAGTCCAATGGTACCAGAAAGTTCCAAAGGACTCATGATGGAAAAGGCTCTCCAAATTCAGGGGAACAAAAAAAGGAACTGCGTAATATGGATGTTGAGTGGACCATACTATTTCTTTTGTTTTTAGTGCTGCTGTTTTTCTTTTTTTGAAGTTTTTCCTTTTTCCTCTGATTCTTCTCTTATAACATGAATAATACAGAAATATGTTTAATGTTATCATATATATATATATATATATATATACATACATACATAAACATATATAAAACCTATATCAGATTACCTGCTGTCTAGGGGAGGAGGGAGAGAGGGGAAAGAGGGGGCAAAATCTGAAATTGGAAATCTTATCTAAACAAATGTTGAAAACTAAAAAAATAAATATTTTTTTTAAAAAATGATAAAAATAAAATATTAAATTTTTTTAAAAAAGAGTTGGAGAAAGAAATGGCAAATCATTCCAGCATCTTTGTCACAAAAATCTCAAAAGGTAATGAAGTGTGATTGAAAATGACTAAATAATAACTATTACCTACAAACGTTTCCCCTCTCCAGAAAGAAATCCTGACTTGTTTCTCCCATCCCCATTATCACTCTATATACCTTATGCAAAGCTGTCTTCTTAAAATACCTCGCTACAATAGCTACCTCTATGTTTTTTTATCTAATTCTTTTCTAAATCCTTTAAAATCCATCTTTCTTAGATTATTAGTCTCCCATAAATCTCTCTCCAAAGTTACCAATGATCTTTTATTTGCCCAATTCAATGTCCTTTTCTCAATCTTTATTCTCTTTGGTCCCTCTGAAGCCTTTGACACTGTTTATCATGCTCTCCTTAAAACTTGTTTCTCTCTGGGGTTTTAGGTCATCTCTCTTTCCTGCTTCTCATTCTACGTGACTGCTGTTTTTCAATTTCCTTTGCTGGATCTTCATCCAGATCATCTCTTCTAATTATAGGTTTCCCTCGGGATTCTGAAAACTAACACTTTTATCACTCTATATTATTTTACTCTGTGATCTTATCCCCTCCTATGGATATGATTACCAAATATATTCCAATGATTCTCTAATCTACCTCTTCTGCCCTAATTTCTCTACTGACATCTACCTGACATCTACAATTACCTTTCAGACTTCACCAACTGGATAGATACCTTAAACTCAACATGTCCAAAACAAAACATTATATTTCTCTCTTAAATCTCACCTTCTATTTTTTTTTTTTGCAAGGCAATGAGGGTTAAGTGGCTTGCCCAAAGGCCACTTAAATTGTCAAGTGTCTGAAGCTGGATTTGAACTCAGGTCCTCCTGAATCCAGGGCCAGTACTTTATCCACTATGCCAGCTAGCTGCCCCTCTCACCTTCTATCTTCCCTAATAGTGTAGAGAACAACATTCCCCTCCCCCCAGGTCACTCAGGCTAGCAACCTAGATGTCATTCTTTACTCCTCACTATCTCTCACTCCCCATATCCAATCTGTTGCCAAAGACTGTTGATTTCTTCCTTGAAACAGTTCTTAAATATTTATCCTCCTCTCCTCTAACTGTCACCACTGTAGTCTGAACCCTCATCTTCCTACATCTAGACTATTGGAATAATCTATTTTTATTTAATTATAAATTTTTTTGACTATTGGAATAATCTTATGATAGAACCAACTACTTCAAGCCCATCCCCTGTACTAACCCATCTTCCATTCAGATACCAATGATTTTTCTTAAGCACAGGACTTACCATGTTACCACTCACCTACTTAATAAACTCCTATGATTCCCTATCACCTCCAATATGAAATAAAATGTTCTCTCTGGCATTCAAAATCCTTTATAACCCAGCCCCCTTCTACCAGTCCTGTCTTCTTATGCTTTACTCCCCACTGCAATGTAGTTTTCGATCCAGTGACAATGGCCTATTGGCTAGTCCATGAAAAAGACATTTCATCTTTTAGTCCAGACATTTTCTCTGACTGTTACTCATATGATGAATATTCTCCTCCTGATCCCTGTCTACTGACTTCCATGGCTTTCTTTAATTTCCAAATAAAACCACATTTTCTCCCAGAAGTCTTTCCCAATCCCTCTTAATTTTAGCACCTTCCCTCCCTGAATTATTTCTTGTTTATCCTATGTATTACCTTTTTGTACATATTTATTTCCTTGCTGTCTTTCCCATCAGATTATTTTCTTGATGACAAGAGATTTTCTTTCTCTTTTTTTTTTTTTCTGGCTTGGTTTTGTTTTGTATACCTAGCACTTAAGACAGGCATTGGCACGTAGAAGGTAATAAAAAATGTTTATTACTTGACTGAATGACTGGCTGAAAGAAAGAATGAATCTGGAAACCTCATTTACTTTATCTTATTAAAGATAAAAATCATATAAATGGACATAGTGATTCCTGCCATTCAGTCTCAGTTTTGTCATCTGTCAAATGGGAACATTATTGTAAACACTTCCTATATCAGATAAATGTATGGAAAGAACCTTTTTTTTTTTTTTAAATGAGGCAATTGGGGTTAAGTGACATGCCCAGGGTCACACAGCTAGTAAGTGTTAAGTGTCTGAGGCCGGATTTGAACTCAGGCACTCCTGACTCCAGGGCCAGTGCTCTATCCACTGCGCCACCTAGCTGCCCCTGGAAAGAACTTTTTAAAGGATAAAACATTATATACAAGGACTTTCATTTTATTGTATTTTGCAGATATTGTATTTCTTACATGTAATAAACATTTTTTATTTATAGTTTTGGGTTCAAATTTTTACCCTTCCTTCCCTTCCTCCCCTCCCCCTCCCTGAGGAATCAAGCAATCAAATATAGATTATACATGTATGATCATGTAAAACATCACCAACTTTCTTTCTTTCTTTTTCTTTATAAATTGAAAGTTACTGGCAATTCTGCCACTGACCAATTCTATTGGCACCATTATTCTCTAGCATACAGTTACATTGTTTTTTCTGTGTCACGTTTTGGTACCTCTCTCAATATTTCAATTTTTTTTTCACTTCTTTATCTATTCTATAGTGTAATGATTGGAATGATGCCACCTGCTGGATACTTACTGCAGGAACGCTCCACCATGAGGAGAAGGCATCTGATGGCAATACATGTGGCTCTTTGGTGTCAGGAAGTGACTCTAGCTATTGGGAGGAAGAGGGGGCGAGGCTGGCACTCTCTCTCTCTTTCATCAGTACTCTGGTTGAGAGTAGAGCAAGAAATGTGCTCTCCCTTTAATAGATAGATGAATCTAGGCCTTTCTCTCTCTCTTCACCAAATTCTTATTCTCCTTAATAAATGCTTAAAAGTCTAACTCTTGCTAAAGCTTCTAATTTATTGGCAACCACTCATTAGATATTTTAGACAGACTAGCTAGAATTTTAGCTCCTTACAATAGTGAGCTATGATCAGTGATCTTTAATATAACTGTTCTACTTACTTTGGGGTGCCACAAATCCACTCATAAAAAGAGGAGAACTTAATTAATATTATTTGTGTGCTGACTGCTCTAGTGATCAATCATTCCCCCATCATTTTCCCTCTCCTTGGGCCTCTGTATTCCCTGAGACACAACGATACTAAAAGGAAGTCAATTAGTCCTGTAGAATTGCCTCTAAATCTTCAAGTTAAAGGAAGAATCAATTGATACAGCAAAATTTGTTGTTGTTTTGTATTAGGAAATTGCTAAGGCCACCTTGACCTTTGGCAATCATCATTCTCATTATTCAGCAGCTTTTAACATCAAGGCAACAGCATTAAACAGCATGAAGAATATGACCCACAGGAGACTCAGACGATATTAGCTTTTTTTTTTTTTTAGCAATAAAGTGTTTTTTAAATTGACATGTACACTTTTTAAAACATAATACTATGGCATACTTTATAGATTAAAATATAGTACAAACACAATTTTTATGTGCAATGGAAAACCAAAAAGATTTTGTGAGATACTTTATTGCAAAATTCAATTTATTCCAGTGGTCTGGGAAAAAAAAAATACCATGCAATATATTTATGGTATGCCTGTAATTGGGGCAATTGTGCGACACACTCTAGAGGGAGTCCCATATATAGAGTCAGGAAAATGTATCTTCCTCATTTCAAATCTGACTTTATACACTTACTAGCTGTGTGATCCTGGACAAGTCACTTAACCCTGTTTGCCTCAGTTTCCTCATTTCTAAAATGAGCTGGAGAAGGAAATGGTAAACTATTCCAATATCTTTGCCAGGAAAACTCCAAATCAGGTCACAAAGAGTCAGACACAAATGAATAAATAACTCAAAAAATATAAGAACAATGCCTGTAATTGACAAGTTACTTTACTATTTTGTGATTTTATCAATGGAGCTATATTCTCCAGTGACAACAATCACACCCATCTATCTCTTCTTATTCTATGTAATTCTTGTCTGTGCTTTCCTGTAAATTTTGAAGAGGGAATACTCCAACCTGCTAGATTCTCTTGTTTAAACCTCTTGGTATTAAATGTGTATGAGTTTAGAATAAGAGATGTTTACCAGTAATCCTTTATCTTTATTATATGTCCAACTTTTCTGACCATGTATCTGTCTCCTATATCACCATTTTACACCAATTATCCTCCAAAGTGAAATATCTTATGTGAGAAAAGCAGAAGCCACACCATTCTCCTTTACACTGAAACAGCAGAAGTATCTTAAACAAGTCTCTATGGTCCCATTCTACTTGATAAAGAAATAATTCATTTTCCCCTAAAGAGAATTTACCATGGTACAGTAAAATGCCTTAATGACCCCATATATTAAAAATATTACGTTTAAGGAATTGACTTGAGGGAAAGAAATTGGATCTTCAAAGCAAACTAGCAAAACCTTCAATTTCTATGACAGGGTCAAAAGTGGTCATTTGTGTGAAACAACAGGATCAAAAAAGTAAAGGCCACCTGTTTTGGACTATGCGTTAAAACTAATAATTAAAATATGCTTTCCAAATTCTCCATTTATAGAACCAAAAGTATGATGATACATTGATACAGTAATCCAAAAAATGACATTTCTATATTATAAAGTTCATTTTTAAAATGTTTGATTAGGGGGCAGAGCCAAGATGGTGGAGAGGAAGCAGCAAGCTGCCTGAGCTCTCCTTCTGTTCCCTCAAAAAGAACATTAAATCAAGCCTCAGGACAGATTCTGAAACTACAGAACCTGAAAAGACACAGAGAGACACAGTCTTCCAAGAAGAGATAATTTAGAAGACTTCAGGAAAAGGTTGGTCTGACTCGAGCAAAAGGGAGGCCCAGAGCAGGGCAGCAGTCCAGCGCTGAGGGGGTCGGGGCAAGTCAGCAGGAGCTGCGGGCCACAGCCAAACAACTGAGGCCGCTGGAACCTGGCTCAAAAATCTGGTGGCCAAGAAGGACAGTGGAAAAACTTTCCTGTGCCAGCTGGGACAGGAGGTTGCTGGCTCTGGGGGCAGCAGGACAGACGGGATCGGGCGCCTGGTGGAGCACACCCAGACAGGAAGTGCAGGAGGGTGAACTGCACACACTATAAAAGCCTCAGAGTAAAAAGCCGGTCACACAGCACCTATACCCCTGCACAAGAAGCCCAAAACAGGGACCCTGGTGCCCCCAAAGCAGACCTCAACTTAATAAATAAATAAATAAGCTGCAATAATGAGTAAGAAGCAAAAAAGAGCCCTCTCCATTGAGAGCTTCTGTATCAATAGGGAAGAAGCCAACACAAACTCAGATGAGGAAAATACCCTCAAATTGCCTACATCTGAAGCCTCACGAAGGAAGGTGAATTGGTCTCAAGAACAAAAAGCCTTCCTGGAAGAGCTCAAAAAGGAATTTAAAAATCAATTGAGAGAGGTAGAAGGAAAAATGGGGAGAGAAATGAAAGCAAAACAAGAAAACTATGAAAAAAGAATCAGCAGCTTGGAAAAGGAAGCACAAAGATTGACTGGCCAAATGGAAAAAAAAAGTGCATAAGTTCACTGAAGAAAACAATGCCTTAAAAAATTCATTTGGCCAAAGGGGAAAAAAAAGGTTTATAATCTCACTGAAGAAAACACTGCCTTAAAAAATTCACTTGGCCAAATGGAAAAAATGGTGCATAATCTCAGTGAAGAAAACAATGCCTTAAAAATTAAAATTGGACAGTTGGAAGATAAGGGATCCATGAGACACCAAGAATCAGTCAAGCAGAATAAAAAAAATGAAAAAATAGAAGAAAATGTGAAATACCTAATTGGAAAGACAACTGATCTGGAAAACAGATCGAGGAGAGACAATTTGAGAATCATTGGACTGCCTGAAAGCCATGACCAGAAAAATAACCTAGACACCATATTCCAGGAAATTATTAAAGAGAACTGCCCGGATATCATAGAATCAGAGGGTATAATCATCATTGAAAGAATCCACTGATCACCTCCTGAAAGAGGCCCCAAAAGGAAAACTCCAAGGAATATTGTAGCCAAATTCCAGAATTATCAGGTGAAGGAAAAAATACTCCAAGCAGACAGAAGCAATTTAAATATCATGGAGCCAAGTCAGGATTGCTCAGGACCTGGAAGCTTCAACATTAAAGTACCGCAAGGCTTGGAATATGATATTCCGGAAGGCAAAAGAGCTTGGATTGCAGCCAAGAATCTTTTACCCAGCAAAAATGTGCATTTTCTTTTAGGGGAAAAGATGTACATTTAATGACATTGGGGACTTTCAATCTTTCCTGGTGAAAAGACCAGAACTGAATAGAAAATTCGATCTCAACTTAAAAGACTCAAGAGAAGTTTAAAAAGGTAAACAGAGGGGAAAAAAAAGGTTACCCAATTAGGTTAAACTGTTTACATCCCTACATGGGAAGATAATACTCATAACTGTTAAGAACTGTAAATGTATTTGGGCAGAGAGGACATTACACAGAGGGTATAAATATAAATTGTCTTTGATGTGATGATGCAAAGAAAATTAAGGGGTTAAAAAGAGAATCATGGGGGAGGAGAGGAAAGGGGAGGTGGAATGGGATGAATTATATCATATGAAGAGGTGAAAAAAACAAACCTATTACAATAGAGGGAAAGAAAGGAGGGGTGAACATTGTTTCAACCCAACTCTCATTAGATTTGATTCAAAGAGGGAATAACATATATGTTCACTGGGATAAAGAAACTTAGCTCATTCTTTAGGGAAGCAAAAGGGGAAGGGAAAGGGGGGACTGATAGAAGAGAGGACAAAAGCAAGGGAGAAAAGGGTAAAGAAAAGAGAGAGGGGTTGATAAGGGAGGGCAGATTGGGGGAGGCAGGGGTAAGAAGTAAAACATCAGTGAGAAGGAATAGGGTGAAAGAAGTGGGGAAAAGTACAAAGGGGGTAAATAGAATGGAGGGGAACAGACATTCAGTAACAATAACTGTGAATGTGAATGGGATGAACTCTGCTATAAAATGGAAGCGAATTGCAGAGTGGATTAAAAGTCAGAATCCTACAATATGCTGTTTACAAGAAACACATTTGAATCAGAGAGATACACACAGAGTAAAGGTAAAAGGCTCAAGTACAATATATTATGCTTCAGCTAAAGTAAAAAAAAAAAAAAAAACCAGCAGGAGTCCTGATCTCAGACAAAGTGCAGGCAAAAATAGATCTCATTAAAAGAGATAAGGAAGGCAATTACATCTTGCTTAAAGGTTCTATAGATAAAGAAGTAATATCAATATTAAATATGTATGCACCAAGTGATATAGCATCCAAGTTCTTAGAGGAGAATTTACATGAGTTACAAGAGGAATTAGACAGTAATACTATGCTAGTGGGGGATCTGAATCTGCCCCTCTCAGAATTAGATAAAACGAGACAAAAAATAAAGAAAGAAGTGAAAGAGGTGAATAGATTACTAAAAAAGTTAGACATGACAGATGTCTGGAGAAAATTGAATCAGGATAGAAAGGAATATAACTTTTTCTCAGCAGTAGATGCCACATTTTCAAAAATTGACCATGTATTAGGGAACAAAAATATCATAGTCAAATGAAGAAAGGCAGAAATAGTAAATGCATCCTTCTCAGATCATGATGCAATAAAAATTACATGTAAGAAAGAGCCAGGGAAAAGTAGAATGAAAATCAATTGGAAACTAAATAATTTCATTCTAAAGAATGAATTAGCCAAACAACAAATCATAGAAACAATCAATAACTATATCCAAGAGAATGAGAATAATGACACAACATACCAAAATCTATGGGATGCAGCCAAAGCAGTGTTTAGGGGAAAATGTATAGCTCTAAATGCTTACATGAATAAAAAAGAGAAAGAGGAGATTAATGAATTGGGCATGCAACTTAAAAAACTAGAAAAAGAACAAATTAGGAATCCCCAATTAGATACTAAATTAGAGATCCTGAAAATTAAAGGAGAAATTAATAAGATTGAAAGCAAAAAAACTATAGAATTAATCAATAAAACTAAGAGCTGGTTTTATGAAGAAAACAATAAAATAGATAAAATATTGGTTAATTTGATTTAAAAAAAGAAAGAACAAAACCAAATTACCAGTTTCAAAAATGAAAAGGGTGATGTTACCACCAATGAAGTAGAAATTAAATCAATTATTAGAAATTATTTTACCCAACTGTATGCCAATAAATTTGACAATCTAAATGAAATGGATGAATATTTACAAAAATACAAATTGCCCAGGTTAACTGAAGGAGAAATAAAATCCTTAAATAAACCCATATTAGAAAAAGAAATTGAACAAGCCTTTAATGAACTCCCTGAGAAAAAATCCCCAGGGCCAGATGGGTTTACAGGTGAATTTTACCAAACATTTAAAGAACAATTAATTCCAATATTATACTAATTATTTGGAAAAATTGGTGAAGGAGTCCTACCAAATTCGTTTTATGACACAAATATGGTGTTGCTACCAAAACCAGGCAAAGCAAAAACAGAGAAAAAAATTATAGACCAATTTCCCTAATGAACATTGATGCTAAAATCTTAAATAAGGTATTAGCAAGATTACAGCAAGCGATCACCAGGATAATACACTATGACCAGATGGGATTTATACCAGGAATGCAGGGCTGATTCAACATTAGGAAAACTATTACCATAATCAACCACATCAATAAGAAAACCAAATCATATGATTATCTCAATAGATGTAGAGAAAGCTTTCTACAAAATATAACACCCATTCCTAATAAAAACACTAGAGAGTTTAGGAATAGGTGGAGATTTCCTTAAAATAATAAACAGTATCTACCTAAAGCCATCAGCAAGTATTATATGCAATGGAGATAAATTAGAGGCCTTCCCAATAAGATCAGGGGTGAAACAGGGATGTCCATTATCACCCCTATTATTTAATATTGTACTAGAAATGTTAGCTTTAGCAATCAGAGAAGAAAAAGGAATTAAATGAATTAGGATAGGCAAGGAGGAAACCAAACTATCACTCTTTGCAGATGATATGATGGTATACTTATAGAATCCTAGAGAATCAACTCAAAAATTACTTGAAACAATTAACAACATTAGCAAAGTAGCAGGATATAAAATAAATCCACATAAATCATCAGCATTTCTATACATGACCAACAAAGTCTAGTAGCAAGTGATAGAGAAATTCCATTTAAAGTAACAGTAGATAATATTAAATTCTTGGGAGTCTACTTGCCAAGACACACCCAGGAACTCTATGAACACAACTACCAAACACTCTTCACACAAATCTAATCAGATCTAAATAATTGGAAAGATATCAATTGCTCATGGATAGGCAGAGCTAATATAGTAAAAATGACAATACTGCATAAATTAATTTACTTATTCAGTGCCATACCTACCAGACAACCTAAAAATTATTTTATACAGCTAGAAAAAATAATAACAAAATTCATCTGAAAAAACAAAAAATCAAGAATATCAAGGGACATAATGAAGAAAAATTCACAGGAAGGTGGGTTAGCAGTAGCAAACCTGGAGCTTTACTATAAAGCGGCAGTCATCAAAACTATCTGGTACTGGCTAAGAAATTGAGTTGAGGATCAATGGAATAGGCTAGGGACAGGAAACGCAGTAGTAAATGACACTAGTAATGTAGTGTTTGATAAACCCAAAGATTCCAGCTTCTGGGATAGGAACTCAGTATTTGACAAAAACTGCTGGGAAAACTGGAAGATAGTATGGCAGAAATTAGGCATAGACCAACATCTTACAGCTTCTACTAAAATAAGGTCAAAATGGATACATGATTTAGACATAAGAGGTGAATTAGGAGAGAAAGGAATAGTCTACCTATCAGATCTTTGGAAAGGAAAACAGTTTATGACCAAAAAAGAGATAGAATATATTATAAAATGCAAAATGGATGATTTTGATTACATTAAATTAAAAAAAATTGTACAAACAGAAACAATGCATCCAAAATTAGAAGGGAGGCAGAAAGCTGGGAAACAATTTTTATGGCCATTACTTCTGATAAAGGCCTCATTTCTGAAATATATAGGGAACTAAGTCATATTTATAAGAATCCAAGTCATTCCCCAATTGAGAAATGGTCAAAGGATATGAACAGGCAGTTTTCTGATGAAGAAACCAAAGCTAATTATTCCCATATGAAAAAATGCTCTAAATCTGTAATGATTAGAGAGATGCAAATTAAAACAACTCTAAGGTACCACCTGACACCTTTCAGATTGGCTAAAATTACAAAAAAGGATAACAATAAATATTGGAGAAGCTGTGGAAAAATTAGAACACTAATGCATTGTTGGTGGATCTGTCAACTGATCCAACCATTCTGGAGAGCAATTTGGAATTATACCCAAACGGCAATAAAGCTGTGCATACCCTTTTACCCAGCAATAACACTTTTGGGTCTTTTGCTCCAAGAAATCATGGAAAGGGGAAAGGGCCCCAGATGTACAAAAGTATTTATAGCTGGTCTTTATGTGATGGCAAGGAATTGGAAGTTGAGGGGGTGCCCATCAGTTGGGGAATGGTTGGACAAGTTGTGGTATATGAATACAATGGAATACTATTGTGCTGTAAGAAACGATGAGCAGGATGAGTTCAGAGAAACCTGGAGGGCGTTGTGTGGGCTGATGATGAGTGAGTTGAGCAGAACCAGATGAACATTGTACACAGTGTCATCAGCATTGAGTGTTGATCTACTGTGATGGACTATATTCTTCTCACCAATGCAATGGTACAGAAGAGTTCCAGGGAACTCATGATAGAAGAGGATCTCAAAATCCAGGAGAAAAAAAAGAACTGTGGAGTAGATGCTCAATGAACCATACTATTTCTTTTGGTTTTGGTGCTAATGTTTTTCTATTGTGAGGTTTTTTTTGTCATTGCTCAGATTTTTCTCTTATAACATGACTAAGGCAGAAATGTTTAATGTTATTATGTATATGTATATGTATATATATATATATATATATATATATATATATATATATATATATACATAAAACCTATATCAGATTACCTGCTCTCTAGGGGAGGGGGGAGGAAGGGGAGGGAGGGAGAAAAATCTGATATTGGAAAGTTTGTATAAACAAAAGTTGAGAACTATCTTTACATGTAACAGGAAAAAATTAAAATACTTTATTAATTAAAAAAATGTTTGATTAGTTGGATAAGATGTATCTAACCACTCCCACTTTTCAGGATCTCTGAGCCAGTGAAAGAGAAAGATCAATGTTGATGGGGTTCACTTAAACCTAGAGTAAATAATTTAAAATGTCATCACAAACAGGTTCTCAGTTTAAAGTTTTACTGCCATTTGCTTTCTGAGAAGATCCGTATCAAATATGGCTCCGAAAGATGGAGGAAGAGTGAAAAACAAAAACTGGACTGGTTTTATTGGAGGAAAAGCATTCAGTGATATGGTACATATCACTTTGATTGTTCCTTTGCTTTTTCTGAATCATGAGGTGGGTGATGTGTTTCAACAGTAAGACTAAGGAGTAGAGGCACAGTTTCAGTTAAAGTGCAGTGGTGTTATGGGGGGCGGTGCATGCAGAATTAGACATTGTATTCTTTGGGAGATCTTTATTTTCTATAAATTTAACCGGATCTCTTAATTCTTATCTTGTAATCACCCTTCACAATAAATTCCAGTGTTCTTTCAAGGCCTACAAGTGTAGAAGACAGAAAGGAAGGTACCCAAAAAGGCAAGTGATCATTTTAATTTTGGAATGAAAATGAAAGCAACATTCAGAAAAATAAGCATCCTCAGAAGGGGCTATGACCTTTATTTCAGATGAATGTCATGAGATCCATCATATATTAACTCCAATAATCTCAACTGGCCATTGGATGTCACTGTTGCCCTCCAGAGATATAAAGACTTAAGTGCATTTGTACTTGGGGCAAAGATGAAATTTACATGTGTTCATAAAACAATAAACTCGAAAAGAGATTTCCAAACTTTTAGAGTTGCACTCAGAATTTGATGTTGAGTTTGGGGCATCCCTTACCCAATTTTCCTACCTCTTCCTGTCCCTACCTGATTCCATCATGTCTAGGACAAATCTTGTGTAAGATGGCACTTAAAAAAAATCAATTTTAATTTGACAACCCATTGAATTAACTGTATACAAGATGGGTCAACAAAATCAGGAATTGGGAATCACTGATCTAGGAATACACTACAGCACCTTCTTAAAATTGCCTTGGCAAAGTAAGACATCATTCTGCTAAGAAAATGCCTATGTTAACTGACTGTCATCTACTTGACATCAGGGCAGGGCAAAAATAAAGTATGTTCAGCATCAGAACAGAAAGGGCAAATATGTTATCATATTAAAATAAATTAAGGTACTTAGGACTTTTGGAGGACTCTGTAAAAATATACAGGAAGTCTTGGGGAGAGATGAATAGGAGAGGCAAACATGAATTGCTTACAATCTGCATTATTACAGCAAATGCCAACAGCAATGAAATTACAATTGAGTTTTTCAGTATACACCATAATATTTTTTCTCATTATTTATTTTATTACTTATAAAAATACTAATAATAACAAGCACTATCATATGAGGTTTGTCCATGAAATTTCTTAAATTACAAAGGGGGGAATCATGACTGTTACCTTTGGGAACCATTGGATGAAGGCATGAAAAACTTTTCAAATAGAAATCTCAGAGTGAAGAAGCAATGCTGTTAATCATTCCTGGTCACTAACCCTATAGTTTTAATTAGGTTGTCAGATTACACAATGATTCAGGGATTTTTAGATCATCTGCTTCAGGAGGAGAGTAACAGAAATATAGTTAGTGGCAGCAAAGTGAATGATGAATATTCATGCATGTGCCTCCCAAACCAAAGGAATTCTTCCCACTCTTCTGTTAAGGCTTATCTGACCCCTGAATGTGACTGGAGTGTTTAAGGGTTCTTGGGGTTTTGCTCACATTTTCTTTAAGCATACAGGTCATTTTATCTCCATCAGTATAAATCTCTACAATCCCCTAATATCCCCAAACATTGAGAAAGGGTTGGTGATCTAAATATAGCTGGGTGTCAGTAATTAAACTATATCCCTATGGCATGTCACTTGCCATGTGTAGTTTTCCATATTCAGACAAAACTAAAATTGACACTAATGATAAACGTGAAATAAACAGACCACATGCTTCCACGTGGAAATCGTCCATGAGTGAATATGCTCACGAAAATATTTTTTTACTATCAATAAACCGAGTAGTTAAAACCAATGTTGTTTGAGGCTTTGTCTATATTCCCTAAATTTTCAAGTTTCATTGGCATATCAGTTAATTAGCAGGATCGTATTCAATTTAACATCAGAGAAGTTCATTTTCTAAGGGAGAAGAGGGTGTTGGATGATTAAGTCGGTTAAAATCTGTAGTATCTGTGGGGTATTAGATAAGAATGCCATTTCAGGGTAACACATGGTAGAGTTATGCAGAAAGTTGGAAAACCTAGGGTAAGCAGGAGGACCACAAGGCATCTGAGAAACAAGGTATCTCAATGTGAGGCAGCAAAAAGGGATCTGTTAATAATCTTTTAAATACTTTTGCACATAAGGT